>NW_026061883.1:626048-939073 GCF_023897955.1 Schistocerca gregaria | reverse complement strand
TATTCACTTTTTAGCCGGCTTTGGTGGCTTGGACATGACGTACGACCTTAAGATTTTGCATGGAAGGAGGACTAGCAGCCGCGTTGCACGGGAGAATGTGAAATGTGTTCATATATAGTAAAAACCTGAGAAATCCGTCCGTTTTCGTCATTTGTTATCGAATCGACTTAATGCCAGATCGTCACATTGGCCGCTTTTCTCTCTGAGACGGTTACATTTATCGTCTGCAAAGCTATGTCGCGTGCTGCGGTATGCGGAGACACTAAAAGCACCATAGTAGAACACAGAAAAATCTTCTAAGTTGAAGCAATAGCCAGTAAGAAGCAGTACAATTTAAGTTTTGGTTATCGAGTATCGATTTTTAGCCGGCTTTGGTGCCTTGGACATGAGGTGGAACCTTAAGATTTTGCATGAAAGGAGGACTAGCAGCCGCGTTGCACGGGAGAATGAGAAAAGGGTTCATATGTAGTAAAAACCTGAGAAATACGTCCGTTTTCGTCATTTGTTATCGAATCGACTTAAAGCCAGATCGTCACTTTGGCCACTCTTCTTTCTGAAACGGTTACATTTGTCGTCTGCAAAGCTATGTCGCGTGCTGCGGTATGCGGAGACACTAAAAGCACCATAGTAAAACACAGAAGAAGCTTCTAAGATGAAGTAATAGCCAGTAAGAAGTAGTACAATTCAAGTTTTAGTTGTCGATTATTCACTTTTTAGCCGGCTTTGCTGGCTTGGACATGATGTAGGAATTTAAGACTTTGCATGAAAGGAGGACTAGCAGCCGCGTTGCACGGGAGAATGTGAAAAGTGCTCATATATAGTAAACACCTGAGAAATCCGTCCGTTTTCGTTATTTGTTATCGAATCGACTTAAAGCCAGATCGTCACATTGGCCGTTCTTCTCTCTGAGACGGTTATATTTATCGTCTGCAAAGCTACGTCGCGTGCTGCGGTATGCGAAGACACTAAAAGCACCATAGTAGAACACAGAAGAAGCTTCTAAGTTGAAGTAATAGCCAGTAAGAAGTAGTACAATTGAAGTTTTAGTTGTCGATTATTAACTTTTTAGCCGGCTTTGGTGGTTTGGACATGACCTAGGACCTCAAGATTTTGCATGAAAGGAGGACTAGCAGCCCCTTTGCACGGGAGAATGTAAAAAGTTTTCATATGTAGTAAAAACCTGAGAAATCCGTCCGTTTTCGTCATTTGTTATCGAATCGACTTAATGCCAGATCGTCACATTGGCCGCTTTTCTCTCTGAGACGGTTACATTTATCGTCTGCAAAGCTATGTCGCGTGCTGCGGTATGCGGAAACACTAAAAGCACCATAGTAGAACACCGAAGAAACTTCTAAGTTGAAGCAATAGTCAGTACGAAGCAGTACAATTCTTGTTTTGTTTATCGACAATTGATTTGTAGCCGGCTTTGGTGCCTTGTACATGAGGTGGAACGTTAAGATTTTGCATGAAAGGAGGACTAGCAGCCGCGTTGGCGGGAGAATGTAAAAAGGGTTCATATGTAGTAAAATCCTGAGAAATCCGTCCGTTATCGTCATTTGTTATCGAATCGACTTAAAGCCAGATCGTCACATTGGCCGCTTTTCTCTCTGAGACGGTTACATTTATCGTCTGCAAAGATATGTCGTGTGCTGCGGTATGCGGAAACACTAAAAGCACCATAGTAGAACACAGAAGAAGCTTCTAAGTTGAAGTAATAGTCAGTAAGAAGTAGTACAATTCAAGTTTTAGTTGTCGATTATTCACTTTTTAGCCGGCTTTGGTGGCTTGGACATGAGGTAGGAACTTAAGATTTTGCATGAAAGTAGGACTTGCAGCCGCGTTGCACGGGAGAATGTGAAAAGTGTTCATATGTAGTAAAAACCTGAGAAATACGTCCGTTTTCGTCATGTGTTATCGAATCGACTTAAAGCCAGATCGTCAAATTGGCCGCTCTCCTCTCTCTGAAACGGTTACATTTATCGTCTGCAAAGCTATGTCGCGTGCTGCGGTATGCGGAAACACTAAAAGCACCATAGTAGAACACAGAAGAAGCTTCTAAGTTGAAGCAATAGTCAGTAAGAAGCAGTACAATTCAAGTTTTGGTTATCGATAATTGATTTTTAGCCGGCTTTGGTGCCTTGGACATGAGGTGGAACCTTAAGATTTTGCATGAAAGGAGGACTAGCAGCCCCGTTGCACGGAAGAATGTGAAAAGGGTTCATATGTAGTGAAAACCTGAGAAATCCGTCCGTTTTCGTACTTTTTATCGAATCGACTTAAAGCCAGATCGTCAAATTAGCCGCTCTTCTCTCTGAAACGGTTACATTTATGGTGTGCAATGCTATGTCGCGTGCTGCGGTATGCGGAGATACTAAAAGAACCATAGTAGAACACAGAAGAAGCTTCTAAGTTGAAGCATTAGCCAGTAAGAAGCAATACAATTCAAGTTTTGGTTATCGATTATTGATTTTTACGCGGCTTTGGTGCCTTGGACATGAGGTGGAACATAAAGATTTTGCATGAAAGGAGGACTAGCAGCCGCGTTGCACGGGAGAATGTGAAAAGTGTTCATATGTAGTGAAAACCTGAGAAATCCGTCCGTTTTCGTCATTTGTTATCGAATCGACTTAAAGCCAGATCGTCACATTGGCCGCTTTTCTCCCTGAAACGGTTACATTTATCGGCTGCAAAGCTATGTCACGTGCTGCGGTATGCGGAGACATTAAAAACACAATAGTAGAACACAGAAGAAGAATCTAAGTTGAAGCAGTAGCCAGTAAGAAGTAGTACAATTCCAATTTTAGTTGTCGATTATCACTTTTTAGAAGCGTTATTGGCTTCTACATGACCTAGTACCTTAAGATTTTGCATGAAAGGAGGACTAACAGCCGCGTTGTACGGGAGAATGTGAAATGTGGTCATATGTAGTAAAAACCTGAGAAATCCGTCCGTTTTCGTCATTTGTTATCGAATCGACTTAAAGCCAGATCGTCACATTGGCCGCTTTTCTCTCTGAGACGGTTACATTTATCATCTGCAAACCTATGTCCCGTGCTGCGGCATGCAGAGACACTAAAAGCACCATAGTAGATCACAGAAGAAGCTTCTAAGTTGAAGCAATAGCCAGTAAGAAGGAGTACAATTCAAGTTTTGGTTGTCGATTGTTCACTTTTTAGACGGCTTTGGTGGCTTGGAAATGACCTAGGACCTTAAGATTTTGCATGAAAGGAGGACTAGCAGCCCCGTTGCACGGGAGAATGTGAAAAGTGTTCATATGTAGTAAAAACCTGAGAAATCCGTCCGTTTTCGTCATTTGTTATCGAATCGACTTAAAGCCAGATCGTCACATTAGCCGCTTTTCTCTCTGAGACGGTTACATTTATCGTCTGCAAAGCTATGTCGCGTGCTGCGGTATGCGGAGACACTAAAAGCACCATAGTAGAACACATAAGAAGCTTCTAAGTTGAAGCAATAGTCAGTAAAATGTAGTACAATTCAAGATTTAGTTGTCGATTATTCACTTTTTAGCCGGCTTTGGTGGATTGGACATGACCTAGGACCTTAAGACTTTGCATGAAAGGAGGACTAACAGCCGCGTTGTACGGGAGAATGTGCAATGTGTTCATATGTAGTAAAAACCTGAGAAATCCGTCCGTTTTCGTCATTTGTTATCGAATCGACTTAAAGCCAGATCGTCACATTGGCCGCTCTTCTCTCTGAATCGGTTACATTTATCGTCTGCAAAGCTATGTCGCGTGCTGCGGTATGCGGAGACACTAAAAGCACCATAGTAGAACACAGAAGAAGCTTCTAAGTTGAAGCAATAGCCAGTAAGAAGTAGTACAATTCAAGTTTTAGTTGTCGATAATTCACATTTTAGCCGGCTTTGGTGGCTTGGACATGACCTAGGACCTTAATATTTTGCATGAAAGGATGACTAGCAGCCGCGGTGCACGGGAGAATGTGAAAAGTGTTCATATGTAGTAAAAACCTGAGAAATCCGTCCGTTTTCGTCATTTGTTATCGAATCGACTTAAAGCCAGATCGTCACATTGGCCGCTTTTCCCTCTGAAACGGTTACGTTTATTGTCTGCAAAGCTATGTCACGTGCTGCGGTATGCGGAGACACTAAAAGCACCATAGTAGAACACAGAAGAAGCTTCTAAGTTGAAACAATAACCAGTACGAAGTAGTACAATTCAAGTTTTAGTTGTCGATTATTCACTTTTTAGCCGGCTTTATTGGCTTGCACATGACCTAGTACCTTAAGATTTTGCTTGAAAAGAGGACTAGCAGCCGCGTTGCACGGGTGAATGTGAAGTGTTCATATGTACTAAAAACTTGAGAAATCCGTCCGTTTTTGTCATTTGTAATCGAATCGACTTAAAGCCAGATCGTCACATTGGCCGCTTTTCTCTCTGAGACGTTTACATTTATCGTCTGTAAAGCTATGTCGCGTGCTGCGGTATACGGAGACACTAAAAGCACCATAGTAGAACACAGAATAAGCTTGTATGTTGAAGTAATAGCCAGTAAGAAGTAGTACAATTCAAGTTTTAGGCGTCTATTATTCCCTTTTTAGCCGGCTTTGGTGGCTTGGAAATGACCTAGGACCTTAAGATCTTGCATGAAAGGAGGACTAGCAGCCGCGTTGCACGGGAGAATGTGAAAAGTGTTCATATGTAGTAAAACCCTGAGAAATCCGTCCGTTTTCGTCATTTGTTATCGAATCGACTTAAAGCCAGATCGTCATATTGGCCGCTTTTCTCTCTGAGACGGTTACATTTATCGTCTGCAAAGCTATGTCGCGTGCTGCGGTATGCGGAGACACTATAAGCACCATAGTAGAACACAGGAGAAGCTTCTAAGTTGAAGCAATAGCAATAAGAAGCAGTACAGTTCAAGTTTTGGTTATCGATTATTGATTTTTAGCAGGCTTTGGTGCCTTGGACATGAGGTGGAACCTTATGATTTTGCATGAAAGGAGGACTAGCAGCTGCGTTGCACGGTAGAATGTGAAAAGGGTTCATATTTAGTAAAAACCTGAGAAATCCTTCCGTTTTCGTCATTTGTTATAGAATCGACTTAAAGCCAGATCGTCACATTCTCCGCTTTTCTCTCAGAGACTGTTACATTTATCGTCTGCAAAGCTATGTCGCGTGCTGCGGTATGCGGAGACACTAAAAGCACCATAGTAGAACACAGAAGAAGCTTCTAAGTTGAAGCAATAGCCAGTAAGAAGTAGTACAATTCAAGTTTTAGTTGTCGATAATTCACATTTTAGCCGGCTTTGGTGGCTTGGACATGACCTAGGACCTTAATATTTTGCATGAAAGGATGACTAGCAGCCGCGGTGCACGGGAGAATGTGAAAAGTGTTCATATGTAGTAAAAACCTGAGAAATCCGTCCGTTTTCGTCATTTGTTATCGAATCGACTTAAAGCCAGATCGTCACATTGGCCGCTTTTCTCTCTGAAACGGTTACGTTTATTGTCTGCAAAGCTATGTCACGTGCTGCGGTATGCGGAGACACTAAAAGCACCATAGTAGAACACAGAAGAAGCTTCTAAGTTGAAACAATAACCAGTACGAAGTAGTACAATTCAAGTTTTAGTTGTCGATTATTCACTTTTTAGCCGGCTTTATTGGCTTGCACATGACCTAGTACCTTAAGATTTTGCTTGAAAAGAGGACTAGCAGCCGCGTTGCACGGGTGAATGTGAAGTGTTCATATGTACTAAAAACTTGAGAAATCCGTCCGTTTTTGTCATTTGTAATCGAATCGACTTAAAGCCAGATCGTCACATTGGCCGCTTTTCTCTCTGAGACGGTTACATTTATCGTCTGTAAAGCTATGTCGCGTGCTGCGGTATACGGAGACACTAAAAGCACCATAGTAGAACACAGGAGAAGCTTCTAAGTTGAAGCAATAGCAATAAGAAGCAGTACAATTCAAGTTTTGGTTATCGATTATTGATTTTTAGCAGGCTTTGGTGCCTTGGACATGAGGTGGAACCTTATGATTTTGCATGAAAGGAGGACTAGCAGCTGCGTTGCACGGTAGAATGTGAAAAGGGTTCATATTTAGTAAAAACCTGAGAAATCCTTCCGTTTTCGTCATTTGTTATAGAATCGACTTAAAGCCAGATCGTCACATTCTCCGCTTTTCTCTCAGAGACTGTTACATTTATCGTCTGCAAAGCTATGTCGCGTGCTGCGGTATGCGGAGACACTAAAAGCACCTTAGTAGAACACAGAAGAATCTTCTAAGTTGAAGCAATGGCCAGTAAGAAGTAGTACAATTCAAGTTTTGGTTATCGATTATTGATTTTTAGCCGGCTTTGGTGCCTTGGACACGAGGTGGAACATAAAGATTTTGCATGAAAGGAGGACTAGCAGCTGCGTTGCACGGGAGAATGTGAAAAGGTTTCATATGTAGTAAAAACCTGAGAAATCCGTCCGTTTTCGTCATTTGTTATCGAATCGACTTAAAGCCAGATCGTCACATTGGCCGCTTTTCTCTCTGAAACGGTTACGTTTATTGTCTGCAAAGCTATGTAACGTGCTGCGGTATGCGGAGACACTAAAAGCACCATAGTAGAACACAGAAGAAGCTTCTAAGTTGAAGCAATAGCCAGTAAGAAGTAGTACAATTCAAGTTTTAGTTGTGGATTATTCACATTTTAGCCGGCTTTGGTGGCTTGGACATGACCTAGGACCTTAATATTTTGCATGAAAGGAGGACTAGCAGCCGCGGTGCACGGGAGAATGTGAAAAGTGTTCATATGTAGTAAAAACCTGAGAAATCCGTCCGTTTTCGTAATTTCTTATCGAATCGACTTAAAGCCAGATCGTCACATTCTCCGCTTTTCTCTCAGAGACTGTTACATTTATCGTCTGCAAAGCTATGTCGCGTGCTGCGGTATGCGGAGACACTAAAAGCACCTTAGTAGAACACAGAAGAAGCTTCTAAGTTGAAGCAATGGCCAGTAAGAAGTAGTACAATTCAAGTTTTGGTTATCGATTATTGATTTTTAGCCGGCTTTGGTGCCTTGGACATGAGGTGGAACCTTAAGATTTTGCATGAAAGGAGGACTAGCAGCTGCGTTGCACGGGAGAATGTGAAAAGGTTTCATATGTAGTAAAAACCTGAGAAATCCGTCCGTTTTCGTCATTTGTTATCGAATCGACTTAAAGCCAGATCGTCACATTGGCCGCTTTTCTCTCTGAAACGGTTACGTTTATTGTCTGCAAAGCTATGTAACGTGCTGCGGTATGCGGAGACACTAAAAGCACCATAGTAGAACACAGAAGACGCTTCTAAGTTGAAGCAATAGCCAGTAAGAAGTAGTACAATTCAAGTTTTAGTTGTGGATTATTCACATTTTATCCGGCTTTGGTGGCTTGGACATGACCTAGGACCTTAATATTTTGCATGAAAGGAGGACTAGCAGCCGCGGTGCACGGGAGAATGTGAAAAGTGTTCATATGTAGTAAAAACTTGAGAAATCCGTCCGTTTTCGTAATTTCTTATCGAATCGACTTAAAGCCAGATCGTCACATTGGCCGCTTTTCTCCCTGAAACGGTTACATTTATCGTCTGCAAAGCTATGTCACGTGCTGCGGTATGCGGAGACATTAAAAGCACAATAGTAGAACACAGAGGAAGAATCTAAGTTGAAGCAGTAGCCAGTAAGAAGTAGTACAATTCCAATTTTAGTTGTCGATTATCACTTTTTAGAAGCGTTATTGGCTTCTACATGACCTAGTACCTTAAGTTTTGCATGAAAGGAGGACTAACAGCCGCGTTGTACGGGAGAATGTGAAATGTGTTCATATGTAGTAAAAACCTGAGAAATCCGTCCGTTTTCGTCATTTGTTATCGAATCGACTTAAAGCCAGATCGTCACATTGGCCGCTTTTCTCTCTGAGACGGTTACATTTATCTTCTGCAAAGCTATGTCGCGTTCTGCGGTATGCAGAGACAAAGCACCATAGTACAACACAGAAGAAGCTTCTAAGTTGAAGCAATAGCCAGTAAGAAGCAGTACAATTCAAGTTTTGGTTATCGATTATTAATTTTTTGCCGGCCTTGGTGTCTTGGACATAAGGTGATATCTTAAGATTTTGCATGAAAGAAGGACTAGCAGCCGCGTTGCAGGTTAGAATGTGAAAAGGGTTCATATGTAGTAAAAACCTGAGAAATCCGTCCGTTTTCGTCATTTGTTATCGAATCGACTTAAAGCCAGATCGTCACATTGGCCGCTTTTCTCTCTGAGACGGTTACATTTATAGTCTGCAAAGCTATGTCGCGTGCTGCGGTATGCGGAAACACTAAAAGCACCATAGTAGAACACAGAAGAAGCTTCTAAGTTGAAGCAATAGTCAGTAAAATGTAGTACAATTCAAGATTTAGTTGTCGATTATTCACTTTTTAGCCGGCTTTGGTGGCTTGGACATGACGTAGGACCTTAAGATTTTGCATGGAAGGAGGACTAGCAGCCGCGTTGCACGGGAGAATGTGAAATGTGTTCATATATAGTAAAAACCTGAGAAATCCGTCCGTTTTCGTCATTTGTTATCGAATCGACTTAAAGCCAGATCGTCACATTGGCCGCTTTTCTCTCTGAGACGGTTACATTTATCGTCTGCAAAGCTATGTCGCGTGCTGCGGTATGCGGAGACACTAAAAGCACCATAGTAGAACACAGAAAAATCTTCTAAGTTGAAGCAATAGCCAGTAAGAAGCAGTACAATTTAAGTTTTGGTTATCGAGTATCGATTTTTAGCCGGCTTTGGTGCCTTGGACATGAGGTGGAACCTTAAGATTTTGCATGAAAGGAGGACTAGCAGCCGCGTTGCACGGGAGAATGAGAAAAGGGTTCATATGTAGTAAAAACCTGAGAAATACGTCCGTTTTCGTCATTTGTTATCGAATCGACTTAAAGCCAGATCGTCACTTTGGCCACTCTTCTTTCTGAAACGGTTACATTTGTCGTCTGCAAAGCTATGTCGCGTGCTGCGGTATGCGGAGACACTAAAAGCACCATAGTAAAACACAGAAGAAGCTTCTAAGATGAAGTAATAGCCAGTAAGAAGTAGTACAATTCAAGTTTTAGTTGTCGATTATTCACTTTTTAGCCGGCTTTGCTGGCTTGGACATGATGTAGGAATTTAAGACTTTGCATGAAAGGAGGACTAGCAGCCGCGTTGCACGGGAGAATGTGAAAAGTGCTCATATATAGTAAACACCTGAGAAATCCGTCCGTTTTCGTTATTTGTTATCGAATCGACTTAAAGCCAGATCGTCACATTGGCCGTTCTTCTCTCTGAGACGGTTATATTTATCGTCTGCAAAGCTACGTCGCGTGCTGCGGTATGCGGAGACACTAAAAGCACCATAGTAGAACACAGAAGAAGCTTCTAAGTTGAAGTAATAGCCAGTAAGAAGTAGTACAATTGAAGTTTTAGTTGTCGATTATTAACTTTTTAGCCGGCTTTGGTGGTTTGGACATGACCTAGGACCTCAAGATTTTGCATGAAAGGAGGACTAGCAGCCCCTTTGCACGGGAGAATGTAAAAAGTTTTCATATGTAGTAAAAACCTGAGAAATCCGTCCGTTTTCGTCATTTGTTATCGAATCGACTTAATGCCAGATCGTCACATTGGCCGCTTTTCTCTCTGAGACGGTTACATTTATCGTCTGCAAAGCTATGTCGCGTGCTGCGGTATGCGGAAACACTAAAAGCACCATAGTAGAACACAGATGAAACTTCTAAGTTGAAGCAATAGTCAGTAAGAAGCAGTACAATTCTTGTTTTGTTTATCGACAATTGATTTGTAGCCGGCTTTGGTGCCTTGTACATGAGGTGGAACGTTAAGATTTTGCATGAAAGGAGGACTAGCAGCCGCGTTGGCGGGAGAATGTAAAAAGGGTTCATATGTAGTAAAATCCTGAGAAATCCGTCCGTTATCGTCATTTGTTATCGAATCGACTTAAAGCCAGATCGTCACATTGGCCGCTTTTCTCTCTGAGACGGTTACATTTATCGTCTGCAAAGATATGTCGTGTGCTGCGGTATGCGGAAACACTAAAAGCACCATAGTAGAACACAGAAGAAGCTTCTAAGTTGAAGTAATAGTCAGTAAGAAGTAGTACAATTCAAGTTTTAGTTGTCGATTATTCACTTTTTAGCCGGCTTTGGTGGCTTGGACATGAGGTAGGAACTTAAGATTTTGCATGAAAGTAGGACTTGCAGCCGCGTTGCACGGGAGAATGTGAAAAGTGTTCATATGTAGTAAAAACCTGAGAAATACGTCCGTTTTCGTCATGTGTTATCGAATCGACTTAAAGCCAGATCGTCACATTGGCCGCTTTTCTCGCTGAAACGGTTAGATTTACGTCTGCAAAGCTATGTCACGTGCTGCGGTATGCGGAGACACTAAATGCACCATAGTAGAACACAGAAGAAGCTTCTAAGTTGAAGCAATAACCAGTAACAAGTAGTACAATTCAAGTTCTAGTTGTCGATTATTCACTTTTTAGCCGGCTATGGTGGCTTGGACATAACCTAGGACCTTAAGATTTTGCATGAAAGGAGGACTAGAAGCCGCGTTGCACGGGAGAATATGAAAAGGGTTCATATGTAGTAAAAACCTGAGAAATCCGTCCGTTTTCGTCATTTGTTATCGAATCGACTTAAAGCCAGATCGTCAAATTGGCCGCTCTTCTCTCTGAAACGGTTACATTTATCGTCTGCAAAGCTATGTCGCGTGCTGCGGTATGCGGAAACACTAAAAGCACCATAGTAGAACACAGAAGAAGCTTCTAAGTTGAAGCAATAGTCAGTAAGAAGCAGTACAATTCAAGTTTTGGTTATCGATAATTGATTTTTAGCCGGCTTTGGTGCCTTGGACATGAGGTGGAACCTTAAGATTTTGCATGAAAGGAGGACTAGCAGCCCCGTTGCACGGAAGAATGTGAAAAGGGTTCATATGTAGTGAAAACCTGAGAAATCCGTCCGTTTTCGTACTTTTTATCGAATCGACTTAAAGCCAGATCGTCAAATTAGCCGCTCTTCTCTCTGAAACGGTTACATTTATGGTGTGCAATGCTATGTCGCGTGCTGCGGTATGCGGAGATACTAAAAGCACCATAGTAGAACACAGAAGAAGCTTCTAAGTTGAAGCATTAGCCAGTAAGAAGCAATACAATTCAAGTTTTGGTTATCGATTATTGATTTTTACGCGGCTTTGGTGCCTTGGACATGAGGTGGAACCTTAAGATTTTGCATGAAAGGAGGACTAGCAGCCCCGTTGCACGGAAGAATGTGAAAAGGGTTCATATGTAGTGAAAACCTGAGAAATCCGTCCGTTTTCGTACTTTTTATCGAATCGACTTAAAGCCAGATCGTCAAATTAGCCGCTTTTCTCCCTGAAACGGTTACATTTATCGGCTGCAAAGCTATGTCACGTGCTGCGGTATGCGGAGACATTAAAAGCACAATAGTAGAACACAGAAGAAGAATCTAAGTTGAAGCAGTAGCCAGTAAGAAGTAGTACAATTCCAATTTTAGTTGTTGATTATCACTTTTTAGAAGCGTTATTGGCTTCTACATGACCTAGTACCTTAAGATTTTGCATGAAAGGAGGACTAACAGCCGCGTTGTACGGGAGAATGTGAAATGTGGTCATATGTAGTAAAAACCTGAGAAATCCGTCCGTTTTCGTCATTTGTTATCGAATCGACTTAAAGCCAGATCGTCACATTGGCCGCTTTTCTCTCTGAGACGGTTACATTTATCATCTGCAAACCTATGTCCCGTGCTGCGGTATGCAGAGACACTAAAAGCACCATAGTAGATCACAGAAGAAGCTTCTAAGTTGAAGCAATAGCCAGTAAGAAGGAGTACAATTCAAGTTTTGGTTGTCGATTGTTCACTTTTTAGACGGCTTTGGTGGCTTGGAAATGACCTAGGACCTTAAGATTTTGCATGAAAGGAGGACTAGCAGCCCCGTTGCACGGGAGAATGTGAAAAGTGTTCATATGTAGTAAAAACCTGAGAAATCCGTCCGTTTTCGTCATTTGTTATCGAATCGACTTAAAGCCAGATCGTCACATTAGCCGCTTTTCTCTCTGAGACGGTTACATTTATCGTCTGCAAAGCTATGTCGCGTGCTGCGGTATGCGGAGACACTAAAAGCACCATAGTAGAACACAGAAGAAGCTTCTAAGTTGAAGCAATAGTCAGTAAAATGTAGTACAATTCAAGATTTAGTTGTCGATTATTCACTTTTTAGCCGGCTTTGGTGGATTGGACATGACCTAGGACCTTAAGACTTTGCATGAAAGGAGGACTAACAGCCGCGTTGTACGGGAGAATGTGAAATGTGTTCATATGTAGTAAAAACCTGAGAAATCCGTCCGTTTTCGTCATTTGTTATCGAATCGACTTAAAGCCAGATCGTCACATTCTCCGCTTTTCTCTCAGAGACTGTTACATTTATCGTCTGCAAAGCTATGTCGCGTGCTGCGGTATGCGGAGACACTAAAAGCACCTTAGTAGAACACAGAAGAATCTTCTAAGTTGAAGCAATGGCCAGTAAGAAGTAGTACAATTCAAGTTTTGGTTATCGATTATTGATTTTCAGCCGGCTTTGGTGCCTTGGACATGAGGTGGAACATAAAGATTTTGCATGAAAGGAGGACTAGCAGCTGCGTTGCACGGGAGAATGTGAAAAGGTTTCATATGTAGTAAAAACCTGAGAAATCCGTCCGTTTTCGTCATTTGTTATCGAATCGACTTAAAGCCAGATCGTCACATTCTCCGCTTTTCTCTCAGAGACTGTTACATTTATCGTCTGCAAAGCTATGTCGCGTGCTGCGGTATGCGGAGACACTAAAAGCACCTTAGTAGAACACAGAAGAAGCTTCTAAGTTGAAGCAATGGCCAGTAAGAAGTAGTACAATTCAAGTTTTGGTTATCGATTATTGATTTTTAGCCGGCTTTGGTGCCTTGGACATGAGGTGGAACCTTAAGATTTTGCATGAAAGGAGGACTAGCAGCTGCGTTGCACGGGAGAATGTGAAAAGGTTTCATATGTAGTAAAAACCTGAGAAATCCGTCCGTTTTCGTCATTTGTTATCAAATCGACTTAAAGCCAGATCGTCACATTGGCCGCTTTTCTCTCTGAAACGGTTACGTTTATTGTCTGCAAAGCTATGTAACGTGCTGCGGTATGCGGAGACACTAAAAGCACCATAGTAGAACACAGAAGAAGCTTCTAAGTTGAAGCAATAGCCAGTAAGAAGTAGTACAATTCAAGTTTTAGTTGTGGATTATTCACATTTTATCCGGCTTTGGTGGCTTGGACATGACCTAGGACCTTAATATTTTGCATGAAAGGAGGACTAGCAGCCGCGTTGCACGGGAGAATGTGAAAAGTGTTCATATGTAGTAAAAACCTGAGAAATCCGTCCGTTTTCGTAATTTCTTATCGAATCGACTTAAAGCCAGATCGTCACATTGGCCGCTTTTCTCCCTGAAACGGTTACATTTATCGTCTGCAAAGCTATGTCACGTGCTGCGGTATGCGGAGACATTAAAAGCACAATAGTAGAACACAGAGGAAGAATCTAAGTTGAAGCAGTAGCCAGTAAGAAGTAGTACAATTCCAATTTTAGTTGTCGACTATCACTTTTTAGAAGCGTTATTGGCTTCTACATGACCTAGTACCTTAAGTTTTGCATGAAAGGAGGACTAACAGCCGCGTTGTACGGGAGAATGTGAAATGTGTTCATATGTAGTAAAAACCTGAGAAATCCGTCCGTTTTCGTCATTTGTTATCGAATCGACTTAAAGCCAGATCGTCACATTGGCCGCTTTTCTCTCTGAGACGGTTACATTTATCTTCTGCAAAGCTATGTCGCGTTCTGCGGTATGCAGAGACAAAGCACCATAGTACAACACAGAAGAAGCTTCTAAGTTGAAGTAATAGGCAGTAAGAAGTAGTACAATTCAAGTTTTAGTTGTCGATAATTCGCTTTTTATCCGGCTTTGGTGACTTGGACATGACCTAGGACCTTAAGACTTTGCATGAAAGGAGGACTAGCAGCCGCGTTGCACGGGAGAATGTGAAAAGTGCTCATATATAGTAAACACCTGAGAAATCCGTCCGTTTTCGTTATTTGTTATCGAATCGACTTAAAGCCAGATCGTCACATTGGCCGTTCTTCTCTCTGAGACGGTTATATTTATCGTCTGCAAAGCTACGTCGCGTGCTGCGGTATGCGGAGACACTAAAAGCACCATAGTAGAACACAGAAGAAGCTTCTAAGTTGAAGTAATAGCCAGTAAGAAGTAGTACAATTGAAGTTTTAGTTGTCGATTATTAACTTTTTAGCCGGCTTTGGTGGTTTGGACATGACCTAGGACCTCAAGATTTTGCATGAAAGGAGGACTAGCAGCCCCTTTGCACGGGAGAATGTAAAAAGTTTTCATATGTAGTAAAAACCTGAGAAATCCGTCCGTTTTCGTCATTTGTTATCGAATCGACTTAATGCCAGATCGTCACATTGGCCGCTTTTCTCTCTGAGACGGTTACATTTATCGTCTGCAAAGCTATGTCGCGTGCTGCGGTATGCGGAAACACTAAAAGCACCATAGTAGAACACAGATGAAACTTCTAAGTTGAAGCAATAGTCAGTAAGAAGCAGTACAATTCTTGTTTTGTTTATCGACAATTGATTTGTAGCCGGCTTTGGTGCCTTGTACATGAGGTGAAACGTTAAGATTTTGCATGAAAGGAGGACTAGCAGCCGCGTTGGCGGGAGAATGTAAAAAGGGGTCATATGTAGTAAAATCCTGAGAAATCCGTCCGTTATCGTCATTTGTTATCGAATCGACTTAAAGCCAGATCGTCACATTGGCCGCTTTTCTCTCTGAGACGGTTACATTTATCGTCTGCAAAGATATGTCGTGTGCTGCGGTATGCGGAAACACTAAAAGCACCATAGTAGAACACAGAAGAAGCTTCTAAGTTGAAGTAATAGTCAGTAAGAAGTAGTACAATTCAAGTTTTAGTTGTCGATTATTCACTTTTTAGCCGGCTTTGGTGGCTTGGACATGAGGTAGGAACTTAAGATTTTGCATGAAAGTAGGACTTGCAGCCGCGTTGCACGGGAGAATGTGAAAAGTGTTCATATGTAGTAAAAACCTGAGAAATACGTCCGTTTTCGTCATGTGTTATCGAATCGACTTAAAGCCAGATCGTCACATTGGCCGCTTTTCTCGCTGAAACGGTTAGATTTACGTCTGCAAAGCTATGTCACGTGCTGCGGTATGCGGAGACACTAAATGCACCATAGTAGAACACAGAAGAAGCTTCTAAGTTGAAGCAATAACCAGTAACAAGTAGTACAATTCAAGTTCTAGTTGTCGATTATTCACTTTTTAGCCGGCTATGGTGGCTTGGACATAACCTAGGACCTTAAGATTTTGCATGAAAGGAGGACTAGAAGCCGCGTTGCACGGGAGAATATGAAAAGGGTTCATATGTAGTAAAAACCTGAGAAATCCGTCCGTTTTCGTCATTTGTTATCGAATCGACTTAAAGCCAGATCGTCAAATTGGCCGCTCTTCTCTCTGAAACGGTTACATTTATCGTCTGCAAAGCTATGTCGCGTGCTGCGGTATGCGGAAACACTAAAAGCACCATAGTAGAACACAGAAGAAGCTTCTAAGTTGAAGCAATAGTCAGTAAGAAGCAGTACAATTCAAGTTTTGGTTATCGATAATTGATTTTTAGCCGGCTTTGGTGCCTTGGACATGAGGTGGAACCTTAAGATTTTGCATGAAAGGAGGACTAGCAGCCCCGTTGCACGGAAGAATGTGAAAAGGGTTCATATGTAGTGAAAACCTGAGAAATCCGTCCGTTTTCGTACTTTTTATCGAATCGACTTAAAGCCAGATCGTCAAATTAGCCGCTCTTCTCTCTGAAACGGTTACATTTATGGTGTGCAATGCTATGTCGCGTGCTGCGGTATGCGGAGATACTAAAAGCACCATAGTAGAACACAGAAGAAGCTTCTAAGTTGAAGCATTAGCCAGTAAGAAGCAATACAATTCAAGTTTTGGTTATCGATTATTGATTTTTACGCGGCTTTGGTGCCTTGGACATGAGGTGGAACATAAAGATTTTGCATGAAAGGAGGACTAGCAGCCGCGTTGCACGGGAGAATGTGAAAAGTGTTCATATGTAGTGAAAACCTGAGAAATCCGTCCGTTTTCGTCATTTGTTATCGAATCGACTTAAAGCCAGATCGTCACATTGGCCGCTTTTCTCCCTGAAACGGTTACATTTATCGGCTGCAAAGCTATGTCACGTGCTGCGGTATGCGGAGACATTAAAAGCACAATAGTAGAACACAGAAGAAGAATCTAAGTTGAAGCAGTAGCCAGTAAGAAGTAGTACAATTCCAATTTTAGTTGTCGATTATCACTTTTTAGAAGCGTTATTGGCTTCTACATGACCTAGTACCTTAAGATTTTGCATGAAAGGAGGACTAACAGCCGCGTTGTACGGGAGAATGTGAAATGTGGTCATATGTAGTAAAAACCTGAGAAATCCGTCCGTTTTCGTCATTTGTTATCGAATCGACTTAAAGCCAGATCGTCACATTGGCCGCTTTTCTCTCTGAGACGGTTACATTTATCATCTGCAAACCTATGTCCCGTGCTGCGGTATGCAGAGACACTAAAAGCACCATAGTAGATCACAGAAGAAGCTTCTAAGTTGAAGCAATAGCCAGTAAGAAGGAGTACAATTCAAGTTTTGGTTGTCGATTGTTCACTTTTTAGACGGCTTTGGTGGCTTGGAAATGACCTAGGACCTTAAGATTTTGCATGAAAGGAGGACTAGCAGCCCCGTTGCACGGGAGAATGTGAAAAGTGTTCATATGTAGTAAAAACCTGAGAAATCCGTCCGTTTTCGTCATTTGTTATCGAATCGACTTAAAGCCAGATCGTCACATTAGCCGCTTTTCTCTCTGAGACGGTTACATTTATCGTCTGCAAAGCTATGTCGCGTGCTGCGGTATGCGGAGACACTAAAAGCACCATAGTAGAACACAGAAGAAGCTTCTAAGTTGAAGCAATAGTCAGTAAAATGTAGTACAATTCAAGATTTAGTTGTCGATTATTCACTTTTTAGCCGGCTTTGGTGGATTGGACATGACCTAGGACCTTAAGACTTTGCATGAAAGGAGGACTAACAGCCGCGTTGTACGGGAGAATGTGAAATGTGTTCATATGTAGTAAAAACCTGAGAAATCCGTCCGTTTTCGTCATTTGTTATCGAATCGACTTAAAGCCAGATCGTCACATTCTCCGCTTTTCTCTCAGAGACTGTTACATTTATCGTCTGCAAAGCTATGTCGCGTGCTGCGGTATGCGGAGACACTAAAAGCACCTTAGTAGAACACAGAAGAATCTTCTAAGTTGAAGCAATGGCCAGTAAGAAGTAGTACAATTCAAGTTTTGGTTATCGATTATTGATTTTTAGCCGGCTTTGGTGCCTTGGACATGAGGTGGAACATAAAGATTTTGCATGAAAGGAGGACTAGCAGCTGCGTTGCACGGGAGAATGTGAAAAGGTTTCATATGTAGTAAAAACCTGAGAAATCCGTCCGTTTTCGTCATTTGTTATCGAATCGACTTAAAGCCAGATCGTCACATTGGCCGCTTTTCTCTCTGAAACGGTTACGTTTATTGTCTGCAAAGCTATGTAACGTGCTGCGGTATGCGGAGACACTAAAAGCACCATAGTAGAACACAGAAGAAGCTTCTAAGTTGAAGCAATAGCCAGTAAGAAGTAGTACAATTCAAGTTTTAGTTGTGGATTATTCACATTTTAGCCGGCTTTGGTGGCTTGGACATGACCTAGGACCTTAATATTTTGCATGAAAGGAGGACTAGCAGCCGCGGTGCACGGGAGAATGTGAAAAGTGTTCATATGTAGTAAAAACCTGAGAAATCCGTCCGTTTCGTAATTTCTTATCGAATCGACTTAAAGCCAGATCGTCACATTCTCCGCTTTTCTCTCAGAGACTGTTACATTTATCGTCTGCAAAGCTATGTCGCGTGCTGCGGTATGCGGAGACATTAAAAGCACAATAGTAGAACACAGAGGAAGAATCTAAGTTGAAGCAGTAGCCAGTAAGAAGTAGTACAATTCCAATTTTAGTTGTCGACTATCACTTTTTAGAAGCGTTATTGGCTTCTACATGACCTAGTACCTTAAGTTTTGCATGAAAGGAGGACTAACAGCCGCGTTGTACGGGAGAATGTGAAATGTGTTCATATGTAGTAAAAACCTGAGAAATCCGTCCGTTTTCGTCATTTGTTATCGAATCGACTTAAAGCCAGATCGTCACATTGGCCGCTTTTCTCTCTGAGACGGTTACATTTATCTTCTGCAAAGCTATGTCGCGTTCTGCGGTATGCAGAGACAAAGCACCATAGTACAACACAGAAGAAGCTTCTAAGTTGAAGTAATAGGCAGTAAGAAGTAGTACAATTCAAGTTTTAGTTGTCGATAATTCGCTTTTTATCCGGCTTTGGTGACTTGGACATGACCTAGGACCTTAAGACTTTGCATGAAAGGAGGACTAGCAGCTGCGTTGCACGGGAGAATGTGAAAAGTGTTCATATGTAGTGAAAACCTGAGAAATCCGTTCGTTTTCGTCATTTGTTATCGAATCGACTTAAAGCCAGATCGTCACATTGGTCGCTTTTCTCTCTGAGACGGTTACATTTATCATCTGCAAACCTATGTCCCGTGCTGCGGTATGCAGAGACACTAAAAGCACCATAGTAGATCACAGAAGAAGCTTCTAAGTTGAAGCAATAGCCAGTAAGAAGGAGTACAATTCAAGTTTTGGTTGTCGATTATTCACTTTTTAGACGGCTTTGGTGGCTTGGAAATGACCTAGGACCTTAATATTTTGCATGAAAGGAGGACTAGCAGCCCCGTTGCCCGGGAGAATGTGAAAAGTGTTCATATGTAGTAAAAACCTGAGAAATCCGTCCGTTTTCGTCATTTGTTATCGAATCGACTTAAAGCCAGATCGTCACATTAGCCGCTTTTCTCTCTGAGACGGTTACATTTATCGTCTGCAAAGCTATGTCGCGTGCTGCGGTATGCGGAGACACTAAAAGCACCAAAGTAGAACACAGAAGAAGCTTCTAAGTTGAAGCAATAGTCAGTAAAATGTAGTACAATTCAAGATTTAGTTGACGATTATTCACTTTTTAGCCGGCTTTGGTGGCTTGGACATGACCTAGGACCTTAAGACTTTGCATGAAAGGAGGACTAACAGCCGCGTTGTACGGGAGAATGTGAAATGTGTTCATATGTAGTAAAAACCTGAGAAATCCGTCCGTTTTCGTCATTTGTTATCGAATCGACTTAAAGCCAGATCGTCACATTGGCCGCTCTTCTCTCTGAATCGGTTACATTTATCGTCTGCAAAGCTATGTCACGTGCTGCGGTATGCGGAGACACTAAAAGCACCATAGTAGAACACAGAAGAAGCTTCTAAGTTGAAGCAATAGCCAGTAAGAAGTAGTACAATACAAGTTTTTGTTGTCGATTATTCACATTTTAGCCGGCTTTGGTGGCTTGGACATGACCTAGGACCTTAATATTTTGCATGAAAGGATGACTAGCAGCCGCGGTGCACGGTAGAATGTGAAAAGTGTTCATATGTAGTAAAAACCTGAGAAATCCGTCCGTTTTCGTCATTTGTTATCGAATCGACTTAAAGCCAGATCGTCACATTGGCCGCTTTTCTCTCTGAAACGGTTACGTTTATTGTCTGCAAAGCTATGTCACGTGCTGCGGTATGCGGAGACACTAAAAGCACCATAGTAGAACACAGAAGAAGCTTCTAAGTTGAAACAATAACCAGTACGAAGTAGTACAATTCAAGTTTTAGTTGTCGATTATTCACTTTTTAGCCGGCTTTATTGGCTTGCACATGACGTAGTACCTTAAGATTTTGCTTGAAAAGAGGACTAGCAGCCGCGTTATACGGGAGAATGTGAAGTGTTCATATGTACTAAAAACTTGAGAAATCCGTCCGTTTTTGTCATTTGTAATCGAATCGACTTAAAGCCAGATCGTCACATTGGCCGCTTTTCTCTCTGAGACGGTTACATTTTTCGTCTGTAAAGCTATGTCGCGTGCTGCGGTATACGGAGACACTAAAAGCACCATAGTAGAACACAGAATAAGGTTCTATGTTGAAGTAATAGCCAGTAAGAAGTAGTACAATTCAAGTTTTAGGCGTCTATTATTCTCTTTTTAGCCGGCTTTGGTGGCTTGGAAATGACCTAGGACCTTAAGATCTTGCATGAAAGGAGGACTAGCAGCCGCGTTGCACGGGAGAATGTGAAAAGTGTTCATATGTAGTAAAAACCTGAGAAATCCGTCCGTTTTCGTCATTTGTTATCGAATCGACTTAAAGCCAGATCGTCACATTGGCCGCTTTTCTCTCTGGGACGGTTACATTTATCGTCTGCAAAGCTATGTCGCGTGCTGCGGTATGCGGAGACACTAAAAGCACCATAGTAGAACACAGAAGAAGCTTCTAAGTTGAAGCAATAGCCAGTAAGAAGTAGTACAATTCAAGTTTTAGTTGTCGAGTATTCACATTTTAGCCGGCTTTAGTGGCTTGGACATGACCTAGGACCTTAATATTTTCCATGAAAGGAGGACTAGCAGCCGCGGTGCACGGGAGAATGTGAAAAGTGTTCATATGTAGTAAAAACATGAGATATCTGTCCGTTTTCGTAATTTGTTATCGAATCGACTTAAAGCCAGATCGTCACATTGGCCGCTTTTCCCTCTGAGACGGTTACATTTATCGTCTGCAAAGCTATGTCGCGTGCTGCGGTATGCGGAGACACTAAAAGCACCATAGTAGAACACAGAAGAAGCTTCTAAGTTGAAGCAATAGCTATAAGAAGCAGTAGAATTCAAGTTTGGGTATCGATTATTGATTTTTAGCGGCTTTGGTGCCTTGGACAAGAGGTGGAACCTTTAGATTTTGCCTGAAAGGAGGACTAGCAGCTGCGATCACGGGAGTATGTGAAAAGGGTTCATATGTAGTAAAAACCTGAAAAATCCGTCCGTTTTCGTCATTTGTTATCGAATCGACTTAAAGCCAGATCGTCACATTGGCCGCTTTTCTCTCTGAAACGGTTACGTTTATCGTCTGTAAAGCTATGTCACGTCCTGCGGTATGTGGAGACACTAAAAGCACCATAGTAGAACACAGAAGAAGCTTCTAAGTTGAAGCAATAACCAGTACGAAGTAGTACAAATCAAGTTTTAGTTGTGGATTATTCACTTTTTAGCCGGCTTTATTGGCTTGGACATGACCTAGTACCTTAAGATTTTGCTTGAAAGGAGGACTAGCAGCCGCGTTGCACGGGAGAATGTGAAAAGTGTTCATATGTACTAAAAACCTGAGAAATCCGTCCGTTTTCGTCATTTGATATCGAATCGACTTAAAGCCAGATCGTCACATTGGCCGCTTTTCTCTCTGAGACGGTTATATTTATCGTCTGCAAAGCTATGTCGCGTGCTGCGGTATGCGGAGACACTAAATGCACCATAGTAGAACACAGAAGAAGCTTCTAAGTTGAAGTAATAGCCAATAAGATGTAGTACTATTCAAGTTTTAGGCGTCGATTATTCACTTTTTAGCCAGTTTTGGTAGCTTGGTCATGACCTCGGACCTTAAGATTTTGCATGAAAGGAGGACTAGTAGCCGCGTTACACGGGAGAATGTGAAAAGTGTTCATATGTAGTAAAAACCTGAGAAATCCGTCCGTTTTCGTAATTTGTTATCGAATCGCCTTAAAGCCAGATCGTCACATTGGCCGCTTTTCTCTCTGAGACGGTTACATTTATCGTCTGCAAAGCTATGTCGCGTGCTGCGGTATGCGGAGACACTAAAAGCACCATAGTAGAACACAGAAGAAGCTTCTAAGTTGAAGCAATAGCCATAAGAAGCAGTACAATTCAAGGTTTGGTTATCGATTATTGATTTTTAGCCGGCTTTGGTGCCTTGGACATGAGGTGGAACCTTAGCATTTTGCATGAAAGGAGGACTAGCAGCTGCGTTGCACGTGAGAATGTGAGAAGGGTTCATATGTAGCAAAAACCTGAGAAATCCGCCCGTTTTCGTCATTTGTTATCCAATCAACTTAAAGCCAGATCGTTACATTGGCCGCTCTTCTCTCTGAATCGGTTACATTTATCGTCTGCAAAGCTATGTCGCGTGCTGCGGTATGCGGAGACACTAAAAGCACCATAGTAGAACACAGAAGAAGCTTCTAAGTTGAAGCAATAGCCAGTAAGAAGTAGTACAATTCAAGTTTTAGTTGTCGAGTATTCACATTTTAGCCGGCTTTAGTGGCTTGGACATGACCTAGGACCTTAATATTTTCCATGAAAGGAGGACTAGCAGCCGCGGTGCACGGGAGAATGTGAAAAGTGTTCATATGTAGTAAAAACATGAGATATCTGTCCGTTTTCGTAATTTGTTATCGAATCGACTTAAAGCCAGATCGTCACATTGGCCGCTTTTCCCTCTGAGACGGTTACATTTATCGTCTGCAAAGCTATGTCGCGTGCTGCGGTATGCGGAGACACTAAAAGCACCATAGTGGAACAATGAATAAGCTTCTAAGTTGAAGCAATGGACAGTAAGAAGTAGTACTATTCAAGTTTTGGCTATAGATTATTGATCTTTAGCCGGCTTTGGTGCCTTGGACATGAGGTCGAACCTTAAGATTTTGCTTGAAAGAAGGACTAGCAGCTGCGTTGCACGGGAGTATGTGAAAAGGGTTCATATGTAGTAAAAACCTGAGAAATCCGTCCGTCTTCGTCATTTGTTATCGAATCGACTTAGAGCCAGATCGTCACTATGGCCGCTTTTCTCTCTGAAATGGTTACGTTTATCGTCTGCAAAGCTATGTCACGTGCTGCGGTATGCGGAGACACTAAAAGCACCATAGTAGAACACAGAAGAAGCTTCTAAGTTGAAGCAATAGCCATAAGAAGCAGTACAATTCAAGTTTTGGTTATCGATTATTGATTTTTAGCGGCTTTGGTGCCTTGGACAAGAGGTGGAACCTTTAGATTTTGCATGAAAGGAGGACTAACAGCCGCGTTGCACGGGAGAATGTGAAAAGTGTTCATATGTACTAAAAACCTGAGAAATCCGTCCGTTTTTGTCATTTGTTATCGATCCGACTTAAAGCCAGATCGTCACATTGGCCGCTTTTCTCTCTGAGACGGTTACATTTATCGTCTGCAAAGCTATGTCGCGTGCTGCCGTATGCGGAGACACTAAAAGCACCATAGTGGAACACAGAATAAGCTTCTAAGTTGAAGCAATGGCCAGTAAGAAGTAGTACAATTCAAGTCTTGGCTATCGATTATTGATCTTTAGCCGGCTTTGGTGCCTTGGACATGAGGTCGATCCTTAAGATTTTGCTTGAAAGGAGGACTAGAAGCTGCGTTGCACGGGAGAATGTAAAAAGGGTTCATATGTAGTAAAAACCTGAGAAATCCGTCCGTTTTCGTCATTTGTTATCGAATCGACTTAAAGCCAGATCGTCACTTTGGCCGCTTTTCTCTCTGAAATGGTTACGTTTATCGTCTGCAAGGCTATGTCACCTGCTGCGGTATGCGGAGACACTAAAAGCACCATAGTAGAACACAGAAGAGGCTTCTAAGTTGAAGCAATAAAAAGTAACGAGTAGTACAATTCAAGTATTAGTTGTCGATTATTCACTTTTTAGCCGCCTTTATTGGCTTGGACATGACCTAGTACCTTAAGATTTTGCATGAAAGGAGCATTAGCAGCCGCGTTGCACGGGAGAATGTGAAAAGTGTTCATATGTACTAAAAACCTGAGAAATCCGTCCGTTTTCGTCATTTGTTATCGAATCGACTTAAAGCCAGATCACCACATTGGCCGCTTTTCTCTCTGAGACGGTTACATTTATCGTCTGCAAAGCAATGTCGCGTGCTGCGGTATGCGGAGACACTAAAAGCACCATAGTAGAACACAGAAGAAGCTTCTAAGTTGAAGCAATAACCATTACGAAGTAGTACAATTCAAGTTTTAGTTGTCGATTATTCACTTTTTTGCCGGCTTTATTGACTTGGACATGACCTAGTACCTTAAGATTTTTCTTGAAAGGAGGACTAGCAGCCGCGTTGCACGGGAGAATGTGAAAAGTGTTCATATGTACTAAAAACCTGAGAAATCCGTCCGTTTTCGTCATTTGTTATCGAATCGACTTAAAGCCAGATCGTCACATAAGCCGCTTTTCTCTCTGAGACGGTTACATTTATCGTCTGCAAAGCTATGTCGCGTGCTGTGGTATGCGGAGACACTAAAAGCACCATAGTAGAACACAGAAGAAGCTTCTAAAATGAAGTAATAGCCAGTAAGAAGTAGTACAATTCAAGTTTTAGGCGTCGATTATTCACTTTGTAGCCGGCTTTGGTGGCTTGGACATGACCTAGGACTTTAAGATTTTGCATGAAAGTAGGACTAGCAGCCGCGTTGCACGGGAGAATGTGAAAAGTGTTCATATGTAGTAAAAAGCTGAGAAATCCGTCCGTTTTCGTCATTTGTTATCGAATCGACTTAAAGCCAGATCGTCACATTGGCCGCTTTTCTCTCTGAGACGGTTACATTTATCGTCTGCAAAGCTATGTCGCGTGCTGCGGTATGCGGAGACACTAAAAGCACCATAGTGGAACAATGAATAAGCTTCTAAGTTGAAGCAATGGACAGTAAGAAGTAGTACTATTCAAGTTTTGGCTATAGATTATTGATCTTTAGCCGGCTTTGGTGCCTTGGACATGAGGTCGAACCTTAAGATTTTGCTTGAAAGAAGGACTAGCAGCTGCGTTGCACGGGAGTATGTGAAAAGGGTTCATATGTAGTAAAAACCTGACAAATCCGTCCGTCTTCGTCATTTGTTATCGAATCGACTTAGAGCCAGATCGTCACTATGGCCGCTTTTGTCTCTGAAATGGTTACGTTTATCGTCTGCAAAGCTATGTCACGTGCTGCGGTATGCGGAGACACTAAAAGCACCATAGTAGAACACAGAAGAAGCTTCTAAGTTGAAGCAATAGCCATAAGAAGCAGTAAAATTCAAGTTTTGGTTATCGATTATTGATTTTTAGCGGCTTTGGTGCCTTGGACAAGAGGTGGAACCTTTAGATTTTGCATGAAAGGAGGACTAACAGCCGCGTTGCACGGGAGAATGTGAAAAGTGTTCATATGTACTAAAAACCTGAGAAATCCGTCCGTTTTTGTCATTTGTTATCGATCCGACTTAAAGCCAGATCGTCACATTGGCCGCTTTTCTCTCTGAGACGGTTACATTTATCGTCTGCTAAGCTATGTCGCGTGCTGCCGTATGCGGAGACACTAAAAGCACCATAGTGGAACACAGAATAAGCTTCTAAGTTGAAGCAATGGCCAGTAAGAAGTAGTACAATTCAAGTCTTGGCTATCGATTATTGATCTTTAGCCGGCTTTGGTGCCTTGGACATGAGGTCGATCCTTAAGATTTTGCTTGAAAGGAGGACTAGAAGCTGCGTTGCACGGGAGAATGTAAAAAGGGTTCATATGTAGTAAAAACCTGAGAAATCCGTCCGTTTTCGTCATTTGTTATCGAATCGACTTAAAGCCAGATCGTCACTTTGGCCGCTTTTCTCTCTGAAATGGTTACGTTTATCGTCTGCAAGGCTATGTCACCTGCTGCGGTATGCGGAGACACTAAAAGCACCATAGTAGAACACAGAAGAGGCTTCTAAGTTGAAGCAATAAAAAGTAACGAGTAGTACAATTCAAGTATTAGTTGTCGATTATTCACTTTTTAGCCGCCTTTATTGGCTTGGACATGACCTAGTACCTTAAGATTTTGCATGAAAGGAGCATTAGCAGCCGCGTTGCACGGGAGAACGTGAAAAGTGTTCATATGTACTAAAAACCTGAGAAATCCGTCCGTTTTCGTCATTTGTTATCGAATCGACTTAAAGCCAGATCACCACATTGGCCGCTTTTCTCTCTGAGACGGTTACATTTATCGTCTGCAAAGCTATGTCGCGTGCTGCGGTATGCGGAGACACTAAAAGCACCATAGTAGAACACAGAAGAAGCTTCTAAGTTGAAGCAATAACCAGTACGAAGTAGTACAATTCAAGTTTTAGTTGTCGATTATTCACTTTTTTGCCGGCTTTATTGACTTGGACATGACCTAGTACCTTAAGATTTTGCTTGAAAGGAGGACTAGCAGCCGCGTTGCACGGGAGAATGTGAAAAGTGTTCATATGTACTAAAAACCTGAGAAATCCGTCCGTTTTCGTCATTTGTTATCGAATCGACTTAAAGCCAGATCGTCACATAAGCCGCTTTTCTCTCTGAGACGGTTACATTTATCGTCTGCAAAGCTATGTCGCGTGCTGTGGTATGCGGAGACACTAAAAGCACCATAGTAGAACACAGAAGAAGCTTCTAAAATGAAGTAATAGCCAGTAAGAAGTAGTACAATTCAAGTTTTAGGCGTCGATTATTCACTTTGTAGCCGGCTTTGGTGGCTTGGACATGACCTAGGACTTTAAGATTTTGCATGAAAGTAGGACTAGCAGCCGCGTTGCACGGGAGAATGTGAAAAGTGTTCATATGTAGTAAAAAGCTGAGAAATCCGTCCGTTTTCGTCATTTGTTATCGAATCGACTTAAAGCCAGATCGTCACATTGGCCGCTTTTCTCTCTGAGACGGTTACATTTATCGTCTGCAAAGCTATGTCGCGTGCTGCGGTATGCGGAGACACTAAAAGCACCATAGTGGAACAATGAATAAGCTTCTAAGTTGAAGCAATGGACAGTAAGAAGTAGTACTATTCAAGTTTTGGCTATAGATTATTGATCTTTAGCCGGCTTTGGTGCCTTGGACATGAGGTCGAACCTTAAGATTTTGCTTGAAAGAAGGACTAGCAGCTGCGTTGCACGGGAGTATGTGAAAAGGGTTCATATGTAGTAAAAACCTGAGAAATCCGTCCGTCTTCGTCATTTGTTATCGAATCGACTTAGAGCCAGATCGTCACTATGGCCGCTTTTCTCTCTGAGACGGTTACATTTATCGTCTGCAAAGCTATGTCGCGTGCTGCCGTATGCGGAGACACTAAAAGCACCATAGTGGAACACAGAATAAGCTTCTAAGTTGAAGCAATGGCCAGTAAGAAGTAGTACAATTCAAGTCTTGGCTATCGATTATTGATCTTTAGCCGGCTTTGGTGCCTTGGACATGAGGTCGATCCTTAAGATTTTGCTTGAAAGGAGGACTAGAAGCTGCGTTGCACGGGAGAATGTAAAAAGGGTTCATATGTAGTAAAAACCTGAGAAATCCGTCCGTTTTCGTCATTTGTTATCGAATCGACTTAAAGCCAGATCGTCACTTTGGCCGCTTTTCTCTCTGAAATGGTTACGTTTATCGTCTGCAAGGCTATGTCACCTGCTGCGGTATGCGGAGACACTAAAAGCACCATAGTAGAACACAGAAGAGGCTTCTAAGTTGAAGCAATAAAAAGTAACGAGTAGTACAATTCAAGTATTAGTTGTCGATTATTCACTTTTTAGCCGCCTTTATTGGCTTGGACATGACCTAGTACCTTAAGATTTTGCATGAAAGGAGCATTAGCAGCCGCGTTGCACGGGAGAATGTGAAAAGTGTTCATATGTACTAAAAACCTGAGAAATCCGTCCGTTTTCGTCATTTGTTATCGAATCGACTTAAAGCCAGATCACCACATTGGCCGCTTTTCTCTCTGAGACGGTTACATTTATCGTCTGCAAAGCTATGTCGCGTGCTGCGGTATGCGGAGACACTAAAAGCACCATAGTAGAACACAGAAGAAGCTTCTAAGTTGAAGCAATAACCAGTACGAAGTAGTACAATTCAAGTTTTAGTTGTCGATTATTCACTTTTTTGCCGGCTTTATTGACTTGGACATGACCTAGTACCTTAAGATTTTGCTTGAAAGGAGGACTAGCAGCCGCGTTGCACGGGAGAATGTGAAAAGTGTTCATATGTACTAAAAACCTGAGAAATCCGTCCGTTTTCGTCATTTGTTATCGAATCGACTTAAAGCCAGATCGTCACATAAGCCGCTTTTCTCTCTGAGACGGTTACATTTATCGTCTGCAAAGCTATGTCGCGTGCTGTGGTATGCGGAGACACTAAAAGCACCATAGTAGAACACAGAAGAAGCTTCTAAAATGAAGTAATAGCCAGTAAGAAGTAGTACAATTCAAGTTTTAGGCGTCGATTATTCACTTTGTAGCCGGCTTTGGTGGCTTGGACATGACCTAGGACTTTACGATTTTGCATGAAAGTAGGACTAGCAGCCGCGTTGCACGGGAGAATGTGAAAAGTGTTCATATGTAGTAAAAAGCTGAGAAATCCGTCCGTTTTCGTCATTTGTTATCGAATCGACTTAAAGCCAGATCGTCACATTGGCCGCTTTTCTCTCTGAGACGGTTACATTTATCGTCTGCAAAGCTATGTCGCGTGCTGCGGTATGCGGAGACACTAAAAGCACCATAGTGGAACAATGAATAAGCTTCTAAGTTGAAGCAATGGCCAGTAAGAAGTAGTACTATTCAAGTTTTGGCTATAGATTATTGATCTTTAGCCGGCTTTGGTGCCTTGGACATGAGGTCGAACCTTAAGATTTTGCTTGAAAGAAGGACTAGCAGCTGCGTTGCACGGGAGTATGTGAAAAGGGTTCATATGTAGTAAAAACCTGAGAAATCCGTCCGTCTTCGTCATTTGTTATCGAATCGACTTAGAGCCAGATCGTCACTATGGCCGCTTTTCTCTCTGAAATGGTTACGTTTATCGTCTGCAAAGCTATGTCACGTGCTGCGGTATGCGGAGACACTAAAAGCACCATAGTAGAACACAGAAGAAGCTTCTAAGTTGAAGCAATAAAAAGTAACAAGTAGTACAATTCAAGTATTAGTTGTCGATTATGCACTTTTTAGCCGGCTTTATTGGCTTGGACATGACCTAGTACCTAAAGATTTTGCATGAAAGGAGGACTTGCAGCCGCGTTGCACGGGAGAATGTGAAAAGTGTTCATATGTACTAAAAACCTGAGAAATCCGTCCGTTTTCGTCATTTGTTATCGAATCGACTTAAAGCCAGATCGTCACATTGGCCGCTTTTCTCTCTGAGACGGTTACATTTATCGTCTGCAAAGCTATGTCGCGTGCTGCGGTACGCGGAGACACTAAAAGCACCATAGTAGAACACAGAAGAAGCTTCTAAGTTGAAGCAATAGCCATAAGAAGCAGTACAATTCAAGTTTTGGTTATCGATTATTGATTTTTAGCGGCTTTATTGCCTTGGACAAGAGTTGGAACCTTTAGATTTTGCATGAAAGGAGGACAAACAGCCGCGTTGCACGGGAGAATGTGAAAAGTGTTCATATGTACTAAAAACCTGAGAAATCCGTCCGTTTTCGTCATTTGTTATCGAACCGACTTAAAGCCAGATCGTCACATTGGCCGCTTTTCTCTCTGAGACGGTTACATTTATCGTCTGCAAAGCTATGTCGCGTGCTGCCGTATGCGGAGACACTAAAAGCACCATAGTGGAACACAGAATAAGCTTCTAAGTTGAAGCAATGGCCAGTAAGAAGTAGTACAATTCAAGTCTTGGCTATCGATTATTGATCTTTAGCCGGCTTTGGTGCCTTGGACATGAGGTCGATCCTTAAGATTTTGCTTGAAAGGAGGACTAGAAGCTGCGTTGCACGGGAGAATGTGAAAAGGGTTCATATGTAGTAAGAACCTGAGAAATCCGTCCGTTTTCGTCATTTGTTATCGAATCGACTTAAAGCCAGATCGTCACATTGGCCGCTTTTCTCTCTGAAATGGTTACGTTTATCGTCTGCAAGGCTATGTCACGTGCTGCGGTATGCGGAGACACTAAAAGCACCATAGTAGAACACAGAAGAGGCTTCTAAGTTGAAGCAATAAAAAGTAACGAGTAGTACAATTCAAGTATTAGTTGTCGATTATTCACTTTTTAGCCGGCTTTATTGGCTTGGACATGACCTAGTACCTTAAGATTTTGCAGGAAAGGAGGATTAGCAGCCGCGTTGCACGGGAGAATGTGAAAAGTGTTCATATGTACTATAAACCTGAGAAATCCGTCCGTTTTCGTCATTTGTTATCGAATCGACTTAAAGCCAGATCGCCACATTGGCCGCTTTTCTCTCTGAGACGGTTACATTTATCGTCTGCAAAGCTATGTCGCGTGCTGCGGTATGCGGAGACACTAAAAGCACCATAGTAGAACACAGAAGAAGCTTCTAAGTTGAAGCAATAACCAGTACGAAGTAGTACAATTCAAGTTTTAGTTGTCGATTATTCACTTTTTAGCCGGCTTTATTGACTTGGACATGACCTAGTACCTTAAGATTTTGCTTGAAAGGAGGACTAGCAGCCGCGTTGCACGGGAGAATGTGAAAAGTGTTCATATGTACTAAAAACCTGAGAAATCCGTCCGTTTTCATCATTTGTTATCGAATCGACTTAAAGCCAGATCGTCACATTGGCCGCTTTTCTCTCTGAGACGGTTACATTTATCGTCTGCAAAGCTATGTCGCGCGCTGCGGTATGCGGAGACACTAAAAGCAGCATAGTAGAACACAGAAGAAGCTTCTAAGTTGAAGTAATAGCCAGTAAGAAGTAGTACAATTCAAGTTTTAGGCGTCGATTATTCACTTTTTAGCCAGTTTTGGTGGCTTGGACATGACCTAGGACCTTAAGATTTTGCATGAAAGGAGGACTGGTAGCCGCGTTGCACGGGAGAATGTGAAAGGTGTTCATATGTAGAAAAAACCTGAGATATCCGTCCGTTTTCGTCATTTGTTATCGAATCGACTTAAAGCCAGATCGTCACATTGGCCGCTTTTCTCTCTGAGACGGTTACATTTATCGTCTGCAAAGCTATGTCGCGTGCTGTGGTATGCGGAGACACTAAACGCACCATAGTAGAACACAGAAGAAGCTTCTAAAATGAAGTAATAGCCAGTAAGAAGTAGTACAATTCAAGTTTTAGCCGTCGATTATTCACTTTGTAGCCGGCTTTGGTGGCTTGGACATGACCTAGGACTTTAAGATTTTGCATGAAAGTAGGACTAGCAGCCGCGTTGCACGGGAGAATGTGAAAAGTGTTCATATGTAGTAAAAAGCTGAGAAATCCGTCCGTTTTCGTCATTTGTTATCGAATCGACTTAAAGCCAGATCGTCACATTGGCCGCTTTTCTCTCTGAGACGGTTACATTTATCGTCTGCAAAGCTATGTCGCGTGCTGCCGTATGCGGAGACACTCAAAGCACCATAGTGGAACAATGAATAAGCTTCTAAGTTGAAGCAATGGCCAGTAAGAAGTAGTACAATTCAAGTTTTAACTATCGATTATTGATCTTTAGCCGGCTTTGGTGCCTTGGACATGAGGTCGAACCTTAAGATTTTGCTTGAAAGAAGGACTAGCAGCTGCGTTGCACGGGAGTATGTGAAAAGGCTTCATATGTAGTAAAAACCTGAGAAATCCGTCCGTTTTCGTCATTTGTTATCGAATCGACTTAGAGCCAGATCGTCACTATGGCCGCTTTTCTCTCTGAAATGGTTACGTTTATCGTCTGCAAAGCTATGTCACGTGCTGCGGTATGCGGAGACACTAAAAGCACCATAGTAGAACACAGAAGAAGCTTCTAAGTTGAAGCAATAAAAAGTAACAAGTAGTACAATTCAAGTTTTAGGCGTCGATTATTCACTTTTTAGCCGGCTTTGGTGGCTTGGACATGACCTAGGACCTTATGATTTTGCATGAAAGGAGGACTTGCAGCCGCGTTGCACGGGAGAATGTGAAAAGTGTTCATATGTACTAAAAACCTGAGAAATCCGTCCGTTTTCGTCATTTGTTATCGAATCGACTTAAAGCCAGATCGCCACATTGGCCGCTTTTCTCTCTGAGACGGTTACATTTATCGTCTGCAAAGCTATGTCGCGTGCTGCGGTATGCGGAGACACTAAAAGAACCATAGTAGAACACAGAAGAAGCTTCTAAGTTGAAGCAATAACCAGTACGAAGTAGTACAATTCAAGTTTTAGGCGTCGATTATTCACTTTTTAGCCAGTTTTGGTGGCTTGGACATGACCTAGGACCTTAAGATTTTGCATGAAAGGAGGACTGGTAGCCGCGTTGCACGGGAGAATGTGAAAGGTGTTCATATGTAGTAAAAACCTGAGATATCCGTCCGTTTTCGTCATTTGTTATCGAATCGACTTAAAGCCAGATCGTCACATTGGACGCTTTTCTCTCTGAGACGGTTACATTTATCGTCTGCAAAGCTATGTCGCGTGCTGTGGTATGCGGAGACACTAAAAGCACCATAGTAGAACAAAGAAGAAGCTTCTAAAATGAAGTAATAGCCAGTAAGAAGTAGTACAATTCAAGTTTTAGGCGTCGATTACTCACTTTGTAGCCGGCTTTATTGGCTTGGACATGACCTAGTACCTTACGATTTTGCATGAAAGGAGGATTAGCAGCCGCGTTGCACGGGAAAATGTGAAAAGTGTTCATATGTTCTAAAAACCTGAGAAATCCGTCCGTTTTTGTCATTTGTTATCGAATCGACTTAAAGCCAGATCGTCACATTGGCCGCTTTTCTCTCTGAGACGGTTACATTTATCGTCTGCAAAGCTATGTCGCGTGCTGCCGTATGCGGAGACACTAAAAGCACCATAGTGGAACACAGAATAAGCTTCTAAGTTGAAGCAATAGCCAGTAAGAAGTAGTACAATTCAAGTCTTGGCTATCGATTATTGATTTTTAGCGGCTTTGGTGCCTTGGACAAGAGTTGGAACCTTTAGATTTTGCATGAAAGGAGGACTAACAGCCGCGTTGCACGGGAGAATGTGAAAAGTGTTCATATGTACTAAAAACCTGAGAAATCCGTCCGTTTTCGTCATTTGTTATCGAACCGACTTAAAGCCAGATCGTCACATTGGCCGCTTTTCTCTCTGAGACGGTTACATTTATCGTCTGCAAAGCTATGTCGCGTGCTGCCGTATGCGGAGACACTAAAAGCACCATAGTGGAACACAGAATAAGCTTCTAAGTTGAAGCAATAGCCAGTAAGAAGTAGTACAATTCAAGTCTTGGCTATCGATTATTGATCTTTAGCCGGCTTTGGTGCCTTGGACATGAGGTCGATACTTAAGATTTTGCTTGAAAGGAGGACTAGAAGCTGCGTTGCACGGGAGAATGTGAAAAGGGTTCATATGTAGTAAAAACCTGAGAAATCCGTCCGTTTTCGTCATTTGTTTTGGAATCGACTTAAAGCCAGATCGTCACTTTGGCCGCTTTTCTCTCTGAAATGGTTACGTTTATCGTCTGCAAGGCTATGTCACGTGCTGCGGTATGCGGAGACACTAAAAGCACCATAGTAGAACACAGAAGAGGCTTCTAAGTTGAAGCAATAAAAAGTAACGTGTAGTACAATTCAAGTATTAGTTGTCGATTATTCACTTTTTAGCCGGCTTTATTGGCTTGGACATGACCTAGTACCTTAAGATTTTGCATGAAAGGAGGATTAGCAGCCGCGTTGCACGGGAGAATGTGAAAAGTGTTCATATGTACTAAAAACCTGAGAAATCCGTCCGTTTTCGTCATTTGTTATCGAATCGACTTAAAGCCAGATCGCCACATTGGCCGCTTTTCTCTCTGAGACGGTTACATTTATCGTCTGCAAAGCTATGTCGCGTGCTGCGGTATGCGAAGACACTAAAAGCACCATTGTAGAACACAGAAGAAGCTTCTAAGTTGAAGCAATAACCAGTACGAAGTAGTACAATTCAAGTTTTAGTTGTCGATTATTCACTTTTTAGCCGGCTTTATTGACTTGGACATGACCTAGTACCTTAAGATTTTGCTTGAAAGGAGGACTAGCAGCCGCGTTGCACGGGAGAATGTGAAAAGTGTTCATAGGTACTAAAAACCTGAGAAATCCGTCCGTTTTCGTCATTTGTTATCGAATCGACTTAAAGCCAGATCGTCACATTGGCCGCTTTTCTCTCTGAGACGGTTACATTTATCGTCTGCAATGCTATGTCGCGTGCTGCGGTATGCGGAGACACTAAAAGCACCATAGTAGAAAACAGAAGAAGCTTCTAAGTTGAAGTAATAGCCAGTAAGAAGTAGTACAATTCAAGTTTTAGGCGTCGATTATTCACTTTTTAGACAGTTTTGGTGGCTTGGACATGACCTAGGACCTTAAGATTTTGCATGAAAGGAGGACTGGTAGCCGCGTTGCACGGGAGAATGTGAAAGGTGTTCATATGTAGTAAAAACCGGAGATATCCGTCCGTTTTCGTCATTTGTTATCGAATCGACTTAAAGCCAGATCGTCACATTGGCCGCTTTTCTCTCTGAGACGGTTACATTTATCGTCTGCAAAGCTATGTCGCGTGCTGAGGTATGCGGAGACACTAAAAGCACCATAGTAGAACACAGAAGAAGCTTCTAAAATGAAGTAATAGGAAGTAAGAAGTAGTACAATTCAAGTTTTAGGCGTCGATTATTCACTTTGTAGCCGGCTTTGGTGGCTTGGACATGACCTAGGACTTTAAGATTTTGCATGAAAGTAGGACTAGGAGCCGCGTTGCACGGGAGAATGTGAAAAGTATTCATATGTAGTAAAAAGCTGAGAAATCCGTCCGTTTTCGTCATTTGTTATCGAATCGACTTAAAGCCAGATCGTCACATTGGCCGCTTTTCTCTCTGAGACGGTTACATTTATCGTCTGCAAAGCTATGTCGCGTATGAGGTATGCGGAGACACTAAAAGCACCATAGTGGAACAATGAATAAGCTTCTAAGTTGAAGCAATGGCCAGTAAGAAGTAGTACAATTCAAGTTTTGGTTATCGATTATTGATCTTTAGCCGGCTTTGGTGCCTTGGACATGAGGTCGAACCTTAAGATTTTGCTTGAAAGAAGGACTAGCAGCTGCGTTGCACGGGAGTATGTGAAAAGGGTTCATATGTACTAAAAACCTGAGAAATCCGCCCGTTTTCGTCATTTGTTATCGAATCGACTTAAAGCCAGATCGTCACATTTTCCGCTTTTCTCTCTGAGACGGTTACATTTATCGTCTGCAAAGCTATGTCGCGTGCTGCGGTATGCGGAGACACTAAAAGCACCATAGTAGAACACAGAAGAAGCTTCTAAGTTGAAGTAATAGCCAGTAAGAATTAGTACAATTCAAGATTTAGGCGTCGATTATTCACTTTTTAACCAGTTTGGTGGCTTGGACATGACCTAGGACCTTAAGATTTTGCATGAATGGAGGACTAGTAGAAGCGTTGCACGGGAGAATGTGTGAGGTGTTCATATGTAGTAAAAACCTGAGAAATCAGTCCGTTTTCGTCATTTGTTATCGAATCGACTTAAAGCCAGATCGTCACATTGGCCGCTTTTCTCTCTGAGACGGTTACATTTATCGTCTGCAACGCTATGTCGCGTGCTGCGGTATGCGGAGACACTAAAAGCACCATAGTAGAACACAGAAGAAGCTTCTAAGTTGAAGCAATAGCCATAAGAAGCAGTACAATTCAAGTTTTGGTTATCGATTATTGATTTTTAGCCGGCTTTGGTGCCTTGGACATGAGGTCGAACCTTAAGATTTTGCTTGAAAGAAGGACTAGCAGCTGCGTTGCACGGGAGTATGTGAAAAGGGTTCATATGTAGTAAAAACCTGAGAAATCCGTCCGTTTTCGTCATTTGTTATCGAATCGACTTAAAGCCAGATCGTCACTATGGCCGCTTTTCTCTCTGAAATGGTTACGTTTATCGTCTGCAAAGCTATGTCACGTGCTGCGGTATGCGGAGACACTAAAAGCACCATAGTAGAACACAGAAGAAGCTTCTAAGTTGAAGCAATAAAAAGTAACAAGTAGTACAATTCAAGTATTAGTTGTCGATTATTCACTTTTTAGCCGGCTTTATTGGCTTGGACATGACCTAGTACCTAAAGATTTTGCATGAAAGGAGGACTTGCAGCCGCGTTGCACGGGAGAATGTGAAAAGTGTTCATATGTCCTAAAAACCTGAGAAATCCGTCCGTTTTCGTCATTCGTTATCGAATCGACTTAAAGCCAGATCGTCACATTGGCCGCTTTTCTCTCTGAGACGGTTACATTTATCGTCTGCAAAGCTATGTCGCGTGCTGCGGTATGCGGAGACACTAAAAGCACCATAGTAGAACACAGAAGAAGCTTCTAAGTTGAAGCAATAGCCATAAGAAGCAGTACAATTCAAGTTTTGGTTATCGATTATTGATTTTTAGCGGCTTTGGTGCCTTGGACAAGAGGTGGAACCTTAAGTTTTTGCATGAACGGAGGACTAGCAGCCGCGTTGCACGGGAGTATGTGAAAAGGGTTCATATGTAGTAAAAACCTGAGAAATCCGCCCGTTTTCGTCATTTGTTATCGAATCAACTTAAAGCCAGATCGTCACATTGGCCGCTTTTCTCTCTGAGACGGTTACGTTTATCGTCTGCAAAGCTATGTCGCGTGCTGCGGTATGCGGAGACACTAAAAGCACCATAGTAGAACACAGAAGAAGCTTCTAAGTTGAAGTAATAGCCAGTAAGAATTAGTACAATTCAAGTTTTAGGCGTCGATTATTCACTTTTTAGCCAGTTTGGTTGCTTGGACATGCCCTAGGACCTTAATATTTTGCATGAAAGGAGGACTAACAGCCGCGGTGCACGGGAGAATGTGAAAAGTGTTCATATGTACTAAAAACCTGAGAAATACGTCCGTTTTCGTCATTTGTTATCGAATCGACTTAAAGCGAGATCGTCACTATTGCCGCTTTCCTCTCTGAAACGGTTACGTTTATCGTCTGCAAAGCTATGTCACGTGCTGCGGTATGCGGAGACACTAAAAGCACCGTAGTAGAACACAGAAGATGCTTCTAAGTTGAAGCAATAAAAAGTAACAAGTAGTACAATTCAAGTATTAGTTGTCGATTATTTACTTTTTAGCCGGCTTTATTGGCTTGGACATGACCCAGTACCCTAAGATTTTGCATGAAAGGAGGACTAGCAGCCGCGTTGCACGGTAGAATGTGAAAAGAGTTCATATGTACTAAAAACCTGAGAAATCCGTCCGTTTTCGTCATTTGTTATCGAATCGACTTAAAGCCAGATCGTCACATTTTCCGCTTTTCTCTCTGAGACGGTTACATTTATCGTCTGCAAAGCTATGTCGCGTGCTGCGGTATGCGGAGACACTAAAAGCACCATAGTAGAACACAGAAGAAGCTTCTAAGTTGAAGTAATAGCCAGTAAGAATTAGTACAATTCAAGATTTAGGCGTCGATTATTCACTTTTTAACCAGTTTGGTGGCTTGGACATGACCTAGGACCTTAAGATTTTGCATGAATGGAGGACTAGTAGAAGCGTTGCACGGGAGAATGTGTGAGGTGTTCATATGTAGTAAAAACCTGAGAAATCAGTCCATTTTCGTCATTTGTTATCGAATCGACTTAAAGCCAGATCGTCACATTGGCCGCTTTTCTCTCTGAGACGGTTACATTTATCGTCTGCAACGCTATGTCGCGTGCTGCGGTATGCGGAGACACTAAAAGCACCATAGTAGAACACAGAAGAAGCTTCTAAGTTGAAGCAATAGCCATAAGAAGCAGTACAATTCAAGTTTTGGTTATCGATTATTGATTTTTAGCCGGCTTTGGTGCCTTGGACATGAGGTCGAACCTTAAGATTTTGCTTGAAAGAAGGACTAGCAGCTGCGTTGCACGGGAGTATGTGAAAAGGGTTTATATGTAGTAAAAACCTGAGAAATCCGTCCGTTTTCGTCATTTGTTATCGAATCGACTTAAAGCCAGATCGTCACTATGGCCGCTTTTCTCTCTGAAATGGTTACGTTTATCGTCTGCAAAGCTATGTCACGTGCTGCGGTATGCGGAGACACTAAAAGCACCATAGTAGAACACAGAAGAAGCTTCTAAGTTGAAGCAATAAAAAGTAACAAGTAGTACAATTCAAGTATTTGTTGTCGATTATTCACTTTTTAGCCGCCTTTATTGGCTTGGACATGACCTAGCACCTAAAGATTTTGCATGAAAGGAGGACTTGCAGCCGCGTTGCACGGGAGAATGTGAAAAGTGTTCATATGTACTAAAAACCTGAAAAATCCGTCCGTTTTCGTCATTTGTTATCGAATCGACTCCAAGCCAGATCATCACATTGGCCGCTTTTCTCTCTGAGACGGTTACATTTATCGTCTGCAAAGCTATGTCGCGTGCTGCGGTATGCGGAGACACTAAAAGCACCATAGTAGAACACAGAAGAAGCTTCTAAGTTGAAGCAATAGCCATAAGAAGCAGTACAATTCAAGTTTTGGTTATCGATTATTGATTTTTAGCGGCTTTGGTGCCTTGGACAAGAGGTGGAACCTTAAGTTTTTGCATGAACGGAGGACTAGCAGCCGCGTTGCACGGGAGTATGTGAAAAGGGTTCATATGTAGTAAGAACCTGAGAAATCCGCCCGTTTTCGTCATTTGTTATCGAATCAACTTAAAGCCAGATCGTCACATTGGCCGCTTTTCTCTCTGAGACGGTTACGTTTATTGTCTGCAAAGCTATGTCGCGTGCTGCGGTATGCGGAGACACTAAAAGCACCATAGTAGAACCTAGAAGAAGCTTCTAAGTTGAAGTAATAGCCAGTAAGAAGTAGTACAATTCAAGTTTTAAGCGTCGAATATTCACTTTTTAGCCAGTTTGGTTGCTTGGACATGACCTAGGACCTTAATATTTTGCATGAAAGGAGGACTAACAGCCGCGGTGCACGGGAGAATGTGAAAAGTGTTCATATGTACTAAAAACCTGAGAAATCCGTCCGTTTTCGTCATTTGTTATCGAATCGACTTAAAGCCAGATCGTCACTATTGCCGCTTTCCTCTCTGAAACGGTTACGTTTATCGTCTGCAAAGCTATGTCACGTGCTGCGGTATGCGAAGACACTAAAAGCACCATAGTAGAACACAGAAGAAGCTTCTAAGTTGAAGCAATAAAAAGTAACAAGTAGTACAATTCAAGTATTAGTTGTCGATTATTTACTTTTTAGCCGGCTTTATTGGCTTGGACATGACCCAGTACCCTAAGATTTTGCATGAAAGGAGGACTAGCAGCCGCGTTGCACGGTAGAATGTGAAAAGAGTTCATATGTACTAAAAACCTGAGAAATCCGTCCGTTTTCGTCATTTGTTATCGAATCGACTTAAAGCCAGATCGTCACATTGGCCGCTTTTCTCTCTGAGACGGTTACATTTATCGTCTGCAACGCTATGTCGCGTGCTGCGGTATGCGGAGACACTAAAAGCACCATAGTAGAACACAGAAGAAGCTTCTATGTTGAAGTAATAGCCAGTAAGAAGTAGTACAATTCAAGTTTTAGGCGTCGATTATTCACTTTTTAGCCGTCTTTGGTGGCTTGGACATGACCTAGGACCTTAAGATTTTGCATGAAAGGAGGACTAGCAGCCGCGTTGCACGGGTGAATGTGAAAAGTGTTCATATGTACTAAAAACCTGAGAAATCCGTCCGTTTTCGTCATTTGTTATCGAATCGACTTAAAGCCAGATCGTCACATTGGCCGCTTTTCTCTCTGAGACGGTTACATTTATCGTCTTCAAAGCTATGTCGCGTGCTGCGGTATGCGGAGACACTAAAAGCACCATAGTAGAACACAGAAGAAGCTTCTAAGTTGAAGCAATAGGCAGTAAGAAGTAGTACAATTCAAGTTTTGGCTATCGATTATTCACATTTTAGCCGGCTTTGGTGGCTTGGACATGACCTAGGACCTTAATATTTTGCATGAAAGGAGGACTAGCAGCCGCGGTGCACGGGAGAATGTGAAAAGTGTTCATATGTAGAAAAAACCTGAGAAATCCGTTCGCTTTCGTCATTTGTTATCGAATCGACTTAAAGCCAGATCGTCACTATGGCCGCTTTTCTCTCTGAAATGGTTACGTTTATCGTCTGCAAAGCTATGTCACGTGCTGCGGTATGCGGAGACACTAAAATCACCATAGTAGAACACACAAGAAGCTTCTAAGTTGAAGCAATAACCAGTACGAAGTAGTACAAATCAAGTTTTAGTTGCCGATTATTCACTTTTTAGCCGGCTTTATTGGCTTGGACATGACCTAGTACCTTAAGATTTTGCTTGAAAGGAGGACTAGCAGCCGCGTTGCACGGGAGAATGTGAAAAGGGTTCATATGTAGTAAAAACCTGAGAAATCCGTACGTTTTCGTCATTCGTTATCGAATCGACTTAAAGCCAGATCGTCACATTGGACGCTTTTCTCTCTGAAACGGTTACGTTTATCGTCTGCAAAGCTATGTCACGTGCTGCGGTATGCGGAGACACTAAAAGCACCATAGTAGAACACAGAATAAGCTTCTAAGTTGAAGCAATGGTCAGTAAGAAGTAGTACAATTCAAGTTTTGGCTATCGATTATTGATTTTTAGCCGGCTTTGGTGCCTTGGACATGAGGTGGAACCTTAAGATTTTGCATGAAAGGAGGACTAGCAGCCGCGGTGCACGGGAGAATGTGAAAAGTGTTCGTATGTAGTAAAAACCTGAGAAATCCGTTCGTTTTCGTCTTTTGTTATCAAATCGACTTAAAGCCAGATCGTCACATTGGCCGCTTTTCTCTCTGAGACGGTTACATTTATCGCCCTCAAAGCTATGTCGCGAGCAGCGGTATGCGAAGACACTAAAAGCACCATAGTAGAACACAGAATAAGCTTCTAAGTTGAAGCAATGGCCAGTAAGAAGTAGTACAATTCAAGTCTTGGCTATCGATTATTGATCTTTAGCCGGCTTTGGTGCCTTGGACATGAGGTCGAACCTTAAGATTTTGCTTGAAAGGAGTACTAGCAGCTGCGTTGCACTTGAGAATGTGAAAAGGGTTCATATGTAGTAAAAACCAGAGAAATCCGTCCGTTTTCGTCATTTGTTATCGAATCGACTTAAAGCCAGATCGTCACTATGGCCGCTTTTCTCTCTGAAATGGTTACGTTTATCGTCTGCAATTCTATGTCACGTGCTGCGGTATGCGGAGACACTAAAAGCACCATAGTAGAACACAGAAGAAGCTTCTAAGTTGAAGCAATAAAAAGTAACGAGTAGTACAATTCAAGTATTAGTTGTCGATTATTCACTTTTTAGCCGGCTTTATTGGCTTGGGCATGACCTAGTACCTTAAGATTTTGCATGAAAGGAGGATTAGCAGCCGCGTTGCACGGGAGAATGTGAAAAGTGGTCATATGTACTAAAAACCTGAGAAATCTTTCCGTTTTCGTCATTTGTTATCGAATCGACTTAAAGCCAGATCGCCACATTGGCCGCTTTTCTCTCTGAGACGGTTACATTTATCGTCTGCAAAGCTATGTCGCGTTCTGCGGTATGCGGAGACACTAATAGCACCATAGTAGAACACAGAAGAAGCTTCTAAGTTGAAGCAATAACCAATACGAAGTAGTACAATTCAAGTTTTAGTTGTCGATTATTCACTTTTTAGCCGGCTTTATTGGCTTGGACATGACCTAGTATCTTAAGATTTTGCATGAAAGGAGGACTAGCAGCCGCGTTGCACGGGAGAATGTGAAAAGCGTTCATATGTACTAAAAACCTGAGAAATCCGTCCGTTTTCGTCATTTGTTATCGAATCGACTTAAAGCCAGATCGTCACATTGGCCGCTTTTATCTCTGAGACGGTTACATTTATCGTCTGCAAACCTATGTCGCGTGCTGCGGTATGCGGAGACACTAAAAGCACCATAGTGGAACACAGAATAAGCTTCTAAGTTGAAACAATGGCCAGTAAGAAGTAGTACAATTCAAGTCTTGGCTATCGATTATTGATCTATAGCCGGCTTTGGTGCCTTGGACATGAGGTCGAACCTTAAGATTTTGCTTGAAAGGAGGACTAGCAGCTGCGTTGCACGGGAGAATGTGAAAAGTGTTCATATGTAGTAAAAACCTGAGAAATCCGTCCGTTTCGTCATTTGTTATCGAATCGACTTAAAGCCAGATCGTCACTATGGCCGCTTTTCTCTCTGAAATGGTTACGTTTATCGTCTGCAAGGCTATGTCACGTGCTGCGGTATGCGGAGACACTAAAAGCACCATAGTAGAACACAGAAGAAGCTTCTAAGTTGAAGCAATAAAAAGTAACGAGTAGTACAATTCAAGTATTATTTGTCGATTATTCACTTTTTAGCCGGCTTTATTGGCTTGGACATGACCTATTACCTTAAGATTTTGCATGAAAGGAGGACTTGCAGAAGCGTTGCACGGGAGAATGTGGAAAGTGTTCCTATGTACTAAAAACCTGAGAAATCCGTCCGTTTTCGTCATTTGTTATCGAATCGACTTAAAGCCAGATCGTCACATTGGCCGCTTTTCTCTCTGAGACGGTTACATTTATCGTCTGCAAAGCTATGTCGCGTGCTGCGGTATGCGGAGACACTAAAAGCAGCATAGTAGAACACAGAAGAAGCTTCTAAGTTGAAGTAATAGCCAGTAAGAAGTAGTACAATTCAAGTTTTAGGCGTCGATTATTCACTTTTTAGCGAGTTTTGGTGGCTTGGACATGACCTAGGACCTTAAGATTTTGCATGAAAGGAGGACTGGTAGCCGCGTTGCACGGCAGAATGTGAAAGGTGTTCATATGTAGTAAAAACCTGAGATATCCGTCAGTTTTCGTCATTTGTTAACGAATCGACTTAAAGCCAGATCGTCACATTGGCCGCTTTTCTCTCTGAGACGGTTACATTTATCGTCTGCAAAGCTATGTCGCGTGCTGCGGTATGCGGAGACACTAAAAGCACCATAGTGGAACACAGAATAAGCTTCTAAGTTGAAGCAATGGCCAGTAAGAAGTAGTACAATTCAAGTTTTGTCTATCGATTATTGATCTTTAGCCGGCTTTGGTGCCTTGGATATGAGGTCGAACCTTAAGATTTTGCTTGAAAGAAAGACTAGCAGCTGCGTTGCACGGGAGTATGTGAAAAGGGTTCATATGTAGTAAAAACCTGAGAAATCCGTCCGTTTTCGTCATTTGTTATCGAATCGACTTAAAGCCAGATCGTCACTATGGCCGCTTTTCTCTCTGAAATGGTTACGTTTATCGTCTGCAAAGCAATGTCACGTGCTGCGGTATGCGGAGACACTAAAAGCACCATAGTAGAACACAGAAGAAGCTTCTAAGTTGAAGCAATAAAAAGTAACAAGTTGTACAATTCATGTAAGAGTTGTCGATTATTCACTTTTTAGCCGGCTTTATTGGCTTGGACATGACCTAGTACCTTACGATTTTGCATGAAAGGAGGATTAGCAGCCGCGTTGCACGGGAGAATGTGAAAAGTGTTCATATGTACTAAAAACCTGAGAAATCCGTCCGTTTTCGTCATTTCTTATCGAATCGACTTAAAGCCAGATCGCCACATTGGCCGCATTTCTCTCTGAGACGGTTACATTTATCGTCTGCAAAGCTATGTCGCGTGCTGCGGTATGCGGAGACACTAAAAGCACCATAGTAGAACACAGAAGAAGCTTCTAAGTTGAAGCAATAACCAGTACGAAGTAGTACAATTCAAGTTTTAGTTGTCGATTATTCACTTTTTACCCGGCATTATTGGCATGGACATGACCTACTACCTTAAGATTTTGCTTGAAAGGAGGACTAGCAGCCGCGTTGCACGGGAGAATGTGAAAAGTGTTCATATGTACTAAAAACCTGAGAAATCCGTCCGTTTTCGTCATTTGTTATCGAATCGACTTAAAGCCAGATCGTCACATTGGCCGCTTTTCTCTCTGAGACGGTTACATTTATCGTCTGCAAACCTATGTCGCGTGCTGCGGTATGCGGAGACACTAAAAGCACCATAGTGGAACACAGAATAAGCTTCTAAGTTGAAGCAATGGCCAGTAAGAAGTAGTACAATTCAAGTTTGGCTATCGATTATTGATCTTTAGCCGGCTTTGGTGCCTTGGACATGAGGTCGAACCTTAAGATTTTGCTTGAAAGGAGTACTAGCAGCTGCGTTGCACGGGAGAATGTGAAAAGGGTTCATATGTAGTAAAAACCAGAGAAATCCGTCCGTTTTCGTAATTTGTTATCGAATCGACTTAAAGCCAGATCGTCACTATGGCCGCTTTTCTCTCTGAAATGGTTACGTTTACCGTCTGCAAAGCAATGTCACGTGCTGCGGTATGCGGAGACACTAAAAGCACCATAGTAGAACACAGAAGAAGCTTCTAAGTTGAAGCAATAACCAGTACGAAGTAGTACAATTCAAGTTTTAGTTGTCGATTATTCACTTTTTAGCCGGCTTTATTGGCATGGACATGACCTACTACCTTAAGATTTTGCTTGAAAGGAGGACTGGCAGCCGCGTTGCACGGGAGAATGTGAAAAGTGTTCATATGTACTAAAAACCTGAGAAATCCGTCCGTTTTCATCATTTGTTATCGAATCGACTTAAAGCCAGATCGTCACATTGGCCGCTTTTCTCTCTGAGACGGTTACATTTATCGTCTGCAAAGCTATGTCGCGTGCTGCGGTATGCGGAGACACTAAAAGCACCATAGTCGAACACAGAATAAGCTTCTAAGTTGAAACAATGGCCAGTAAGAAGTAGTACAATTCAAGTCTTGGCTATCGATTATTGATCTTTAGCCGGCTTTGGTGCCTTGGACATGAGGTCGAACCTTAAGATTTTGCTTGAAAGGAGGACTAGCAGCTGCGTTGCACGGGAGAATGTGAAAAGGGTTCATATGTAGTAAAAACCTGAGAAATCCGTCCGTTTTCGTCATTTGTTATCGAATCGACTTAAAGCCAGATCGTCACTATGGCCGCTTTTCTCTCTGAAATGGTTACGTTTATCGTCTGCAAGGCTATGTCACGTGCTGCGGTATGCGGAGACACTAAAAGCACCATAGTAGAGCACAGAAGAAGCTTCTAAGTTGAAGCAATAAAAAGTAACGAGTAGTACAATTCAAGTATTAGTTGTCGATTATTCACTTTTTAGCCGCCTTTATTGGCTTGGACATGACCTAGTACCTTAAGATTTTGCATGAAAGGAGGACTTGCAGAAGCGTTGCGCGGGAGAATGTGAAAAGTGTTCCTATGTACTAAAAACCTGAGAAATCCGTCCGTTTTCGTCATTTGTTATCGAATCGACTTAAAGCCAGATCGTCACATTGGCCGCTTTTCTCTGTGAGACCGTTACATTTATCGTCTGCAAAGCTATGTCGCGTGCTGCGGTATGCGGAGACACTAAAAGCAGCATAGTAGAACACAGAAGAAGCTTCTAAGTTGAAGTAATAGCCAGTAAGAAGTAGTACAATTCAAGATTTAGGCGTCGATTATTCACTTTTTAGCCAGTTTTGGTGGCTTGGACATGACCTAGGACCTTAAGATTTTGCATGAAAGGAGGACTGGTGTCCGCGTTGCACGGGAGAATGTGAAATGTGTTCATATGTAGTAAAAACCTGAGATATCCGTCCGTTTTCGTCATTTGTTAACGAATCGACTTAAAGCCAGATCGTCACATTGGCCGCTTTTCTCTCTGAGACGGTTACATTTATCGTCTGCAAAGCTATGTCGCGTGCTGTGGTATGCGGAGACACTAAAAGCACCATAGTAGAACACAGAAGAAGCTTCTAAAATGAAGTAATAGCCAGTAAGAAGTAGTACAATTCAAGTTTTGGGCGTCGATTATTCACTTTTTAGCCGGCTTTGGTGGCTTGGACATGACCTAGGACTTTAAGATTTTGCATGAAAGTAGGACTAGCAGCCGCGTTGCACGGGAGAATGTGAAAAGTGTTCATATGTAGTAAAAAGCTGAGAAATCCGTCCGTTTTCGTCATTTGTTATCGAATCGACTTAAAGCCAGATCGTCACATTGGCCGCTTTTCTCTCTGAGACGGTTACATTTATCGTCTGCAAAGCTATGTCGCGTGCTGCGGTATGCGGAGACACTAAAAGCACCATAGTGGAACACAGAATAAGCTTCTAAGTTGAAGCAATGGCCAGTAAGAAGTAGTACAATTCAAGTTTGGCTATCGATTATTGATCTTTAGCCGGCTTTGGTGCCTTGGACATGAGGTCGAACCTTAAGATTTTGCTTGAAAGAAGGACTAGCAGCTGCGTTGCACGGGAGTATGTGAAAAGGGTTCATATGTTGTAAAAACCTGAGAAATCCGTCCGTTTTCGTCATTTGTTATCGATTCGACTTAAAGCCAGATCGCCACATTGGCCGCTTTTACCTCTGAGACGGTTACATTTATCGTCTGCAAAGCTATGTCGCGTGCTGCGGTATGCGGAGACACTAAAAGCACCATAGTAGAACACAGAAGAAGCTTCTAAGTTGAAGCAATAACCAGTACGAAGTAGTACAATTCAAGTTTTAGTTGTCGATTATTCACTTTTTAGCATGCTTTATTGGCTTGGACATGACCTAGTACCTTAAGATTTTGCTTGAAAGGAGGACTAGCAGCCGCGTTGCACGGGAGAATGTGAAAAGTGTTCATATGTACTAAAAACCTGAGAAATCCGTCCGTTTTCGTCATTTGTTATCGAATCGACTTAAAGCCAGATCGTCACATTGGCCGCTTTTCTCTCTGAGACGGTTACATTTATCGTCTGCAAAGCTATGTCGCGTGCTGCGGTATGCGGAGACACTAAAAGCACCATAGTGGAACACAGAATAAGCTTCTAAGTTGAAGCAATGGCCAGTAAGAAGTAGTACAATTCAAGTTTTGGCTATCGATTATTGATCTTTAGCCGGCTTTGGTGCCTTGGACATGAGGTCGGACCTCAAGATTTTGCTTGAAAGAAGGACTAGTAGCTGCGTTGCACGGGAGTATGTGAAAAGGGTTCATATGTAGTAAAAACCTGAGAAATCCGTCCGTTTTCGTCATTTGTTATCGAATCGACTTAAAGCCAGATCGTCACTATGGCCGCTTTTCTCTCTGAAATGGTTACGTTTATCGTCTGCAAAGCTATGTCACGTGCTGCGGTATGCGGAGACACTAAAAGCACCATAGTAGAACACAGAAGAAGCTTCTATGTTGAAGCAATAAAAAGTAACAAGTAGTACAATTCAAGTATTAGTTGTCGATTATTCACTTTTTAGCCGGCTTTATTGGCTTGGACATGACCTAGTACCTAAAGATTTTGCATGAAAGGAGGACTTGCAGCCGCGTTGCACGGGAGAATGTGAAAAGTGTTCATATGTACTAAAAACCTGAGAAATCCGTCCGTTTTCGTCATTTGTTATCGAATCGACTTAAAGGCAGATCGTCACATTGGCCGCTTTTCTCTCTGAGACGGTTACATTTATCGTCTGCAAAGCTATGTCGCGTGCTGCGGTATGCGGAGACACTAAAAGCACCATAGTAGAACACAGAAGAAGCTTCTATGTTGAAGTAATAGCCTTAAGAAGTAGTACAATTCAAGTTTTAGGCGTCGATTATTCACTTTTTAGCCGGCTTTGGTGGCTTGGACATGACCTAGGACCTTATGATTTTGCATGAAAGGAGGACTTGCAGCCGCGTTGCACGGGAGAATGTGAAAAGTGTTCATATGTAGTAAAAACCTGAGAAATCCGCCCGTTTTCGTCATTTGTTATCGAATCGACTTAAAGCCAGATCGTCACATTGGCCGCTTTTCTCTCTGAGACGGTTACATTTATCGTCTGCAAAGCTACGTCGCGTGCTGCGGTATGCGGAGACACTAAAAGCAGCATAGTAGAACACAGAAGAAGCTTCTAAGTTGAAGTAATAGCCAGTAAGAATTAGTACAATTCAAGTTTTAGGCGTCGATTATTCACTTTTTAGCCAGTTTGGTGGCTTGGACATGACCTAGGACCTTAAGATTTTGCATGAAAGGAGGACTAGTAGAAGCGTTGCACGGGAGAATGTGAGAGGTGTTCATATGTAGTAAAAACCTGAGAAATCCGTCCGTTTTCGTCATTTGTTATCGAATCGACTTAAAGCCAGATCGTCACATTGGCCGCTTTTCTCTCTGAGACGGTTACATTTATCGTCTGCAAAGCTATGTCGCGTGCTGCAGTATGTGGTGACACTAAAAGCACCATAGTAGAACACAGAAGAAGCTTCTATGTTGTAGTAATAGCCAGTAAGAAGTAGTACAATTCAAGTTTTAGGCGTCGATTATTCACTTTTTAGCCGTCTTTGGTGGCTTGGACATGACCTAGGACCTTAAGATTTTGCATGAAAGGAGGACTAGCAGCCGCGTTGCACGGGAAAATGTGAAAAGTGTTCATATGTAGTAAAAACCTGAGAAATCCTTTCGTTTTCGTCATTTGTTATAGAATCGACTTAAAGCCAGATCGTCACATTCGCCGCTTTTCTCTCTGAGACGGTTACATTTATCGTCTGCAAAGCTATGTCGCGTGCTGCGGTATGCAGAGACCTTAAAAGCACCATAGTAGAACACAGAATAAGCTTCTAAGTTGAAGCAATGGTCAGTAAGAAGTAGTACAATTCATGTTTTGGTTATCGATTATTGATTTTTAGCCGGCTTTGGTGCCTTGGACATGAGGTCGAACCTTAAGATTTTGCATGAAAGGAGGACTAGCAGCTGCGTTGCACGGGAGATTGTGAAAAGGGTTCATATGTAGTAAAAACCTGAGAAATCCGTCCGTTTTCTTCATTTGTTATCGAATCTACTTAAAGCCAGATCGTCACATTGGCCGCTTTTCTCTCTGAAACGGTTACGTTTATCGTCTGCAAAGCTATCTCACGTGCTGCGGTATGCGGAGACACTAAAAGCACCATAGTAGAACGCAGAAGAAGCTTCTAAGTTGAAGTAATAGCCGGTAAGACGTAGTACAATTCAAGTTTTAGGCGTCGATTATTCACTTTTTAGCCAGTTTTGGTGGCTTGGACATGACCTAGGACCTTAAGATCTTGCATGAAAGGAGGACTAGCAGCCGCGTTGCACGGGAGAATGTGAAAAGTGTTCATATGTACTAAAAACCTGAAAAATCCGTCCGTTTTCGTCATTTGTTATCGAATCGACTTAAAGCCAGATCGTCACATTGGCCGCTTTTCTCTCTGAGACGGTTACATTTATCGTCTGCAAAGCTATGTCGCGTGCTGCGGTATGTGGTGACACTAAAAGCACCATAGTAGAACACAGTAGAAGCTTCTATGTTGAAGTAATAGCCATAAGAAGTAGTACAATTCAAGTTTTAGGCGTCGATTATTCACTTTTTAGCCGGCTTTGGTGGCTTGGACATGACCTAGGACCTTATGATTTTGCATGAAAGGAGGACTTGCAGCCGCGTTGCACGGGAGAATGTGAAAAGTGTTCATATGTACTAAAAACCTGAGAAATCCGTCCGTTTTCGTCATTTGTTATCGAATCGCCTTAAAGCCAGATCGTCACATTGGCCGCTTTTCTCTCTGAGACGGTTACATTTATCGTCTGCAAAGCTACGTCGCGTGCTGCGGTATGCGGAGACACTAAAAGCACCATAGGAGAACACAGAAGAAGCTTCTAAGTTGAAGTAATAGCCGGTAAGAAGTAGTACAATTCAAGTTTTAGGCGTCGATTATTCACTTTTTAGCCAGTTTTGGTGGCTTGGACATGACCTAGGACCTTAAGATTTTGCATGAAAGGAAGACTAGCAGCCGCGTTGCACGGGAGAATGTGAAAAGTGTTCATATGTAGTAAAAACCTGAGAAATCCGTCCGTTTTCGTCTTTTGTTATCGAATCGACTTAAAGCCAGATCGTCACATTGGCCGCTTTTCTCTCTGAGGCGGTTACATTTATCGTCTGCTAAGCTATGTCGCGTGCTGCGGTATGCGGAGACACTAAAAGCAGCATAGTAGAACACAGAAGAAGCTTCTAAGTTAAAGTAATAGCCAGTAAGAATTAGTACAATTCAAGTTTTAGGCGTCGATTATTCACTTTTTAGCCAGTTTGGTGGCTTGGACATGACCTAGGACCTTAAGATTTTGCATGAAAGGAGGACTAGTAGAAGCGTTGCACGGGAGAATGTGAGAGGTGTTCATATGTAGTAAGAACCTGAGAAATCCGTCCGTTTTCGTCATTTGTTATCGAATCGACTTAAAGCCAGATCGTCACATTGGCCGCTTTTCTCTCTGAGACGGTTACATTTATCGTCTGCAAAGCTATGTCGCGTGCTGCGGTATGCGGAGACCTTAAAAGCACCATAGTAGAACACAGAATAAGCTTCTAAGTTGAAGCAATGTTCAGTAAGAAGTAGTACATTTCATGTTTTGGTTATCGATTATTGATTTTTAGCCGGCTTTGGTGCCTTGGACATGAGGTCGAACCTTAAGATTTTGCATGAAAGGAGGACTAGCAGCTGCGTTGCACGGGAGATTGTGAAAAGGGTTCATATGTAGTAAAAACCTGAGAAATCCGTCCGTTTTCTTCATTTGTTATCGAATCTACTTAAAGCCAGATCGTCACATTGGCCGCTTTTCTCTCTGAAATGGTTACGTTTATCGTCTGCAAGGCTATGTCACGTGCTGCGGTATGCGGAGACACTAAAAGCACCATAGTAGAACACAGAAGAAGCTTCTAAGTTGAAGCAATAAAAAGTAACGAGTAGTATAATTCAAGTATTAGTTGTCGATTATTCACTTTTTAGCCGGCTTTATAGGCTTGGACATGACCTAGTACCTTAAGATTTTGCATGAAAGGAGGATTAGCAGCCGCGTTGCACGGGAGAATGTGAAAAGTGTTCATATGTACTAAAAACCTGAGAAATCCGTCCGTTTTCGTCATTTGTTATCGATTCGACTTAAAGCCAGATCGCCACATTGGCCGCTTTTATCTCTGAGACGGTTACATTTATCGTCTGCAAAGCTATGTCGCGTGCTGCGGTATGCGGAGACACTAAAAGCACCATAGTAGAACACAGAAGAAGCTTCTAAGTTGAAGCAATAACCAGTACGAAGTAGTACAATTCAAGTTTTAGTTGTCGATTATTCACTTTTTAGCCGGCTTTATTGGCTTGGACATGACCTAGTACCTTAAGATTTTGCTTGAAAGGAGGACTAGCAGCCGCGTTGCACGGGAGAATGTGAAAAGTGTTCATATGTACTAAAAACCTGAGAAATCCGTCCGTTTTCGTCATTTGTTATCGAATCGACTTAAAGCCAGATCGTCACATTGGCCGCTTTTCTCTCTGAGACGGTTACATTTATCGTCTGCAAAGCTATGTCGCGTGCTGCGGTATGCGGAGACACTAAAAGCACCATAGTGGAACACAGAATAAGCTTCTAAGTTGAAACAATGGCCAGTAAGAAGTAGTACAATTCAAGTCTTGGCTATCGATTATTGATCTTTAGCCGGCTTTGGTGCCTTGGACATGAGGTCGAACCTTAAGATTTTGCTTGAAAGGAGGACTAGCAGCCTCGTTGCACGGGAGAATGTCAAAAGGGTTCATATGTAGTAAAAACTTGAGAAATCCGTCCGTTTTCGTCATTTGTTATCGAATCGACTTAAAGCCAGATCGTCACTATGGCCGCTTTTCTCTCTGAAATGGTTACGTTTATCGTCTGCAAGGCTATGTCGCGTGCTGCGGTATGCGGAGACACTAAAAGCAGCATAGTAGAACACAGAAGAAGCTTCGAAGTTGAAGTAATAGCCAGTAAGAAGTAGTACAATTCAAGTTTTAGGCGTCGATTATTCACTTTTTAGCCAGTTTTGGTGGCTTGGACATGACCTAGGACCTTAAGATTTTGCATGAAAGGAGGACTGGTAGCCGCGTTGCACGGGAGAATGTGAAAGGTGTTCATATGTAGTAAGAACCTGAGATATCCGTCCGTTTTCGTCATTTGTTAACGAATCGACTTAAAGCCAGATCGTCACATTGGCCGCTTTTCTCTCTGAGACGCTTACATTTATCGTCTGCAAAGCTATGTCGCGTGCTGTGGTATGCGGAGACACTAAAAGCACCATAGTAGAACACAGAATAAGCTTCTAAAATGAAGTAATAGCCAGTAAGAAGTAGTACAATTAAAGTTTTAGGCGTCGATTATTCACTTTTTAGCCGGCTTTGGTGGCTTGGACATGACCTAGGACTTTAAGATTTTGCATGAAAGTAGGACTAGCAGCCGCGTTGCACGGGAGAATGTGAAAAGTGTTCATATGTAGTAAAAAGCTGAGAAATCCGTCCGTTTTCGTCATTTGTTATCGAATCGACTTAAAGCCAGATCGTCACATTGGCCGATTTTCTCTCTGAGACGGTTACATTTATCGTCTGCAAAGCTATGTCGCGTGCTGCGGTATGCGGAGACACTAAAAGCACCATAGTGGAACACAGAATAAGCTTCTAAGTTGAAGCAATGGCCAGTAAGAAGTAGTACAATTCAAGTATTGGCTATCGATTATTGATCTTTAGCCGGCTTTGGTGCCTTGGACATGAGGTCGAACCTCAAGATTTTGCTTGAAAGAAGGACTAGTAGCTGCGTTGCACGGGAGTATGTGAAAAGGGTTCATATGTAGTAAAAACCTGAGAAATCCGTCCGTTTTCGTCATTTGTTATCGAATCGACTTAAAGCCAGATCGTCACTATGGCCGCTTTTCTCTCTGAAATGGTTACGTTTATCGTCTGCAAAGCTATGTCACGTGCTGCGGTATGCGGAGACACTAAAAGCACCATAGTAGAACACAGAAGAAGCTTCTAAGTTGAAGCAATAAAAAGTAACAAGTAGTACAATTCAAGTATTAGTTGTCGATTATTCTCTTTTTAGCCGGCTTTATTGGCTTGGACATGACCTAGTACCTAAAGATTTTGCATGAAAGGAGGACTTGCAGCCGCGTTGCACGGGAGAATGTGAAAAGTGTTCATATGTACTAAAAACCTGAGAAATCCGTCCGTTTTCGTCATTTGTTATCGAATCGACTTAAAGCCAGATCGTCACATTGGCCGCTTTTCTCTCTGAGACGGTTACATTTATCGTCTGCAAAGCTATGTCGCGTGCTGCGGTATGCGGAGACCTTAAAAGCACCATAGTAGAACACAGAATAAGCTTCTAAGTTGAAGCAATGGTCAGTAAGAAGTAGTACAATTCATGTTTTGGTTATCGATTATTGATTTTTAGCCGGCTTTGGTGCCTTGGACATGAGGTCTAACCTTAAGATTTTGCATGAAAGGAGGACTAGCAGCTGCGTTGCACGGGAGATTGTGAAAAGGGTTCATATGTAGTAAAAACCTGAGAAATCCGTCCGTTTTCTTCATTTGTTATCGAATCTTCTTAAAGCCAGATCGTCACATTGGCCGCTTTTCTCTCTGAAACGGTTACGTTTATCGTCTGCAAAGCTATCTCACGTGCTGCGGTATGCGGAGACACTAAAAGCACCATAGTAGAACGCAGAAGAAGCTTCTAAGTTGAAGTAATAGCCGGTAAGACGTAGTACAATTCAAGTTTTAGGCGTCGATTATTCACTTTTTAGCCAGTTTTGGTGGCTTGGACATGACCTAGGACCTTAAGATCTTGCATGAAAGGAGGACTAGCAGCCGCGTTGCATGGGAGAATGTGAAAAGTGTTCATATGTAGTAAGAACCTGAGAAATCCGTCCGTTTTCGTCATTTGTTATCGAATCGACTTAAAGCCAGATCGTCACATTGGCCGCTTTTCTCTCTGAGACGGTTACATTTATCGTCTGCAAAGCTATGTCGCGTGCTGCGGTATGTGGTGACACTAAAAGCACCATAGTAGAACACAGAAGAAGCTTCTATGTTGAAGTAATAGCCATAAGAAGTAGTACAATTCAAGTTTTAGGCGTCGATTATTCACTTTTTAGCCGGCTTTGGTGGCTTGGACATGACCTAGGACCTTATGATTTTGCATGAAAGGAGGACTTGCAGCCGCGTTGCACGGGAGAATGTGAAAAGTGTTCATATGTACTAAAAACCTGAGAAATCCGTCCGTTTTCGTCATTTGTTATCGAATCGCCTTAAAGCCAGATCGTCACATTGGCCGCTTTTCTCTCTGAGACGGTTACATTTATCGTCTGCAAAGCTACGTCGCGTGCTGCGGTATGCGGAGACACTAAAAGCACCATAGGAGAACACAGAAGAAGCTTCTAAGTTGAAGTAATAGCCGGTAAGAAGTAGTACAATTCAAGTTTTAGGCGTCGATTATTCACTTTTTAGCCAGTTTTGGTGGCTTGGACATGACCTAGGACCTTAAGATTTTGCATGAAAGGAAGACTAGCAGCCGCGTTGCACGGGAGAATGTGAAAAGTGTTCATATGTAGTAAAAACCTGAGAAATCCGTCCGTTTTCGTCTTTTGTTATCGAATCGACTTAAAGCCAGATCGTCACATTGGCCGCTTTTCTCTCTGAGACGGTTACATTTATCGTCTGCTAAGCTATGTCGCGTGCTGCGGTATGCGGAGACACTAAAAGCAGCATAGTAGAACACAGAAGAAGCTTCTAAGTTGAAGTAATAGCCAGTAAGAATTAGTACAATTTAAGTTTTAGGCGTCGATTATTCACTTTTTAGCCAGTTTGGTGGCTTGGACATGACCTAGGACCTTAAGATTTTGCATGAAAGGAGGACTAGTAGAAGCGTTGCACGGGAGAATGTGAGAGGTGTTCATATGTAGTAAGAACCTGAGAAATCCGTCCGTTTTCGTCATTTGTTATCGAATCGACTTAAAGCCAGATCGTCACATTGGCCGCTTTTCTCTCTGAGACGGTTACATTTATCGTCTGCAAAGCTATGTCGCGTGCAGCGGTATGTGGTGACACTAAAAGCACCATAGTAGAACACAGAAGAAGCTTCTATGTTGTAGTAATAGCCAGTAAGAAGTAACAATTCAAGTTTTAGGCGTCGATTATTCACTTTTTAGCCGTCTTTGGTGGCTTGGACATGACCTAGGACCTTAAGATTTTGCATGAAAGGAGGACTAGCAGCCGCGTTGCACGGGAAAATGTGAAAAGTGTTCATATGTAGTAAAAACCTGAGAAATCCTTCCGTTTTCGTCATTTGTTATAGAATCGACTTAAAGCCAGATCGTCACATTCGCCGCTTTTCTCTCTGAGACGGTTACATTTATCGTCTGCAAAGCTATGTCGCGTGCTGCGGTATGCGGAGACCTTAAAAGCACCATAGTAGAACACAGAATAAGCTTCTAAGTTGAAGCAATGTTCAGTAAGAAGTAGTACAATTCATGTTTTGGTTATCGATTATTGATTTTTAGCCGGCTTTGGTGCCTTGGACATGAGGTCGAACCTTAAGATTTTGCATGAAAGGAGGACTAGCAGCTGCGTTGCACGGGAGATTGTGAAAAGGGTTCATATGTAGTAAAAACCTGAGAAATCCGTCCGTTTTCTTCATTTGTTATCGAATCTACTTAAAGCCAGATCGTCACATTGGCCGCTTTTCCCTCTGAAACGGTTACGTTTATCGTCTGCAAAGCTATCTCACGTGCTGCGGTATGCGGAGACACTAAAAGCACCATAGTAGAACACAGAAGAAGCTTCTAAGTTGAAGTAATAGCCGGTAAGACGTAGTACAATTCAAGTTTTAGGCGTCGATTATTCACTTTTTAGCCAGTTTTGGTGGCTTGGACATGACCTAGGACCTTAAGATCTTGCATGAAAGGAGGACTAGCAGCCGCGTTGCATGGGAGAATGTGAAAAGTGTTCATATGTAGTAAAAACCTGAGAAATCCGTCCGTTTTCGTCATTTGTTATCGAATCGACTTAAAGCCAGATCGTCACATTGGCCGCTTTTCTCTCTGAGACGGTTACATTTATCGTCTGCAAAGCTATGTCGCGTGCTGCGGTATGCGGAGACACTAAAAGCACCATAGTATTACACAGAAGAAGCTTCTAAGCTGAAGCAATAGCCATAAGAAGCAGTACAATTCAAGTTTTGGTTATCGATTATTCACTTTTTAGGCGGCTTTGGTGCCTTGGACAAGAGGTGGAACCTTATGATTTTGCATGAAAGGAGGACTAGCAGCCGCGTTGCACGGGAAAATGTGAAAAGCGTTCATATGTAGTAAAAACCTGAGAAATCCGCCCGTTTTCGTCAATTGTTATCGAATCTACTTAAAGCCAGATCGTCACATTGGCCGCTCTTCTCTCTGAATCGGTTACATTTATCGTCTTCAAAGCTATGTCGCGTGCTGCGGTATGCGGAGATACTAAAAGCACCATAGTAGAACACAGAATAAGCTTCTAAGTTGAAACAATAGCCAGTAAGAAGTAGTACAATTCAAGTTTTAATTGTCGATTATTCACATTTTAGCCGGCTTTGGTGGCTTGGACATGACCTGGGACCTTAATATTTTGCATGAAAGGAGGACTAGCAGCCGCGGTGCACGGGAGAATGTGAAAAGTGTTCATATGTAGTAAAAACCTGAGAAATCCGTCCGTTTTCGTCTTTTGTTATCGAATCGACTTAAAGCCAGATCGTCACATTGGCCGCTTTTCTCTCTGAGACGGTTACATTTATCGTCTGCAAAGCTATGTCGCGTGCTGCGGTATGCGGAGACACTAAAAGCAGCATAGTAGAACACAGAAGAAGCTTCTAAGTTGAAGTAATAGCCAGTAAGAATTAGTACAATTCAAGTTTTAGGCGTCGATTATTCACTTTTTAGCCAGTTTGGTGGCTTGGACATGACCTAGGACCTTAAGATTTTGCATGAAAGGAGGACTAGTAGAAGCGTTGCACGGGAGAATGTGAGAGGTGTTCATATGTAGTAAAAACCTGAGAAATCCGTCCGTTTTCGTCATTTGTTATCGAATCGACTTAAAGCCAGATCGTCACATTGGCCGCTTTTCTCTCTGAGAAGGTTACATTTATCGTCTGCAAAGCTATGTCGCGTGCTGCGGTATGTGGTGACACTAAAAGCACCATAGTAGAACACAGAAGAAGCTTCTATGTTGTAGTAATAGCCAGTAAGAAGTAGTACAATTCTAGTTTTAGGCGTCGATTATTCACTTTTTAGCCAGTTTTGGTGGCTTGGACATGACCTAGTACCTTAAGATCTTGCATGAAAGGAGGACTAGCAGCCGCGTTGCATGGGAGAATGTGAAAAGTGTTCAAATGTACTAAAAACCTGAGAAATCCGTCCGTTTTCGTCATTTGTTATCGAATCGACTTAAAGCCAGATCGTCACATTGGCCGCTTTTCTCTCTGAGACGGTTACATTTATCGTCTGCAAAGCTATGTCGCGTGCTGCGGTATGCGGAGACACTAAAAGCACCATAGTATTACACAGAAGAAGCTTCTAAGCTGAAGCAATAGCCATAAGAAGCAGTACAATTCAAGTTTTGGTTATCGATTATTCACTTTTTAGGCGGCTTTGGTGCCTTGGACAAGAGGTGGAACCTTATCATTTTGCATGAAAGGAGGACTAGCAGCCGCGTTGCACGGGAAAATGTGAAAAGCGTTCATATGTAGTAAAAACCTGAGAAATCCGCCCGTTTTCGTCAATTGTTATCGAATCTACTTAAAGCCAGATCGTCACATTGGCCGCTCTTCTCTCTGAATCGGTTACATTTATCGTCTTCAAAGCTATGTCGCGTGCTGCGGTATGCGGAGATACTAAAAGCACCATAGTAGAACACAGAATAAGCTTCTAAGTTGAAGCAATAGCCAGTAAGAAGTAGTACAATTCAAGTTTTAATTGTCGATTATTCACATTTTAGCCGGCTTTGGTGGCTTGGACATGACCTGGGACCTTAATATTTTGCATGAAAGGAGGACTAGCAGCCGCGGTGCACGGGAGAATGTGAAAAGTGTTCATATGTAGTAAAAACCTGAGAAATCCGTCCGTTTTCGTTATTTGTTATCGAATCGACTTAAAGCCAGATCGTCACTATTGCCGCTTTTCTCTCTGAGACGGTTACGTTTATCGTCTGCAAAACTATGTCACGTGCTGCGGTATGCGGAGACACTAAAAGCACCATAGTAGAACACAGAAGAAGCTTCTAAGTTGAAGCAATAGCCAGTAAGAAACAGTACAATTCAAGTTTTGGTTATCGATTATTGTTTTTTAGCGGATTTGGTGCCTTGGACAAGAGGTGGAACCTTAAGATTTTGCATGAAAGGAGGACTAGCAGCTGCGTTGCACGGGAGAATGTGAAAAGTGTTCATATGTAGTAAAAACCTGAGAAATCCGTCCGTTTTCGTCATTTGTTATCGAATCGACTTAAAGCCAGATCGTCATATTGGCCGCTTTTCTCTCTGAGACGGTTACATTTATCGTCTGCAAAGCTATGTCGCGTGCTGCGGTATGCGGTGACACTAAAAGCACCATAGTAGAACACAGAAGAAGCTTCTATGTTGTAGTAATAGCCAGTAAGAAGTAGTACAATTCAAGTTTTAGGCGTCGATTATTCACTTTTTAGCCGGCTTTATTGGCTTGGAGATGACCTATTACCTTAAGATTTTGCATGAAAGGAGGACTTGCAGAAGCGTTGCACGGGAGAATGTGAAAAGTGTTCCTATGTACTAAAAACCTGAGAAATCCGTCCGTTTTCGTCATTTGTTATCGAATCGACTTAAAGCCAGATCGTCACATTGGCCGCTTTTCTCTCTGAGACCGTTACATTTATCGTCTACAAGGCTATGTCGCGTGCTGCGGTATGCGGTGACACTAAAAGCAGCATAGTAGAACACAGAAGAAGCTTCTAAGTTGAAGTAATTGCCAGTAAGAAGTAGTACAATTCAAGTTTTAGGCGTCGATTATTCACTTTTTAGCCAGTTTTGGTGGCTTGGACATGACCTAGGACCTTAAGATTTTGCATGAAAGGAGGACTGGTAGCCGCGTTGCACGGGAGAATGTGCAATGTGTTCATATGTAGTAAAAACCTGAGATATCCATCCGTTTTCGTCATTTGTTAACGAATCGACTTAAAGCCAGATCGTCACATTGGCCGCTTTTCTCTCTGAGACGGTTACATTTATCGTCTGCAAAGCTATGTCGCGTGCTGTGGTATGCGGAGACACTAAAAGCACCATAGTAGAACACAGAAGAAGCTTCTAAAATGAAGTAATAGCCAGTAAGAAGTAGTACAATTCAAGTTTTGGGCGTCGATTATTCACTTTTTAGCCGGCTTTGATGGCTTGGACATGACCTAGGACTTTAAGATTTTGCATGAAAGTAGGACTAGCAGCCGCGTTGCACGGGAGAATGTGAAAAGTGTTCATATGTACTAAAAACCTAAGAAATCCGTCCGTTTTCGTCATTTGTTATCGAATCGACTTAAAGCCAGATCGTCACATTGGCCGCTTTTCTCTCTGAGCCGGTTACATTTATCGTCTGCAAAGCTATGTCGCGTGCTGCGGTATGCGGAGACACTAAAAGCACCATAGTAGAACACAGAAGAAGCTTCTAAGTTGAAGTAATAGCCAGTAAGAAGTAGTACAATTCAAGTTTTAGGCGTCGATTATTCACTTTTTAGCCAGTTTTGGTGGCTTGGACATGACCTAGGACCTTAAGATTTTGCATGAAAGGAGGACTGGTAGCCGCGTTGCACGGGAGAATGTGAAAGGTGTTCATATGTAGTAAAAACCTGAGAAATCCGTCCGTTTTCGTCATTTGTTATCGAATCGACTTAAAGCCAGATCGTCACATTGGCCGCTTTTCTCTCTGAAATGGTTACGTTTATCGTCTGCAAGGCTATGTCACGTGCTGCGGTATGCGGAGACACTAAAAGCACCATAGTGGAACACAGAATAAGCTTCTAAGTTGAAGCAATGGCCAGTAAGAAGTAGTACAATTCAAGTTTTGGCTCTCGATTATTGATCTTTAGCCGGCTTTGGTGCCTTGGACATGAGGTCGAACCTCAAGATTTTGCTTGAAAGAAGGACTAGTAGCTGCGTTGCACGGGAGTATGTGAAAAGGGTTCATATGTAGTAAAAACCTGAGAAATCCGTCCGTTTTCGTCATTTGTTATCGAATCGACTTAAAGCCAGATCGTCACATTGGCCGCTTTTCTCTCTGAGACGGTTACATTTATCGTCTGCAAAGCTAAGTCGCGTGCTGTGGTATGCGGAGACACTAAAAGCACCATAGTGGAACACAGAATAAGCTTCTAAGTTGAAGCAATGGCCAGTAAGAAGTAGTACAATTCAAGTTTTGGCTCTCGATTATTGATCTTTAGCCGGCTTTGGTGCCTTGGACATGAGGTCGAACCTCAAGATTTTGCTTGAAAGAAGGACTAGTAGCTGCGTTGCACGGGAGTATGTGAAAAGGGTTCATATGTAGTAAAAACCTGAGAAATCCGTCCGTTTTCGTCATTTGTTATCGAATCGACTTAAAGCCAGATCGTCACATTGGCCGCTTTTCTCTCTGAGACGGTTACATTTATCGTCTGCAAAGCTACGTCGCGTGCTGCGGTATGCGGAGACACTAAAAGCACCATAGTAGAACACAGAAGAAGCTTCTAAAATGAAGTAATAGCCAGTAAGAAGTAGTACAATTCAAGTTTTAGGCGTCGATTATTCACTCTTTAGCCGGCTTTGGTGGCTTGGACATGACCTAGGACTTTAAGATTTTGCATGAAAGTAGGACTAGCAGCCGCGTTGCACGGGAGAATGTGAAAAGTGTTCATATGTAGTAAAAAGCTGAGAAATCCGTCCGTTTTCGTCATTTGTTATCGAATCGACTTAAAGCCAGATCCACATTGGCCGCTTTTCTCTCTGAGACGGTTACATTTATCGTCTGCAAAGCTAAGTCGCGTGCTGCGGTATGCGGAGACACTAAAAGCACCATAGTGGAACACAGAATAAGCTTCTAAGTTGAAGCAATGGCCAGTAAGAAGTAGTACAATTCAAGTTTTGGCTCTCGATTATTGATCTTTAGCCGCCTTTGGTGCCTTGGACATGAGGTCGAACCTCAAGATTTTGCTTGAAAGAAGGACTAGTAGCTGCGTTGCACGGGAGTATGTGAAAAGGGTTCATATGTAGTAAAAACCTGAGAAATCCGTCCGTTTTCGTCATTTGTTATCGAATCGACTTAAAGCCAGATCGTCACATTGGCCGCTTTTCTCTCTGAGACGGTTACATTTATCGTCTGCAAAGCTATGTCGCGTGCTGCGGTATGCGGAGACCTTAAAAGCACCATAGTAGAACACAGAATAAGCTTCTAAGTTGAAGCAATGGTCAGTAAGAAGTAGTAAAATTCATGTTTTGGTTATCGATTATTCATTTTTAGCCGGCTTTGGTGCCTTGGACATGAGATCAACCTTAAGATTTTGCATGAAAGGAGGACTAGCAGCTGCGTTGCACGGGAGATTGTGAAAAGGGTTCATATGTAGTAAAAACCTGAGAAATCCGTCCGTTTTCTTCATTTGTTATCGAATCTACTTAAAGCCAGATCGTCACATTGGCCGCTTTTCTCTCTGAAACGGTTACGTTTATCGTCTGCAAAGCTATCTCACGTGCTGCGGTATGCGGAGATACTAAAAGCACCATAGTAGAACACAGAATAAGCTTCTAAGTTGAAGCAATAGCCAGTAAGAAGTAGTACAATTCAAGTTTTAATTGTCGATTATTCACATTTTAGCCGGCTTTGGTGGCTTGGACATGACCTGGGACCTTAATATTTTGCATGAAAGGAGGACTAGCAGCCGCGGTGCACGGGAGAATGTGAAAAGTGTTCATATGTAGTAAAAACCTGAGAAATCCGTCCGTTTTCGTCATTTGTTATCGAATCGACTTAAAGCCAGATCGTCACTATTGCCGCTTTTCTCTCTGAGACGGTTACGTTTATCGTCTGCAAAACTATGTCACGTGCTGCGGTATGCGGAGACACTTATAGCACCATAGTAGAACACAGAAGAAGCTTCTAAGTTGAAGCAATAGCCATAAGAAGCAGTACAATTCAAGTTTTGGTTATCGATTATTGTTTTTTAGCGGCTTTGGTGCCTTGGACAAGAGGTGGAACCTTAAGATTTTGCATGAAAGGAGGACTAGCAGCTGCGTTGCACGGGAGAATGTGAAAAGTGTTCATATGTAGTAAAAACCTGAGAAATCCGTCCGTTTTCGTCATTTGTTATCGAATCGACTTAAAGCCAGATCGTCATATTGGCCGCTTTTCTCTCTGAGACGGTTACATTTATCGTCTGCAAAGCTATGTCGCGTGCTGCGGTATGCGGTGACACTAAAAGCACCATAGTAGAACACAGAAGAAGCTTCTATGTTGTAGTAATAGCCAGTAAGAAGTAGTACAATTCAAGTTTTAGGCGTCGATTATTCACTTTTTAGCCGGCTTTATTGGCTTGGACATGACCTATTACCTTAAGATTTTGCATGAAAGGAGGACTTGCAGAAGCGTTGCACGGGAGAATGTGAAAAGTGTTCCTATGTACTAAAAACCTGAGAAATCCGTCCGTTTTCGTCATTTGTTATCGAATCGACCTAAAGCCAGATCGTCACATTGGCCGCTTTTCTCTCTGAGACGGTTACATTTATCGTCTGCAAAGCTATGTCGCGTGCTGTGGTATGCGGAGACACTAAAAGCACCATAGTAGAACACAGAAGAAGCTTCTAAAATGAAGTAATAGCCAGTAAGAAGTAGTACAATTCAAGTTTTGGGCGTCGATTATTCACTTTTTAGCCGGCTTTGGTGGCTTGGACATGACCTAGGACTTTAAGATTTTGCATGAAAGTAGGACTAGCAGCCGCGTTGCACGGGAGAATGTGAAAATTGTTCATATGTAGTAAAAAGCTGAGAAATCCGTCCGTTTTCGTCATTTGTTATCGAATCGACTTAAAGCCAGATCGTCACATTGGCCGCTTTTCTCTCTGAGACGGTTACATTTATCGTCTGCAAAGCTATGTCGCGTGCTGCGGTATGCGGAGACACTAAAAGCACCATAGTGGAACACAGAATAAGCTTCTAAGTTGAAGCAATGGCCAGTAAGAAGTAGTACAATTCATTTTGGCTATCGATTATTGATCTTTAGCCGGCTTTGGTGCCTTGGACATGAGGTCGAACCTTAAGATTTTGCTTGAAAGAAGGACTAGCAGCTGCGTTGCACGGGAGTATGTGAAAAGGGTTCATATGTTGTAAAAACCTGAGAAATCCGTCCGTTTTCGTCATTTGTTATCGAATCGACTTAAAGCCAGATCGTCACTATGGCCGCTTTTCTCTCTGAAATGGTTACGTTTATCGTCTGCAAAGCTATGTCACGTGCTGCGGTATGCGGAGACACTAAAAACACCATAGTAGAACACAGAAGAAGCTTCTAAGTTGAAGCAATAAAAAGTAACAAGTAGTACAATTCAAGTATTAGTTGTCGATTATTTACTTTTTAGCCGGCTTTATTGGCTTGGACATGACCTAGTACCTAAAGATTTTGCATGAAAGGAGGACTTGCAGCCGCGTTGCACGGGAGAATGTGAAAAGTGTTCATATGTACTAAAAACCTAAGAAATCCGTTGGTTTTCGTCATTTGTTATCGAATCGACTTAAAGCCAGATCGTCACATTGGCCGCTTTTCTCTCTGAGCCGGTTACATTTATCGTCTGCAAAGCTATGTCGCGTGCTGCGGTATGCGGAGACACTAAAAGCACCATAGTAGAACACAGAAGAAGCTTCTAAGTTGAAGTAATAGCCAGTAAGAAGTAGTACAATTCAAGTTTTAGGCGTCGATTATTCACTTTTTAGCCAGTTTTGGTGGCTTGGACATGACCTAGGACCTTAAGATTTTGCATGAAAGGAGGACTGGTAGCCGCGTTGCACGGGAGAATGTGAAAGGTGTTCATATGTAGTAAAAACCTGAGAAATCCGTCCGTTTTCGTCATTTGTTATCGAATCGACTTAAAGCCAGATCGTCACATTGGCCGCTTTTCTCTCTGAAATGGTTACGTTTATCGTCTGCAAGGCTATGTCACGTGCTGCGGTATGCGGAGACACTAAAAGCACCATAGTAGAACACAGAAGAAGCTTCTAAGTTGAAGCAATAAAAAGTAACGATTAGTATAATTCAAGTATTAGTTGTCGATTATTCACTTTTTAGCCGGCTTTATTGGCTTGGACATGACCTAGTACCTTAAGATTTTGCATGAAAGCAGGATTAGCAGCCGCGTTGCACGGGAGAATGTGAAAAGTGTTCATATGTACTAAAAACCTGAGAAATCCGTCCGTTTTAGTCATTTGTTATCGATTCGACTTAAAGCCAGATCGCCACATTGGCCGCTTTTATATCTGAGACGGTTACATTTATCGTCTGCAAAGCTATGTCGCGTGCTGCGGTATGCGGAGACACTAAAAGCACCATAGTAGAACACAGAAGAAGCTTCTAAGTTGAAGCAATAACCAGTACGAAGTAGAACAATTCAAGTATTAGTTTTCGATTATTCACTTTTTAGCCGGCTTTATTGGCTTGGACATGACCTAGTACCTTAAGATTTTGCTTGAAAGGAGGACTAGCAGCCGCGTTGCACGGGAGAATGTGAAAAGTGTTCATATGTACTAAAAACCTGAGAAATCCGTCCGTTTTCGTCATTTGTTATCGAATCGACTTAAAGCCAGATCGTCACATTGGCCGCTTTTCTCTCTGAGACGGTTACATTTATCGTCTGCAAAGCTAAGTCGCGTGCTGCGGTATGCGGAGACACTAAAAGCACCATAGTGGAACACAGAATAAGCTTCTAAGTTGAAGCAATGGCCAGTAAGAAGTAGTACAATTCAAGTTTTGGCTCTCGATTATTGATCTTTAGCCGGCTTTGGTGCCTTGGACATGAGGTCGAACCTCAAGATTTTGCTTGAAAGAAGGACTAGTAGCTGCGTTGCACGGGAGTATGTGAAAAGGGTTCATATGTAGTAAAAACCTGAGAAATCCGTCCGTTTTCGTCATTTGTTATCGAATCGACTTAAAGCCAGATCGTCACATTGGCCGCTTTTCTCTCTGAGACGGTTACATTTATCGTCTGCAAAGCTATGTCGCGTGCTGCGGTATGTGGTGACACTAAAAGCACCATAGTAGAACACAGAAGAAGCTTCTATGTTGTAGTAATAGCCAGTAAGAAGTAGTACAATTCTAGTTTTAGGCGTCGATTATTCACTTTTTAGCCGTCTTTGGTGGCTTGGACATGACCTAGGACCTTAAGATTTTGCATGAAAGGAGGACTAGCAGCCGCGTTGCACGGGAAAATATGAAAAGTGTTCATATGTAGTAAAAACCTGAGAAATCCTTCCGTTTTCGTCATTTGTTATAGAATCGACTTAAAGCCAGATCGTCACATTCGCCGCTTTTCTCTCTGAGACGGTTACATTTATCGTCTGCAAAGCTATGTCGCGTGCTGTGGTATGCGGAGACCTTAAAAGCACCATAGTAGAACACAGAATAAGCTTCTAAGTTGAAGCAATGGTCAGTAAGAAGTAGTACAATTCATGTTTTGGTTATCGATTATTGATTTTTAGCCGGCTTTGGTGCCTTGGACATGAGGTCGAAACTTAAGATTTTGCATGAAAGGAGGACAAGCAGCTGCGTTGCACGGGAGATTGTGAAAAGGGTTCATATGTAGTAAAAACCTGAGAAATCCGTCCGTTTTCTTCATTTGTTATCGAATCGACTTAAAGCCAGATCGTCACATTGGCCGCTTTTCTCTCTGAAACGGTTACGTTTATCGTCTGCAAAGCTATCTCACGTGCTGCGGTATGCGGAGACACTAAAAGCACCATAGTAGAACACAGAAGAAGCTTCTAAGTTGAAGTAATAGCCGGTAAGACGTAGTACAATTCAAGTTTTAGGCGTCGATTATTCACTTTTTAGCCAGTTTTGGTGGCTTGGACATGACCTAGGACCTTAAGATCTTGCATGAAAGGATGACTAGCAGCCGAGATGCACGGGAGAATGTGAAAAGTGTTCATATGTAGTAAAAACCTGAGAAATCCGTCCGTTTTCGTCTTTTGTTATCGAATCGACTTAAAGCCAGATCGTCACATTGGCCGTTTTTCTCTCTGAGACGGTAACATTTATCGTCTGCAAAGCTATGTCGCGTGCTGCGGTATGCGGAGACCTTAAAAGCACCATAGTATTACACAGAAGAAGCTTCTAAGCTGAAGCAATAGCCATAAGAAGCAGTACAATTCAAGTTTTGGTTATCGATTATTCACTTTTTAGGCGGCTTTGGTGCCTTGGACAAGAGGTGGAACCTTATGATTTTGCATGAAAGGAGGACTAGCAGCCGCGTTGCACGGGAAAATGTGAAAAGCGTTCATATGTAGTAAAAACCTGAGAAATCCGCCCGTTTTCGTCAATTGTTATCGAATCTACTTAAAGCCAGATCGTCACATTGGCCGCTCTTCTCTCTGAATCGGTTACATTTATCGTCTTCAAAGCTATGTCGCGTGCTGCGGTATGCGGAGATACTAAAAGCACCATAGTAGAACACAGAATAAGCTTCTAAGTTGAAGCAATAGCCAGTAAGAAGTAGTAAAATTCAAGTTTTAATTGTCGATTATTCACATTTTAGCCGGCTTTGGTGGCTTGGACATGACCTGGGACCTTAATATTTTGCATGAAAGGAGGACTAGCAGCCGCGGTGCACGGGAGAATGTGAAAAGTGTTCATATGTAGTAAAAACCTGAGAAATCCGTCCGTTTTCGTCATTTGTTATCGAATCGACTTAAAGCCAGATCGTCACTATTGCCGCTTTTCTCTCTGAGACGGTTACGTTTATCGTCTGCAAAACTATGTCACGTGCTGCGGTATGCGGTGACACTAAAAGCACCATAGTAGAACACAGAAGAAGCTTCTATGTTGTAGTAATAGCCAGTAAGAAGTAGTACAATTCAAGTTTTAGGCGTCGATTATTCACTTTTTAGCCGGCTTTATTGGCTTGGACATGACCTATTACTTTAAGATTTTGCATGAAAGGAGGACTTGCAGAAGCGTTGCACGGGAGAATGTGAAAAGTGTTCCTATGTACTAAAAACCTGAGAAATCCGTCCGTTTTCGTCATTTGTTATCGAATCGACTTAAAGCCAGATCGTCACATTGGCCGCTTTTCTCTCTGAGACCGTTACATTTATCGTCTACAAGGCTATGTCGCGTGCTGCGGTATGCGGAGACACTAAAAGCAGCATAGTAGAACACAGAAGAAGCTTCTAAGTTGAAGTAATTGCCAGTAAGAAGTAGTACAATTCAAGTTTTAGGCGTCGATTATTCACTTTTTAGCCAGTTTTGGTGGCTTGGACATGACCTAGGACCTTAAGATTTTGCATGAAAGGAGGACTGGTAGCCGCGTTGCACGGGAGAATGTGAAATGTGTTCATATGTAGTAAAAACCTGAGAAATCCGTCCGTTTTCTTCATTTGTTATCGAATCTACTTAAAGCCAGATCGTCACATTGGCCGCTTTTCTCTCTGAAACGGTTACGTTTATCGTCTGCAAAGCTATCTCACGTGCTGCGGTATGCGGAGACACTAAAAGCACCATAGTAGAACACAGAAGAAGCTTCTAAGTTGAAGTAATAGCCGGTAAGACGTAGTACAATTCAAGTTTTAGGCGTCGATTATTCACTTTTTAGCCAGTTTTGGTGGCTTGGACATGACCTAGGACCTTAAGATCTTGCATGAAAGGAGGACTAGCACCCGCGTTGCATGGGAGAATGTGAAAAGTGTTCATATGAACTAAAAACCTGAGAAATCCGTCCGTTTTCGTCATTTGTTATCGATTCGACTTAAAGCCAGATCGTCACATTGGCCGCTTTTCTCTCTGAGACGGTTACATTTATCGTCTGCAAAGCTATGTCGCGTGCTGCGGTATGCGGAGACACTAAAAGCACCATAGTATTACACAGAAGAAGCTTCTAAGCTGAAGCAATAGCCATAAGAAGCAGTACAATTCAAGTTTTGGTTATCGATTATTCACTTTTTAGGCGGCTTTGGTGCCTTGGACAAGAGGTGGAACCTTATGATTTTGCATGAAAGGAGGACTAGCAGCCGCGTTGCACGGGAAAATGTGAAAAGCGTTCATATGTAGTAAAAACCTGAGAAATCCGCCCGTTTTCGTCAATTGTTATCGAATCTACTTAAAGCCAGATCGTCACATTGGCCGCTCTTCTCTCTGAATCGGTTACATTTATCGTCTTCAAAGCTATGTCGCGTGCTGCGGTATGCGGAGATACTAAAAGCACCATAGTAGAACACAGAATAAGCTTCTAAGTTGAAGCAATAGCCAGTAAGAAGTAGTACAATTCAAGTTTTAATTGTCGATTATTCACATTTTAGCCGGCTTTGGTGGCTTGGACATGACCTGGGACCTTAATATTTTGCATGAAAGGAGGACTAGCAGCCGCGGTGCACGGGAGAATGTGAAAAGTGTTCATATGTAGTAAAAACCTGAGAAATCCGTCCGTTTTCGTCATTTGTTATCGAATCGACTTAAAGCCAGATGGTCACTATTGCCGCTTTTCTCTCTGAGACGGTTACGTTTATCGTCTGCAAAACTATGTCACGTGCTGCGGTAGGCGGAGACACTTATAGCACCATAGTAGAACACAGAAGAAGCTTCTAAGTTGAAGCAATAGCCATAAGAAGCAGTACAATTCAAGTTTTGGTTATCGATTATTGTTTTTTAGCGGCTTTGGTGCCTTGGACAAGAGGTGGAACCTTAAGATTTTGCATGAAAGGAGGACTAGCAGCTGCGTTGCACGGGAGAATGTGAAAAGTGTTCATATGTAGTAAAAACCTGAGAAATCCGTCCGTTTTCGTCATTTGTTATCGAATCGACTTAAAGCCAGATCGTCATATTGGCCGCTTTTCTCTCTGAGACGGTTACATTTATCGTCTGCAAAGCTATGTCGCGTGCTGCGGTATGCGGTGACACTAAAAGCACCATAGTAGAACACAGAAGAAGCTTCTATGTTGTAGTAATAGCCAGTAAGAAGTAGTACAATTCAAGTTTTAGGCGTCGATTATTCACTTTTTAGCCGGCTTTATTGGCTTGGACATGACCTATTAACTTAAGATTTTGCATGAAAGGAGGACTTGCAGAAGCGTTGCATGGGAGAATGTGAAAAGTGTTCCTATGTACTAAAAACCTGAGAAATCCGTCCGTTTTCGTCATTTGTTATCGAATCGACTTAAAGCCAGATCGTCACATTGGCCGCTTTTCTCTCTGAGACCGTTACATTTATCGTCTACAAGGCTATGTCGCGTGCTGCGGTATGCGGAGACACTAAAAGCAGCATAGTAGAACACAGAAGAAGCTTCTAAGTTGAAGTAATTGCCAGTAAGAAGTAGTACAATTCAAGTTTTAGGCGTCGATTATTCACTTTTTAGCCAGTTTTGGTGGCTTGGACATGACCTAGGACCTTAAGATTTTGCATGAAAGGAGGACTGGTAGCCGCGTTGCACGGGAGAATGTGAAATGTGTTCATATGTAGTAAAAACCTGAGATATCCATCCGTTTTCGTCATTTGTTAACGAATCGACTTAAAGCCAGATCGTCACATTGGCCGCTTTTCTCTCTGAGACGGTTACATTTATCGTCTGCAAAGCTATGTCGCGTGCTGTGGTATGCGGAGACACTAAAAGCACCATAGTAGAACACAGAAGAAGCTTCTAAAATGAAGTAATAGCCAGTAAGAAGTAGTACAATTCAAGTTTTGGGCGTCGATTATTCACTTTTTAGCCGGCTTTGGTGGTTTGGACATGACCTAGGACTTTAAGATTTTGCATGAAAGTAGGACTAGCAGCCGCGTTGCACGGGAGAATGTGAAAAGTGTTCATATGTAGTAAAAAGCTGAGAAATCCGTCCGTTTTCGTCATTTGTTATCGAATCGACTTAAAGCCAGATCGTCACATTGGCCGCTTTTCTCTCTGAGACGGTTACATTTATCGTCTGCAAAGCTATGTCGCGTGCTGCGGTATGCGGAGACACTAAAAGCACCATAGTGGAACACAGAATAAGCTTCTAAGTTGAAGCAATGGCCAGTAAGAAGTAGTACAATTCAAGTTTGGCTATCGATTATTGATCTTTAGCCGGCTTTGCTGCCTTGGACATGAGGTCGAACCTTAAGATTTTGCTTGAAAGAAGGACTAGCAGCTGCGTTGCACGGGAGTATGTGAAAAGGGTTCATATGTTGTAAAAACCTGAGAAATCCGTCCGTTTTCGTCATTTGTTATCGAATCGACTTAAAGCCAGATCGTCACATTGGCCGCTTTTCTCTCTGAGCCGGTTACATTTATCGTCTGCAAAGCTATGTCGCGTGCTGCGGTATGCGGAGACACTAAAAGCACCATAGTAGAACACAGAAGAAGCTTCTAAGTTGAAGTAATAGCCAGTAAGAAGTAGTACAATTCAAGTTTTAGGCGTCGATTATTCACTTTTTAGCCAGTTTTGGTGGCTTGGACATGACCTAGGACCTTAAGATTTTGCATGAAAGGAGGACTGGTAGCCGCGTTGCACGGGAGAATGTGAAAGGTGTTCATATGTAGTAAAAACCTGAGAAATCCGTCCGTTTTCGTCATTTGTTATCGAATCGACTTAAAGCCAGATCGTCACATTGGCCGCTTTTCTCTCTGAAATGGTTACGTTTATCGTCTGCAAGGCTATGTCACGTGCTGCGGTATGCGGAGACACTAAAAGCACCATAGTAGAACACAGAAGAAGCTTCTAAGTTGAAGCAATAAAAAGTAACGAGTAGTATAATTCAAGTATTAGTTGTCGATTATTCACTTTTTAGCCGGCTTTATTGGCTTGGACATGACCTAGGACCTTAAGATTTTGCATGAAAGGAGGATTAGCAGCCGCGTTGCACGGGAGAATGTGAAAAGTGTTCATATGTACTAAAAACCTGAGAAATCCGTCCGTTTTAGTCATTTGTTATCGATTCGACTTAAAGCCAGATCGCCACATTGGCCGCTTTTATCTCTGAGACGGTTACATTGATCGTCTGCAAAGCTATGTCGCGTGCTGCGGTATGCGGAGACACTAAAAGCACCATAGTAGAACACAGAAGAAGCTTCTAAGTTGAAGCAATAACCAGTACGAAGTAGAACAATTCAAGTATTAGTTTTCGATTATTCACATTTTAGCCGGCTTTATTGGCTTGGACATGACCTAGTACCTTAAGATTTTGCTTGAAAGGAGGACTAGCAGCCGCGTTGCACGGGAGAATGTGAAAAGTGTTCATATGTACTAAAAACCTGAGAAATCCGTCCGTTTTCGTCATTTGTTATCGAATCGACTTAAAGCCAGATCGTCACATTGGCCGCTTTTCTCTCTGAGAAGGTTACATTTATCGTCTGCAAAGCTATGTCGCGTGCTGCGGTATGCGGAGACACTAAAAGCACCATAGTGGAACACAGAATAAGCTTCTAAGTTGAAACAATGGCCAGTAAGAAGTAGTACAATTCAAGTCTTGGCTAACGATTATTGATCTTTAGCCGGCTTTGGTGCCTTGGACATGAGGTCGAACCTTAAGATTTTGCTTGAAAGGAGGACTAGCAGCTGCGTTGCACGGGAGAATGTCAAAAGGGTTCATATGTAGTAAAAACTTGAGATATCCGTCCGTTTTCGTCATTTGTTATCGAATCGACTTAAAGCCAGATCGTCACTATGGCCGCTTTTCTCTCTGAAATGGTTACGTTTATCGTCTGCAAGGCTATGTCGCGTGCTGCGGTATGCGGAGACACTAAAAGCAGCATAGTAGAACACAGAAGAAGCTTCTAATCTGAAGTAATAGCCAGTAAGAAGTAGTACAATTCAAGTTTTAGGCGTCGATTATTCACTTTTTAGCCAGTTTTGGTGGCTTGGACATGACCTAGGACCTTAAGATTTTGCATGAAAGGAGGACTGGTAGCCGCGTTGCACGGGAGAATGTGAAAGGTGTTCATATGTAGTAAGAACCTGTGATATCCGTCCGTTTTCGTCAATTGTTAACGAATCGACTTAAAGCCAGATCGTCACATTGGCCGCTTTTCTCTCTGAGACGGTTACATTTATCGTCTGCAAACCTATGTCGCGTGCTGTGGTATGCGGAGACACTAAAAGCACCATAGTAGAACACAGAAGAAGCTTCTAAAATGAAGTAATAGCCAGTAAGAAGTAGTACAATTCAAGTTTTAGGCGTCGATTATTCACTCTTTAGCCGGCTTTGGTGGCTTGGACATGACCTAGGACTTTAAGATTTTGCATGAAAGTAGGACTAGCAGCCGCGTTGCACGGGAGAATGTGAAAAGTGTTCATATGTAGTAAAAAGCTGAGAAATCCGTCCGTTTTCGTCATTTGTTATCGAATCGACTTAAAGCCAGATCGTCACATTGGCCGCTTTTCTCTCTGAGACGGTTACATTTATCGTCTGCAAAGCAATGTGGCGTGCTGCGGTATGCGGAGACACTAAAAGCACCATAGTGGAACACAGAATAAGCTTCTAAGTTGAAGCAATGGCCAGTAAGAAGTAGTACAATTCAAGTTTTGGCTCTCGATTATTGATCTTTAGCCGGCTTTGGTGCCTTGGACATGAGGTCGAACCTCAAGATTTTGCTTGAAAGAAGGACTAGTAGCTGCGTTGCACGGGAGTATGTGAAAAGGGTTCATATGTAGTAAAAACCTGAGAAATCCGTCCGTTTTCGTCATTTGTTATCGAATCGACTTAAAGCCAGATCGTCACTATGGCCGCTTTTCTCTCTGAAATGGTTACGTTTATCGTCTGCAAAGCTATGTCACGTGCTGCGGTATGCGGAGACACTAAAAGCACCATAGTAGAACACAGAAGAAGCTTCTAAGTTGAAGCAATAAAAAGTAACAAGTAGTACAATTCAAGTATTAGTTGTCGATTATTCGCTATTTAGCCGGCTTTATTGGCTTGGACATGACCTAGTACCTAAAGATTTTGCATGAAAGGAGGACTTGCAGCTGCGTTGCACGGGAGAATGTGAAAAGTGTTCATATGTAGCAAAAACCTGAGAAATCCGTCCGTTTTCGTCATTTGTTATCGAATCGACTTAAAGCCAGATCGTCACATTGGCCGCTTTTCTCTCTGAGACGGTTACATTTATCGTCTGCAAAGCTACGTCGCGTGCTGCGGTATGCGGAGACACTAAAAGCACCATAGTAGAACACAGAAGAAGCTTCTAAGTTGAGGTAATAGCCGGTAAGAAGTAGTACAATTCAAGTTTTAGGCGTCGATTATTCACTTTTTAGCCAGTTTTGGTGGCTTGGACATGACCTAGGACCTTAAGATTTTGCATGAAAGGAGGACTAGCAGCCGAGATGCACGGGAGAATGTGAAAAGTGTTCATATGTAGTAAAAACCTGAGAAATCCGTCCGTTTTCGTCTTTTGTTATCGAATCGACTTAAAGCCAGATCGTCACATTGGCCGTTTTTCTCTCTGAGACGGTCACATTTATCGTCTGCAAAGCTATGTCGCGTGCTGCGGTATGCGGAGACACTAAAAGCAGCATAGTAGAACACAGAAGAAGCTTCTAAGTTGAAGTAATAGCCAGTAAGAATTAGTACAATTCAAGTTTTAGGCGTCGATTATTCACTTTTTAGCCAGTTTGGTGGCTTGGACATGACCTAGGACCTTAAGATTTTGCATGAAAGGAGGACTAGTAAAAGCGTTGCACGGGAGAATGTGAGAGGTGTTCATATGTAGTAAAAACCTGAGAAATCCGTCCGTTTTCGTCATTTGTTGTCAAATCGACTTAAAGCCAGATCGTCACATTGGCCGCTTTTCTCTCTGAGACGGTTACATTTATCGTCTGCAAAGCTATGTCGCGTGCTGCGGTATGCGGTGACACTAAAAGCACCATAGTAGAACACAGAAGAAACTTCTATGTTGTAGTAATAGCCAGTAAGAAGTAGTACAATTCAAGTTTTAGGCGTCGATTATTCACTTTTTAGCCGTCTTTGGTGGCTTGGACATGACCTAGGACTTTAAGATTTTGCATGAAAGGAGGACTAGCAGCCGCGTTGCACGGGAGAATGTGAAAAGTGTTCATATGTAGTAAAAACCTGAGAAATCCTTCCGTTTTCGTCATTTGTTATAGAATCGACTTAAAGCCAGATCGTCACATTCGCCGCTTTTCTCTCTGAGACGGTTACATTTATCGTCTGCAAAGCTATGTCGCGTGCTGCGGTATGCGGAGACCTTAAAAGCACCATAGTATTACACAGAAGAAGCTTCTAAGCTGAAGCAATAGCCATAAGAAGCAGTACAATTCAAGTTTTGGTTATCGATTATTCACTTTTTAGGCGGCTTTGGTGCCTTGGACACAGGGTGGAACCATATGATTTTGCATGAAAGGAGGACTAGCAGCCGCGTTGCACGGGAAAATGTGAAAAGCGTTCATATGTAGTAAAAACCTGAGAAATCCGCCCCTTTTCGTCAATTGTTATCGAATCTACTTAAAGCCATATCGTCACATTGGCCGCTCTTCTCTCTGAATCGGTTACATTTATCGTCTTCAAAGCTATGTCGCGTGCTGCGGTATGCGGAGATACTAAAAGCACCATAGTAGAACACAGAAGAAGCTTCTAAGTTGAAGCAATAGCCATAAGAAGCAGTACAATTCAAGTTTTGGTTATCGATTATTGTTTTTTAGCGGCTTTGGTGCCTTGGACAAGAGGTGGAACCTTAAGATTTTGCATGAAAGGTGGACTAGGAGCTGCGTTGCACGGGAGAATGTGAAAAGTGTTCATATGTACTAAAAACCTGAGAAATCCGTCCGTTTTCGTCATTTGTTATCGAATCGACTTAAAGCCAGATCGTCACATAGGCCGCTTTTCTCTCTGAGACGGTTACATTTATCGTCTGCAAAGCTACGTCGCGTGCTGCGGTATGCGGAGACACTAAAAGCACCATAGTAGAACACAGAAGAAGCTTCTAAGTTGAAGTAATAGCCGGTAAGAAGTAGTACAATTCAAGTTTTAGGCGTCGATTATTCACTTTTTAGCCAGTTTTGGTGGCTTGGGCATGACCTAGGACCTTAAGATTTTGCATGAATGGAGGACTAGCAGCCGCGTTGCACGGGAGAATGTGAAAAGTGTTCATATGTAGTAAAAAGCTGAGAAATCCGTCCGTTTTCGTCTTTTGTTATCGAATCGACTTAAAGCCAGATCGTCACATTGGCCGCTTTTCTCTCTGAGACGGTTACATTTATCGTCTGCAAAGCTATGTCGCGTGCTGCGGTATGCGGAGACACTAAAAGCAGCATAGTAGAACACAGAAGAAGCTTCTAAGTTGAAGTAATAGCCAGTAAGAATTAGTACAATTCAAGTTTTAGGCGTCGATTATTCACTTTTTAGCCAGTTTTGGTGGCTTGGGCATGACCTAGGACCTTAAGATTTTGCATGAATGGAGGACTAGCAGCCGCGTTGCACGGGAGAATGTGAAAAGTGTTCATATGTAGTAAAAAGCTGAGAAATCCGTCCGTTTTCGTCTTTTGTTATCGAATCGACTTAAAGCCAGATCGTCACATTGGCCGCTTTTCTCTCTGAGACGGTTACATTTATCGTCTGCAAAGCTATGTCGCGTGCTGCGGTATGCGGAGACACTAAAAGCAGCATAGTAGAACACAGAAGAAGCTTCTAAGTTGAAGTAATAGCCAGTAAGAATTAGTACAATTCAAGTTTTAGGCGTCGATTATTCACTTTTTAGCCAGTTTGGTGGCTTGGACATGACCTAGGACCTTAAGATTTTGCATGAAAGGAGGACTAGTAGAAGCGTTGCACGGGAGAATGTGAGAGGTGTTCATATGTAGTAAAAACCTGAGAAATCCGTCCGTTTTCGTCATTTGTTATCGAATCGACTTAAAGCCAGATCGTCACATTGGCCGCTTTTCTCTCTGAGACGGTTACATTTATCGTCTGCAAAGCTATGTCGCGTGCTGCGGTATGCGGTGACACTAAAAGCACCATAGTAGAACACAGAAGAAGCTTCTATGTTGTAGTAATAGCCAGTAAGAAGTAGTACAATTCAAGTTTTAGGCGTCGATTATTCACTTTTTAGCCGTCTTTGGTGGCTTGGACATGACCTAGAACCTTAAGATTATGCATGAAAGGAGGACTAGCAGCCGCGTTGCACGGGAGAATGTGAAAAGTGTTCATATGTAGTAAAAATCTGAGAAATCCTTCCGTTTTCGTCATTTGTTATAGAATCGACTTAAAGCCAGATAGTCACATTCGCCGCTTTTCTCTCTGAGTCGGTTACATTTATCGTCTGCAAAGCTATGTCGCGTGCTGCGGTATGCGGAGACCTTAAAAGCACCATAGTAGAACACAGAATAAGCTTCTAAGTTGAAGCAATGGTCAGTAAGAAGTAGTACAATTCATGTTTTGGTTATCGATTATTGATTTTTAGCCGGCTTTGGTGCCTTGGACATGAGGTCGAGCCTTAAGATTTTGCATGAAAGGAGGACTAGCAGCTGCGTTGCACGGCAGATTGTGAAAAGGGTTCATATGTAGTAAAAACCTGAGAAATCCGTCCGTTTTCGTCATTTGTTATTGAATCGACTTAAAGCCAGATCGTCACATTGGCCGCTTTTCTCTCTGAGACGGTTACATTTATCGTCTGCAAAGCTATGTCGCGTGCTGCGGTATGCGGAGACACTAAAAGCACCATAGTATTACACAGAAGAAGCTTCTAAGCTGAAGCAATAGCCATAAGAAGCAGTACAATTCAAGTTTTGGTTATCGATTATTCACTTTTTAGCCGGCTTTGGTGGCTTGGACATGACCTAGAACCTTAAGATTATGCATGAAAGGAGGACTAGCAGCCGCGTTGCACGGGAGAATGTGAAAAGTGTTCATATGTAGTAAAAATCTGAGAAATCCTTCCGTTTTCGTCATTTGTTATAGAATCGACTTAAAGCCAGATAGTCACATTCGCCGCTTTTCTCTCTGAGTCGGTTACATTTATCGTCTGCAAAGCTATGTCGCGTGCTGCGGTATGCGGAGACACTAAAAGCAGCATAGTAGAACACAGAAGAAGCTTCTAAGTTGAAGTAATAGCCAGTAAGAATTAGTACAATTCAAGTTTTAGGCGTCGATTATTCACTTTTTAGCCAGTTTGGTGGCTTGGACATGACCTAGGACCTTAAGATTTTGCATGAAAGGAGGACTAGTAGAAGCGTTGCACGGGAGAATGTGAGAGGTGTTCATATGTAGTAAAAACCTGAGAAATCCGTCCGTTTTCGTCATTTGTTATCGAATCGACTTAAAGCCAGATCGTCACATTGGCCGCTTTTCTCTCTGAGACGGTTACATTTATCGTCTGCAAAGCTATGTCGCGTGCTGCGGTATGCGGTGACACTAAAAGCACCATAGTAGAACACAGAAGAAGCTTCTATGTTGTAGTAATAGCCAGTAAGAAGTAGTACAATTCAAGTTTTAGGCGTCGATTATTCACTTTTTAGCCGTCTTTGGTGGCTTGGACATGACCTAGAACCTTAAGATTATGCATGAAAGGAGGACTAGCAGCCGCGTTGCACGGGAGAATGTGAAAAGTGTTCATATGTAGTAAAAATCTGAGAAATCCTTCCGTTTTCGTCATTTGTTATAGAATCGACTTAAAGCCAGATAGTCACATTGGCCGCTTTTCTCTCTGAGACGGTTACATTTATCGTCTGCAAAGCTATGTCGCGTGCTGCGGTATGCGGAGACACTAAAAGCACCATAGTAGAACACAGAATAAGCTTCTAAGTTGAAGCAATGGTCAGTAAGAAGTAGTACAATTCATGTTTTGGTTATCGATTATTGATTTTTAGCCGGCTTTGGTGCCTTGGACATGAGGTCGAACCTTAAGATTTTGCATGAAAGGAGGACTAGCAGCTGCGTTGCACGGGAGATTGTGAAAAGGGTTCATATGTAGTAAAAACCTGAGAAATCCGTCCGTTTTCGTCATTTGTTATCGAATCGACTTAAAGCCAGATCGTCACATTGGCCGCTTTTCTCTCTGAGACGGTTACATTTATCGTCTGCAAAGCTATGTCGCGTGCTGCGGTATGCGGAGACACTAAAAGCACCATAGTATTACACAGAAGAAGCTTCTAAGCTGAAGCAATAGCCATAAGAAGCAGTACAATTCAAGTTTTGGTTATCGATTATTCACTTTTTAGCCGGCTTTGGTGCCTTGGACATGAGGTCGAACCTTAAGATTTTGCATGAAAGGAGGATTAGCAGACGCGTTGCACGGGAGAATGTGAAAAGTGTTCATATGTACTAAAAACCTGAGAAATCCGTCCGTTTTCGTTATTTGTTATCGATTCGACTTAAAGCCAGATCGCCACATTGGCCGCTTTTATCTCTGAGACGGTTACATTTATCGTCTGCAAAGCTATGTCGCGTGCTGCGGTATGCGGAGACACTAAAAGCACCATAGTGGAACACAGAATAAGCTTCTAAGTTGAAACAATGCCAGTAAGAAGTAGTACAATTCAAGTCTTGGCTATCGGTTATTGATCTTTAGCCGGCTTTGGTGCCTTGGACATGAGGTCGAACCTTAAGATTTTGCTTGAAAGGAGGACTAGCAGCTGCGTTGCACGGGAGAATGTCAAAAGGGTTCATATGTAGTAAAAACTTGAGAAATCCGTCCGTTTTCGTCAATTGTTATCGAATCGACTTAAAGCCAGATCGTCACTATGGCCGCTTTTCTCTCTGAAATGGTTACGTTTATCGTCTGCAAGGCTATGTCGCGTGCTGCGGTATGCGGAGACACTAAAAGCAGCATAGTAGAACACAGAAGAAGCTTCTAAGTTGAAGTAATAGCCAGTAAGAAGTAGTACAATTCAAGTTTTAGGCGTCGATTATTCACTTTTTAGCCAGTTTTGGTGGCTTGGATATGACCTAGGACCTTAAGATTTTGCATGAAAGGAGGACTGGTAGCCGCGTTGCACGGGAGAATGAAAAGGTGTTCATATGTAGTAAGAACCTGTGATATCCGTCCGTTTTCGTCAATTGTTAACGAATCGACTTAAAGCCAGATCGTCACATTGGCCGCTTTTCTCTCTGAGACGGTTACATTTATCGTCTGCAAACCTATGTCGCGTGCTGTGGTATGCGGAGACACTAAAAGCACCATAGTAGAACACAGAAGAAGCTTCTAAAATGAAGTAATAGCCAGTAAGAAGTAGTACAATTCAAGTTTTAGGCGTCGATTATTCACTCTTTAGCCGGCTTTGGTGGCTTGGACATGACCTAGGACTTTAAGATTTTGCATGAAAGTAGGACTAGCAGCCGCGTTGCACGGGAGAATGTGAGAGGTGTTCATATGTAGTAAAAACCTGAGAAATCCGTCCGTTTTCGTCATTTGTTATCGAATCGACTTAAAGCCAGATCGTCACATTGGCCGCTTTTCTCTCTGAGACGGTTACATTTATCGTCTGCAAAGCTATGTCGCGTGCTGCGGTATGCGGTGACACTAAAAGCACCATAGTAGAACACAGAAGAAGCTTCTATGTTGTAGTAATAGCCAGTAAGAAGTAGTACAATTCAAGTTTTAGGCGTCGATTATTCACTTTTTAGCCGTCTTTGGTGGCTTGGACATGACCTAGAACCTTAAGATTATGCATGAAAGGAGGACTAGCAGCCGCGTTGCACGGGAGAATGTGAAAAGTGTTCATATGTAGTAAAAATCTGAGAAATCCTTCCGTTTTCGTCATTTGTTATAGAATCGACTTAAAGCCAGATAGTCACATTCGCCGCTTTTCTCTCTGAGTCGGTTACATTTATCGTCTGCAAAGCTATGTCGCGTGCTGCGGTATGCGGAGACCTTAAAAGCACCATAGTAGAACACAGAATAAGCTTCTAAGTTGAAGCAATGGTCAGTAAGAAGTAGTACAATTCATGTTTTGGTTATCGATTATTGATTTTTAGCCGGCTTTGGTGCCTTGGACATGAGGTCGAACCTTAAGATTTTGCATGAAAGGAGGACTAGCAGCTGCGTTGCACGGGAGATTGTGAAAAGGGTTCATATGTAGTAAAAACCTGAGAAATCCGTCCGTTTTCGTCATTTGTTATCGAATCGACTTAAAGCCAGATCGTCACATTGGCCGCTTTTCTCTCGTCTGCAAAGCTATGTCGCGTGCTGCGGTATGCGGAGACACTAAAAGCACCATAGTGGAACACAGAATAAGCTTCTAAGTTGAAGCAATGGCCAGTAAGAAGTAGTACAATTCAAGTTTTGGCTCTCGATTATTGATCTTTAGCCGGCTTTGGTGCCTTGGACATGAGGTCGAACCTCAATATTTTGCTTGAAAGAAGGACTAGTAGCTGCGTTGCACGGGAGTATGTGAAAAGGGTTCATATGTAGTAAAAACCTGAGAAATCCGTCCGTTTTCGTCATTTGTTATCGAATCGACTTAAAGCCAGATCGTCACTATGGCCGCTTTTCTCTCTGAAATGGTTACGTTTATCGTCTGCAAAGCTATGTCACGTGCTGCGGTATGCGGAGACACTAAAAGCACCATAGTAGAACACAGAAGAAGCTTCTAAGTTGAAGCAATAAAAAGTAACAAGTAGTACAATTCAAGTATTAGTTGTCGATTATTCACTTTTTAGCCGGCTTTATTGGCTTGGACATGACCTAGTACCTAAAGATTTTGCATGAAAGGAGGACTTGCAGCTGCGTTGCACGGGAGAATGTGAAAAGTGTTCATATGTAGCAAAAACCTGAGAAATCCGTCCGTTTTCGTCATTTGTTATCGAATCGACTTAAAGCCAGATCGTCACATTGGCCGCTTTTCTCTCTGAGACGGTTACATTTATCGTCTGCAAAGCTACGTCGCGTGCTGCGGTATGCGGAGACACTAAAAGCACCATAGTAGAACACAGAAGAAGCTTCTAAGTTGAAGTAATAGCAGGTAAGAAGTAGTACAATTCAAGTTTTAGGCGTCGATTATTCACTTTTTAGCCAGTTTTGGTGGCTTGGACATGACCTAGGACCTTAAGATTTTGCATGAAAGGAGGACTAGCAGCCGAGATGCACGGGAGAATGTGAAAAGTGTTCATATGTAGTAAAAACCTGAGAAATCCGTCCGTTTTCGTCTTTTGTTATCGAATCGACTTAAAGCCAGATCGTCACATTGGCCGTTTTTCTCTCTGAGACGGTAACATTTATCGTCTGCAAAGCTATGTCGCGTGCTGCGGTATGCGGAGACCTTAAAAGCACCATAGTATTACACAGAAGAAGCTTCTAAGCTGAAGCAATAGCCATAAGAAGCAGTACAATTCAAGTTTTGGTTATCGATTATTCACTTTTTAGGCGGCTTTGGTGCCTTGGACAATGGGTGGAACCATATGATTTTGCATGAAAGGAGGACTAGCAGCCGCGTTGCACGGGAAAATGTGAAAAGCGTTCATATGTAGTAAAAACCTGAGAAATCCGCCCGTTTTCGTCAATTGTTATCGAATCTACTTAAAGCCAGATCGTCACATTGGCCGCTCTTCTCTCTGAATCGGTTACATTTATCGTCTTCAAAGCTATGTCGCGTGCTGCGGTATGCGGAGATACTAAAAGAACCATAGTAGAACACAGAATAAGCTTCTAAGTTGAAGCAATAGCCAGTAAGAAGTAGTACAATTCAAGTTTTAGTTGTCGATTATTCACATTTTAGCCGGCTTTGGTGGCTTGGACATGACCTGGGACCTTAATATTTTGCATGAAAGGAGGACTAGCAGCCGCGGTGCACGGGAGAATGTGAAAAGTGTTCATATGTAGTAAAAACCTGAGAAATCCGTCCGTTTTCGTCATTTGTTATCGAATCGACTTAAAGCCAGATCGTCACATTGGCCGCTTTTCTCTCTGAGACGGTTACGTTTATCGTCTGCAAAACTATGTCACGTGCTGCGGTATGCGGAGACACTAAAAGCACCATAGTAGAACACAGAAGAAGCTTCTAAGTTGAAGCAATAGCCATAAGAAGCAGTACAATTCAAGGTTTGGTTATCGATTATTGTTTTTTAGCGTCTTTTGTGCCTTGGACAAGAGGTGGAACCTTAAGATTTTGCATGAAAGGTGGACTAGCAGCTGCGTTGCACGGGAGAATGTGAAAAGTGTTCATATGTAGTAAATACCTGAGAAATCCGTCCGTTTTCGTCATTTGTTATCGAATCGACTTAAAGCCAGATCGTCACATTGGCCGCTTTTCTCTCTGAGACGGTTACATTTATCGTTTGCAAAGCTATGTCGCGTGCTGCGGTATGCAGAGACACTAAAAGCACCATAGTACAACACAGAAGAAGCTTCTATGTTGAAGTAATAGCCATAAGAAGTAGTACAATTCAAGTTTTAGGCGTCGATTATTCACTTTTTAGCCGGCTTTGGTGGCTTGGACATGACCTACGACCTTAAGATTTTGCATGAAAGGAGGACTTGCAGCCGCGTTGCACGGGAGAATGTGAAAAGTGTTCATATGTACTAAAAACCTGAGAAATCCGTCCGTTTTCGTCATTTGTTATCGAATCGACTTAAAGCCAGATCGTCACATAGGCCGCTTTTCTCTCTGAGACGGTTACATTTATCGTCTGCAAAGCTACGTCGCGTGCTGCGGTATGCGGAGACACTAAAAGCACCATAGTAGAACACAGAAGAAGCTTCTAAGTTGAAGTAATAGCCAGTAAGAATTAGTACAATTCAAGTTTTAGGCGTCGATTATTCACTTTTTAGCCAGTTTGGTGGCTTGGACATGACCTAGGACCTTAAGATTTTGCATGAAAGGAGGACTAGTAGAAGCGTTGCACGGGAGAATGTGAGAGGTGTTCATATGTAGTAAAAACCTGAGAAATCCGTCCGTTTACATCATTTGTTATCGAATCGACTTAAAGCCAGATCGTCACATTGGCCGCTTTTCTCTCTGAGACGGTTACATTTATCGTCTGCAAAGCTATGTCGCGTGCTGCGGTATGCGGTGACACTAAAAGCACCATAGTAGAACACAGAAGAAGCTTCTATGTTGTAGTAATAGCCAGTAAGAAGTAGTACAATTCAAGTTTTAGGCGTCGATTATTCACTTTTTAGCCGTCTTTGGTGGCTTGGACATGACCTAGGACCTTAAGATTTTGCATGAAAGGAGGACTAGCAGCCGCGTTGCACGGGAGAATGTGAAAAGTGTTCATATGTAGTAAAAACCTGAGAAATCCTTCCGTTTTCGTCATTTGTTATAGAATCGACTTAAAGCCAGATCGTCACATTCGCCGCTTTTCTCTCTGAGACGGTTACATTTATCGTCTGCAAAGCTATGTCGCGTGCTGCGGTATGCGGAGACCTTAAAAGCACCATAGTAGAACACAGAATAAGCTTCTAAGTTGAAGCAATGGTCAGTAAGAAGTAGTACAATTCATGTTTTGGTTATCGATTATTGATTTTTAGCCGGCTTTGGTGCCTTGGACATGAGGTCGAACCTTAAGATTTTGCATGAAAGGAGGACTAGCAGCTGCGTTGCACGGGAGATTGTGAAAAGGGTTCATATGTAGTAAAAACCTGAGAAATCCGTCCGTTTTCGTCATTTGTTATCGAATCGACTTAAAGCCAGATCGTCACATTGGCCGCTTTTCTCTCTGAGACGGTTACATTTATCGTCTGCAAAGCTATGTCGCGTGCTGCGGTATGCGGAGACACTAAAAGCACCATAGTATTACACAGAAGAAGCTTCTAAGCTGAAGCAATAGCCATAAGAAGCAGTACAATTCAAGTTTTGGTTATCGATTATTCACTTTTTAGGCGGCTTTGGTGCCTTGGACAATGGGTGGAACCATATGATTTTGCATGAAAGGAGGACTAGCAGCCGCGTTGCACGGGAAAATGTGAAAAGCGTTCGTATGTAGTAAAAACCTGAGAAATCCGCCCGTTTTCGTCAATTGTTATCGAATATACTTAAAGCCAGATCGTCACATTGGCCGCTCTTCTCTCTGAATCGGTTACATTTATCGTCTTCAAAGCTATGTCGCGTGCTGCGGTATGCGGAGACACTAAAAGCACCATAGTAGAACACAGAAGAAGCTTCTAAGTTGAAGCAATAGCCATAAGAAGCAGTACAATTTAAGTTTTGGTTATCGATTATTGTTTTTTAGCGGCTTTGGTGCCTTGGACAAGAGGTGGAACCTTAAGATTTTGCATGAAAGGAGGACTAGCAGCTGCGTTGCACGGGAGAATGTGAAAAGTGTTCATATGTAGTAAATACCTGAGAAATCCGTCCGTTTTCGTCATTTGTTATCGAATCGACTTAAAGCCAGATCGTCACATTGGCCGCTTTTCTCTCTGAGACGGTTACATTTATCGTCTGCAAAGCTATGTCGCGTGCTGCGGTATGCGGTGACACTAAAAGCACCATAGTAGAACACAGAAGAAGCTTCTATGTTGTAGTAATAGCCAGTAAGAAGTAGTACAATTCAAGTTTTAGGCGTCGATTATTCACTTTTTAGCCGTCTTTGGTGGCTTGGACATGACCTAGGACCTTAAGATTTTGCATGAAAGGAGGACTAGCAGCCGCGTTGCACGGGAGAATGTGAAAAGTGTTCATATGTAGTAAAAACCTGAGAAATCCGTCCGTTTTCGTCATTTGTTATCGAATCGACTTAAAGCCAGATCGTCACATTGGCCGCTTTTCTCTCTGAGACGGTTACATTTATCGTCTGCAAAGCTATGTCGCGTGCTGCGGTATGCGGAGACACTAAAAGCACCATAGTATTACACAGAAGAAGCTTCTAAGCTGAAGCAATAGCCATAAGAAGCAGTACAATTCAAGTTTTGGTTATCGATTAATCACTTTTTAGGCGGCTTTGGTGCCTTGGACAATGGGTGGAACCATATGATTTTGCATGAAAGGAGGACTAGCAGCCGCGTTGCACGGGAAAATGTGAAAAGCGTTCATATGTAGTAAAAACCTGAGAAATCCGCCCCTTTTCGTCAATTGTTATCGAATCTACTTAAAGCCATATCGTCACATTGGCCGCTCTTCTCTCTGAATCGGTTACATTTATCGTCTTCAAAGCTATGTCGCGTGCTGCGGTATGCGGAGATACTAAAAGCACCATAGTAGAACACAGAATAAGCTTCTAAGTTGAAGCAATAGCCAGTAAGAAGTAGTACAATTCAAGTTTTAGTTGTCGATTATTCACATTTTAGCCGGCTTTGGTGGCTTGGACATGACCTGGGACCTTAATATTTTGCATGAAAGGAGGACTAGCAGCCGCGGTGCACGGGAGAATGTGAAAAGTGTTCATATGTAGTAAAAACCTGAGAATTCCGTCCGTTTTCGTCATTTGTTATCGAATCGACTTAAAGCCAGATCGTCACTATTGCCGCTTTTCTCTCTGAGACGGTTACGTTTATCGTCTGCAAAACTATGTCACGTGCTGCGGTATGCGGAGACACTAAAAGCACCATAGTAGAACACAGAAGAAGCTTCTAAGTTGAAGCAATAGCCATAAGAAGCAGTACAATTCAAGTTTTGGTTATCGATTATTGTTTTTTAGCGGCTTTGGTGCCTTGGACAAGAGGTGGAACCTTAAGATTTTGCATGAAAGGAGGACTAGCAGCTGCGTTGCACGGGTGAATGTGAAAAGTGTTCATATGTACTAAAAACCTGAGAAATCCGTCCGTTTTCGTCATTTGTTATCGAATCGACTTAAAGCCAGATCGTCACATTGGCCGCTTTTCTCTCTGAGACGGTTACATTTATCGTTTGCAAAGCTATGTCGCGTGCTGCGGTATGCAGAGACACTAAAAGCACCATAGTAGAACACAGAAGAAGCTTCTAAGTTGAAGTAATAGCCGGTAAGAAGTAGTACAATTCAAGTTTTAGGCGTCGATTATTCACTTTTTAGCCAGTTTTGGTGGCTTGGACATGACCTAGGACCTTAAGATTTTGCATGAATGGAGGACTAGCAGCCGCGTTGCACGGGAGAATGTGAAAAGTGTTCATATCTAGTAAAAACCTGAGAAATCCGTCCGTTTTCGTCTTTTGTTATCGAATCGACTTAAAGCCAGATCGTCACATTGGCCGCTTTTCTCTCTGAGACGGTTATATTTATCGTCTGCAAAGCTATGTCGCGTGCTGCGGTATGCGGAGACACTAAAAGCAGCATAGTAGAACACAGAAGAAGCTTCTAAGTTGAAGTAATAGCCAGTAAGAATTAGTACAATTCAAGTTTTAGGCGTCGATTATTCTTTTTTTAGCCAGTTTGGTGGCTTGGACATGACCTAGGACCTTAAGATTTTGCATGAAAGGAGGACTAGTAGAAGCGTTGCACGGGAGAATGTGAGAGGTGTTCATATGTAGTAAAAACCTGAGAAATCCGTCCGTTTTCGTCATTTGTTATCGAATCGACTTAAAGCCAGATCGTCACATTGGCCGCTTTTCTCTCTGAGACGGTTACATTTATCGTCTGCAAAGCTACGTCGCGTGCTGCGGTATGCGGTGACACTAAAAGCACCATAGTAGAACACAGAAGAAGCTTCTATGTTGTAGTAATAGCCAGTAAGAAGTAGTACAATTCAATTTTTAGGCATCGATTATTCACTTTTTAGCCGTCTTTGGTGGCTTGGACATGACCTAGGACCTTAAGATTTTGCATGAAAGGAGGACTAGCAGCCGCGTTGCACGGGAGAATGTGAAAAGTGTTCATATGTAGTAAAAACCTGAGAAATCCTTCCGTTTTCGTCATTTGTTATAGAATCGACTTAAAGCCAGATCGTCACATTCGCCGCTTTTCTCTCTGAGACGGTTACATTTATCGTCTGCAAAGCTATGTCGCGTGCTGCGGTATGCGGAGACCTTAAAAGCACCATAGTAGAACACAGAATAAGCTTCTAAGTTGAAGCAATGGTCAGTAAGAAGTAGTACAATTTATGTTTTGGTTATCGATTATTGATTTTTAGCCGGCTTTGGTGCCTTGGACATGAGGTCGAACCTTAAGATTTTGCATGAAAGGAGGACTAGCAGCTGCGTTGCACGGGAAAATGTGAAAAGCGTTCATATGTAGTAAAAACCTGAGAAATCCGCCCGTTTTCGTCAATTGTTATCGAATCTCCTTAAAGCCAGATCGTCACATTGGCCGCTCTTCTCTCTGAAACGGTTACGTTTATCGTCTGCAAAGCTATCTCACGTGCTGCGGTATGCGGAGACACTAAAAGCACCATAGTAGAACACAGAAGAAGCTTCTAAGTTGAAGTAATAGCCGGTAAGACGTAGTACAATTCAAGTTTTACGCGTCGATTATTCACTTTTTAGCCAGTTTTGGTGGCTTGGACATGACCTAGGACCTTCAGATCTTGCATGAAAGGAGGACTAGCAGCCGCGTTGCATGGGAGAATGTGAAAAGTGTTCATATGTAGTAAAAACCTGAGAAATCCGTCCGTTTTCGTCTTTTGTTATCGAATCGACTTAAAGCCAGATCGTCACATTGGCCGCTTTTCTCTCTGAGACGGTTACATTTATCGTCTGCAAAGCTATGTCGCGTGCTGCGGTATGCGGAGACACTAAAAGCACCATAGTATTACACAGAAGAAGCTTCTAAGCTGAAGCAATAGCCATAAGAAGCAGTACAATTCAAGTTTTGGTTATCGATTATTCACTTTTTAGGCGGCTTTGGTGCCTTGGACAAGAGGTGGAACCTTATGATTTTGCATGAAAGGAGGACTAGCAGCCGCGTTGCACGGGAAAATGTGAAAAGCGTTCATATGTAGTAAAAACCTGAGAAATCCGCCCGGTTTCGTCAATTGTTATCGAATCTACTTAAAGCCAGATCGTCACATTGGCCGCTCTTCTCTCTGAATCGGTTACATTTATCGTCTGCAAAGCTATGTCGCGTGCTGCGGTATGCGGAGATACTAAAAGCACCATAGTAGAACACAGAATAAGCTTCTAAGTTGAAGCAATAGCCAGTAAGAAGTAGTACAATTCAAGTTTTAGTTGTCGATTATTCACATTTTAGCCGGCTTTGGTGGCTTGGACATGACCTAGGACCTTAATATTTTGCATGAAAGGAGGACTAGCAGCCGCGGTGCACGGGAGAATGTGAAAAGTGTTCATATGTAGTAAAAACCTGAGAAATCCGTCCATTTTCGTCATTTGTTATCGAATCGACTTAAAGCCAGATCGTCACTATTGCCGCTTTTCTCTCTGAGACGGTTACGTTTATCGTCTGCAAAACTATGTCACGTGCTGCGGTATGCGGAGACACTAAAAGCACCATAGCAGAACACAGAAGAAGATTCTAAGTTGAAGCAATAGCCATAAGAAGCAGTACAATTCATATTTTGGTTATCGATTATTGTTTTTTAGAGGCTTTGGTGCCTTGGACAAGAGGTGGAACCTTAAGATTTTGCATGAAAGGAGGACTAGCAGCTGCGTTGCACGGGAGAATGTAAAAAGGGTTCATATGTAGTAAAATCCTGAGAAATCCGCCCGTTTTCGTCATTTGTTATCTAAACTACTTAAAGCCAGATCGTCACATTGGCCGCTCTTCTCTCTGAATCGGTTACATTTATCGTCTGCAAAGCTATGTCGCGTGCTGCGGTATGCGGAGACACTAAAAGCACCATAGTAGAACACAGGAGAAGCTTCTAAGTTGAAGCAATAGCCAGTAAGAAGTAGTACAATTCAAGTGTTAGTTGTCGATTATCCACATTTTAGCCGGCTTTGGTTTCTTGGACATGACCTAGGACCTTAAGATTTTGCATGAAAGGAGGACTAGCAGCCGCGGTGCACGGGAGAATGTGAAAAGTGTTCATATGTAGTAAAAACCTGAGAAATCCGTTCGTTTTCGTCTTCTGTTATCAAATCGACTTAAAGCCAGATCGTCACATTGGCCGCTTTTCTCTCTGAGACGGTTACATTTATCGTCCTCAAAGCTATGTCGCGAGCAGCGGTATGCGAAGACAGTAATAGCACCATAGCAGAACACAGAATAAGCTTCTAAGTTGAAGCAAAGGCCAGTAAGAAGTAGTACAATTCAAGTTTTGGCTATCTATTGTTGATTTTTAGCCGGCTTTGGTGCCTTGGACATGAGGTGGAACCTTAAGATTTTGCTTGAAAGGAGGACTAGCAGCCGCGTTGCACGGTGAATGTGAAAAGGGTTCGTATGTAGTAAAAACCTCAGAAATCCGTACGTTTTCGTCATTTGTTATCGAATCGACTTAAAGCCAGATCGTCACTATGGCCGCTTTTCTCTCTGAAACGGTTACGTTTATCGTCTACAAAACTATGTCACGTGCTGCGGTATGCGGAGACACTAAAAGCACCATAGTAGAACACAGAAGAAGCTTCTAAGTTGAAGTAATAGCCAGTAAGAAGTAGTACAATTCAAGTTTTAAGCGTCGATTATTCACTTTTTAGCCGGCTTTGGTGGCTTGGACATGACCTAGGACCTTAAGATTTTGCATGAAAGGAGGACTAGCAGTCGCGTTGCACGGGAGAATGTGAAAAAGTGTTCATATGTACTAACAACCTGAGAAATCCATCCGTTTTCGTCATTTGTTATCGAATCGACTTAAAGCCAGATGGCCACATTGGCCGCTTTTCTCTCTGAGACGGTTACATTTATCGTCTGCAAAGCTATGTCGCGTGCTGCGGTATGCGGAGACACTAAAAGCACCATAGTAGAACACAGAAGAAGCTACTAAGTTGAAGCAATAAAAAGTAACAAGTAGTACAATTCAATATTAGTTGTCGATTATTCACTTTTTAGGCGGCTTTATTGGCTTGGACGATTTTGCATGAAAGGAGGACTAGCAGCCGCGTTCCACGGGAGAATGTTAAAAGTGTTCATATGTAGTAAAAACCTGAGAAATCCGTCCGTTTTCGTCATTTGTTATCGAATCGACTTAAAGCCAGATCGTCACATTGACGCTTTTCTCTCTGAGACGGTTACATTTATCGTCTGCAAAGCTATGTCGCGTGCTGCGGTATGCGGAGACACTAAAAGCACCATAGTAGAACACAGAAGAAGCTTCTAGGTTGAAGTAATAGCCAGTAAGAAGTAGTACAATTCAAGTTTTAGGCGTCGATTATTCACTTTTTAGAAAGTTTTGGTGGCTTGGACATGACCTAGGACCTTAAGATTTTGCGTGATAGGAGGACTGGTAGCCGCGTTGCACGGGAGAATGTGAAAGGTGTTCATATGTAGTAAAAACCTGAGAAATCCGTCCGTTTTCGTCATTTGTTATCGAATCGACTTAAAGCCAGATCGTCACATTGGCCGCTTTTCTCTCTGAGACGGTTACATTTATCGTCTGCAAAGCAATGTCGCGTGCTGCGGTATGCGGAGACACTAAAAGCACCATTGTAGAACACAGAAGAAGCTTCTAAGTTGAAGCAATAGCCATAAGAAGCAGTACAATTCAAGTTTTGGTTACCGATTATTGATTTTTAGCCGGCTTTGGTGCCTTGGACATGAGGTGGAACCTTAAGATTTTGCATGAAAGAAGGACTCGCAGCTGCGTTGCACGGGAGAATGTGAAAAGGGTTCATATGTCGCAAAAACCTGAGAAATCCGCCCGTTTTCGTCATTTGTTACCGAATCTACTTAAAGCCAGATCGTCACATTGGCCGCTCTTCTCTCTGAATCGGTTACATTTATCGTCTGCAAAGCTATGTCGCGTGCTGCGGTATGCGGAGACACTAAAATCACCATAGTAGAACACAGAAGAAGCTTCTAAGTTGAAGTAATAGCCAGTAAGAAGTAGTAAAATTCAAGTTTTAGGCGTCGATTATTCACTTTTTAGCCAGTTTTGGTGGCTTGGACATGACCTAGGCCCTTACGATTTTGCATGAAAGGAGGACTGGTAGCCGCGTTGCACGGGAGAATGTGAAAGGTGTTCATATGTAGTAAAAACCTGAGAAATCCGTCCGTTTTCGTCATTTGTGATCGAATCGACTTAAAGCCAGATCGTCACATTGGCCGCTTTTCTCTCTGAGACGGTTACATTTATCGTCTGCAAAGCTACGTCGCGTGCTGCGGTATGCGGAGACACTAAAAGCACCATAGTAGAACACAGCAAAAGCTTCTAAGTTGAAGCAATAGCCATAAGAAGCAGTACAATTCAAGTTTTGGTTATCGATTATTGATTTTTAGCGGCTTTGGTGACTTGGACAAGAGGTGGAACCTTAACATTTTGCATGAAAAGAGGACTAGCAGCTGCGTTGCACGGGAGAATGTGTAAAGGGTTCATATGTAGTAAAAACCTGAGAAATCCGTCCGTTTTAGTAATTTGTTATCGTATCGACTTAAAGCCAGATCGTCACATTGGCCGCTTTTCTCTCTGAGACGGTTACATTTATCTTCTGCAAAGCTATGTCGCGTGCTGCGGTATGCGGAGACACTAAAAGCACCATAGTAGAACACAGATGAAGCTTCTAAGTTGAAGCAATGGCCAGTAAGAAGTAGTACAATTCAGGTTTTAGTTGTCGATTATTCACATTTTAGCCGGCTTTGGTGGCTTGGATATGACCTAGGGCCTTAATATTTTGCATGAAAGGAGGACTAGCAGCCGCGGTGCACGGGAGAATGTGAAAAGTGTTCATATGTAGTAAACACCTGAGAAATCCGTCCGTTTTCGTCATTTGTTATCGAATCGACTTAAAGCCAATTCGTCACTATTGCCGCTTTTCACTCTGAGACGGTTACGTTTATCGTCTGCAAAACTATGTCACGTGCTGCGGTATGCGGAGACACTAAAAGCACCATAGTATTACACAGAAGAAGCTTCTAAGTTGAAGCAATAAAAAGTAACAAGTAGTACAATTCAAGTATTAGTTGTCGATTATTTACTTTTTAGCCGGCTTTATTGGCTTGGACATGACCTACTACCTTAAGATTTTGCATGAAAGGAGGACTAGCAGCCGCGTTGCACGGGAGAATGTGAAAAGTGTTCATATGTAGTAAAAACCTGAGAAATCCGTCCGTTTTCGGCTTTTGTTATCGAATCGACTTAAAGCCAGATCGCCACATTGGCCGCTTTTCTCTCTGAGACGATTACATTTATCGTCTGCAAAGCTATGTCGCGTGCTGCGGTATGCGGAGACACTAAAAGCACCATAGTAGAACACAGAAGAAGCTTCTAAGTTAAAGCAATAGCCAGTAAGAAGTAGTACAATTCAAGTGTTAGTTGTCGATTATCCACATTTTAGCCGGCTGTGGTGGCTTGGACATGACCTAGGACCTTAAGATTTTGCATGAAAGGAGGACTAGCAGCCGCGGTGCACGGGAGAATGTGAAAAGTGTTCATATGTAGTAAAAACCTGAGAAATCCGTTCGTTTTCGTCTTTTGTTATCAAATCGACTTAAAGCCAGATCGTCACATTGGCCGCTTTTCTCTCTGAGACGGTTACATTTATCGTCCTCAAAGCTATGTCGCGTGCTGCGGTATGCGGAGACCTTAAAAGCACCATAGTAGAACACAGAATAAGCTTCTAAGTTGAAGCAATGGTCAGTAAGAAGTAGTACAATTCAATGTTTTGGTTATCTATTATTGATTTTTAGCCGGCTTTGGTGCCTTGGACATGAGGTGGAACCTTAAGATTTTGCTTGAAAGGAGGACTAGCAGCCGCGTTGCACGGGAGAATGTGAAAAGGGTTCGCATGTAGTAAAAACCTCAGAAATCCGTCCGTTTTCGTCATTTGTTATCGAATCGACTTAAAGCCAGATCGTCACTATGGCCGCTTTTCTCTCTGAAACGGTTACGTTTATCGTCTACAAAGCTATGTCACGTGCTGCGGTATGCGGAGACACTAAAAGCACCATAGTAGAACACAGAAGAAGCTTCTAAGTTGAAGTAATAGCCAGTAAGAAGTAGTACAATTCAAGTTTTAGGCGTCGATTATTCACTTTTTAGCCGGCTTTGGTGGCTTGGACATGACCTAGGACCTTAAGATTTTGCATGAAAGGAGGACTAGCAGTCGCGTTGCACGGGAGAATGTGAAAAAGTGTTCATATGTACTAAAAACCTGAGAAATCCGTCCGTTTTCGTCATTTGTTATCTAATCTACTTAAAGCCAGATCGTCACATTGGCCACTCTTCTCTCTGGATCGGTTACATTTATCGTCTGCAAAGCTATGTCGCGTGCTGCGGTATGCGGAGACACTAAAAGCACCATAGTAGAACACAGAAGAAGCTTCTAAGTTGAAGCAATAAAAAGTAAAAAAAGTACAATTCAATATTAGTTGTCGATTATTCACTTTTTAGGCGGCTTTATTGGCTTGGACATGACCTAGTACCTTACGATTTTGCATGAAAGGAGGACTAGCAGCCGCGTTCCACGGGAGAATGTTAAAAGTGTTCATATGTAGTAAAACCTGAGAAATCCGTCCGTTTTCGTCATTTGTTATCGAATCGACTTAAAGCCAGATCATCACATTGACGCGTTTCTCTCTGAGACGGTTACATTTATCGTCTGCAAAGCTATGTCGCGTGCTGCGGTATGCGGAGACACTAAAAGCACCATAGTAGAACACAGAAGAAGCTTCTAAGTTGAAGTAATAGCCAGTAAGAAGTAGTAAAATTCAAGTATTAGTTGTCGATTATTCACTTTTTAGCCAGTTTTGGTGGCTTGGACATGACCTAGGACCTTAAGATTTTGCATGAAAAGAGGACTGGTAGCCGCGTTGCACGGGAGAATGTGAAAGGTGTTCATATGTAGTAAAAACCTGAGAAATCCGTCCATTTTCGTCTTTTGTTATCGAATCGACTTAAAGCCAGATCGTCACATTGGCCGCTTTTCTCTCTGAGACGGTTACATTTATCGTCTGCAAAGCTATGTCGCGTGCTGCGGTATGCGGAGACACTGAAAGCACCACAGTAGAACACACAAGAAGCTTCTAAGTTGAAGCAATAGCCATAAGAAGCAGTACAGTTCAAGTTTTGGTTATCGATTATTGATTTTTAGCCGGCTTTGGTGCCTTGGATATGAGGTGGAACCTTAAGATTTTGCATGAAAGGAGGACTAGCAGCCGCGGTGCACGGGAGAATGTGAAAAGTGTTCATATGTAGTAAAAAGCTGAGAAATCCGTCCGTTTTCGTCATTTGTTATCGAATCGACTTAAAGCCAGATCGTCACATTGGCCGCTCTTCTGTCTGAAACGGTTACATTTATCGTCTGCAAAGCTATGTCGCGTGCTGCGGTATGCGGAGATGCTAAAAGCACCATAGTAGAACATAGGAGAAGATTCTAAGTTGAAGCAATAGCCAGTAAGAAGTAGTGCAATTCAAGTTTTAGTTGTCGATTATTCACTTTTTAGCCGGCTTTGGTGGCTTGGACAGGACCTAGGACCTTAAGATTTTGCATGAAAGGAGGACTTGCAGCCGCGTTGCACGGGAGAATGTGAAAAGTGTTCATATGTAGTAAAAACCTGAAAAATCCGTCCGTTTTCGTCATTTGTTACTGAATCGACTTAAAGCCAGATCGTCACATTGGCCGCTCTTCTGCTGAAAAGGTTACATTTATCGTCTGCAAAGCTATGTCGCGTGCTGCGGTATGCGAAGACATTAAAAGCACCATAGTAGAACACAGAAGAAGCTTCTAAGTTGAAGCAGTAGCCAGTAAGAAGTAGTACATTTCAAGATTTAGTTGTCGATTATTCACTTTTTAGCCGGCTTTCGTGGCTTGGACATAAACTAGGACCTTAAGATTTTGCATGAAAGGAGGACTAGCAGCCGCGTTGCACGGGAGAATATGAAAAGTGTTCATATGTAGTAAAAAGCTGAGAAATCCGTCCGTTTTCGTCATTTGTTATCGAATCGACTTAAAGCCAGATCGTCACATTGGCCGCTCTTCTGTCTGAAACGGTTACATTTATCGTCTGCAAAGCTATGTCGCGCGCTGCGGTATGCGGAGACACTTAAAGTTCAGTAGTATAACACAGAAGAAACTTCTAAGTTGAGGTAATAGCCAGTAAGAGGTAGTACAATTCAAGTTTTAGTTGTCGATTATTCACATTTTAGCCGGCTTTGGTGGCTTGGACATGATCTAGGACCATAAGATTTATCATGAAAGGAGGACTAGCAGCCGCGTTGCATGGGAGAATGTGAAAAGTTTTCATATGTAGTAAAAACCTGAGAAATCCGCCCGTTTTCGTCATTTGTTATCGAATCGACTTAAAGCCAGATCGTCACATTGGCCGCTTTTCTCTCTGAGACGGTTACATTTATAGTCTGCAAAGCTATGTCGCGTGCTGCGGTATGTGGAGACACTAAAAGCACCATACTAGAACACAGAAGAGGCTTCTAAGTTGACGTAATAGCCAGTAAGAAGTAGTACAATTCAAGTTTTAGTTATCGATTATTGACATTTTAGCTGGCTTTGGTGCCTTGGCCATGAGCTAGGACCTTAACATTTTGCATGAAAGGAGCACTAGCAGCCGCGTTGCAAGGGAGAATGTGAAAAGTGTTCATATGTAGTAAAAACCTGAGAAATCCGTCCGTTTTCGTCATTTGTTATCGAATCGACTTAAAATTAGATCGTCACATTGGCCGCTCTTCTCTCTTAGACGGTTGTACTTATCGTTTGCAAAGCTATGTCGCGTGCTGCGGTATGCGGAGACACTAAAAGAACCGTAGTAGAACACAGAAGAAGCTTCTAAGTTTAAGTAATAGCCAGTAAGCAGTAGTACAATTCAAGTTTTAGTTGTCGATTATTCACTTTTTAGCCGGCATTGGTGGCTTGGACATGACCTAGGACCATAAGATTTTGTATGAAAGGAGGACTTGCAGCCGCGTTGCACGGGAGAATGTGAAAAGTGTTCATATGTAGTAAAAACATGAGAAATCCGTCCGTTTTCGTCATTTGTTATCGAATCGACTTGAAGGAAGATCGTCACATTGGCCATTCTTCTCTCTAAAACGGTTACATTTATCGTCTGCAAAGATATGTCGCGTGCTGCGGTAAGCCGAAACACTAAAAGCACCATAGTAGAACACAGAAGAAGCTTCTAAGTTTAAGTAATAGCCAGTAAGAAGTAGTACAATTCAAGTTTTAGTTGTCGATTATTCACTTTTTAGCCGGCATTGGTGGCTTGGACATGACCTAGGACCATAAGATTTTGCATGAAAGGAGGACTTGCAGCCGCGTTGCACAGGAGGATGTGAAAAGCGTTCATATGTAGTAAAAACATGAGAAATCCCTCCGTTTTCGTCATTTGTTATCGAATCGACTTAAAGCCAGATCGTCACATTGGCCGCTTTTCTCTCTGAGACGGTTACATTTATCGTCTGCAAAGCTATGTCGCGTGCTGCAATATGCGGAGACACTAAGAGCACCATAGAACACAGAAGAAGCTTCTAAGTTGAAGTAATAGCCAGTAAGAAGTAGTACAATTCAAATTTTAGTTGTCTATTATTCACTTTTTAGCCGGCTTTGGTGGCTTAGACATGACCTAGGACCTTAAGATTTTGCATGAAAGGAGGACTTGCAGCCGCGTTGCACGGGATAATGTGAAAAGTGTTCATATGTAAGAAAAACCTGAGAAATCCGTCCGTTTTCGTCATTTGTTATCGAATCGACTTAAAGCCAGATCGTCACATTGGCCGCTTTTCACTCTGAAACGGTTACATTTATCGTCTGCAAAGCTATGTCGCGTGCTGCGGTATGCGGAGACACTAAAAGAACCATAGTAGAACACAGAATAAGCTTCTAAGTTGAAGTAATAGCCAGTAAGAAGTAGTACAATTCAAGTTGTAGTTGTCGATTATTCACTTTTTAGCCGGCTTTGGTGGCTTGGACATGACCTAGGACCTTACGATTTTGCTTGAAAGGAGGACTAGCAGCCGCGTTGCACGGGAGAATGTGAAAAGTGTTCATATGTAGTAAAAACCTGAGAAATCCGTCCGTTTTCGTCATTTGTTATCGAATCGACTTAAAATTAGATCGTCACATTGGCCGCTCTTCTCTCTTAGACGGTTGTACTTATCGTTTGCAAAGCTATGTCGCGTGCTGCGGTATGCGGAGACACTAAAAGCACCGTAGTAGAACACAGAAGAAGCTTCTAAGTTGAAGTAATAGCCAGTAAGCAGTAGTACAATTCAAGTTTTAGTTGTCGATTATTTACTTTTTAGCCGGCATTGGTGGCTTGGACATGACCTAGGACCATAAGATTTTGTATGAAAGGAGGACTTGCAGCCGCGTTGCACGGGAGAATGTGAAAAGTGTTCATATGTAGTAAAAACATGAGCAATACGTCCGTTTTCGTCATTTGTTATCGAATCGACTTGAAGGAAGATCGTCACATTGGCCATTCTTCTCTCTAAAACGGTTACATTTATCGTCTGCAAAGATATGTCGCGTGCTGCGTTAAGCCGAAACACTAAAAGCACCATAGTAGAACACAGAAGAAGCTTCTAAGTTTAAGTAATTGCCAGTAAGAAGTAGTACAATTCAAGTTTTAGTTGTCGATTATTCACTTTTTAGCCCGCATTGGTGGCTTGGACATGACCTAGGACCATAAGATTTTGCATGAAAGGAGGACTTGCAGCCGCGTTGCACGGGAGGATGTGAAAAGCGTTCATATGTAGTAAAAACATGAGAAATCCCTCCGTTTTCGTCATTTGTTATCGAATCGACTTAAAGCCAGATCGTCACATTGGCTGCTTTTCTCTCTGAGACGGTTACATTTATCGTCTGCAAAGCTATGTCGCGTGCTGCAATATGCGGAGACACTAAGAGCACCATAGAACACAGAAGAAGCTTCTAAGTTGAAGTAATAGCCAGTAAGAAGTAGTACAATTCAAATTTTAGTTGTCGATTATTCACTTTTTAGCCGGCTTTGGTGGCTTGGACATGACCTAGGACCTTAAGATTTTGCATGAAAGGAGGACTTGCAGCCGCGCTGCACGGGATAATGTGAAAAGTGTTCATATGTAGGAAAAACCTGAGAAATCCGTCCGTTTTCGTCATTTGTTATCGAATCGACTTAAAGCCAGATCGTCACATTGGCCGCTTTTCTCTCTGAAACGGTTACATTTATCGTCTGCAAAGCTATGTCGCGTGCTGCGGTATGCGGAGACACTAAAAGAACCATAGTAGAACACAGAATAAGATTCTAAGTTGAAGTAATAGCGCGTAAGAAGTAGTACAATTCAAGTTGTAGTTGTCGATTATTCACTTTTTAGCCGGCTTTGGTGGCTTGGACATGACCTAGGACCTTACGATTTTGCATTATAGGAGGACTAGCAGCCGCGTTGCACGGGAGAATGTGAAAAGTGTTCATATGTAGTAAAAACCTGAGAAATCCGTCCGTTTTCGTCATTTGTTATCGAATCGACTTAAAGCCAGATCGTCACATTGGCCGCTCTTCTCTCTGAAACGGTTATATTTATCGTCTGCAAAAGCTATGTCGCGTGCTGCGGTAAGCGGAAACACTAAAAGCACCATAGTAGAATACAGAAGAAGCTTCTAAGTTGCAGTAATAGCCAGTAGGAAGTAGTACTATTCAAGTTTTAGTTGTCGATTATTCACTTTTAGCCGGCTTTCGTGGCTTGGACATAAACTAGGACCTTAAGATTTTGCATGAAAGGAGGACTAGCAGCCGCGTTGCACGGGAGAGTGTGAAAAGTGTTCATATGTAGTAAAAAGCTGAGAAATCCGTCCGTTTTCGTCATTTGTTATCGAATCGACTTAAAGCCAGATCGTCACATTGGCCGCTCTTCTGTCTGAAACGGTTACATTTATCGTCTGCAAAGCTATGTCACGCGCTGCGGTATGCGGAGACACTAAAAGCACCATAGTAGAACACAGAAGAAACTTCTAAGTTGAAGTAATAGCCAGTAAGAAGTAGTACAATTCAAGTTTTAGTTGTCGATTGTTCACTTTTTAGCCGGCTTTGGTGGCTATGACATGACCTAGGACAATACGATTTTGTATGAAAGGAGGACTAGCAGCCGCGTTGCACGGGAGAATGTGAAAAGTGTTCATATGTAGTAAAAACCTTAGAAATCCGTCCGTTTTCGTCATTTGTTATCGAATCGACTTAAAATTAGATCGTCACATTGGCCGCTCTTCTCTCTTAGACGGTTGTACTTATCGTTTGCAAAGCTATGTCGCGTGCTGCGGTATGCGGAGACACTAAAAGTTCAGTAGTAGAACACAGATGAAACTTCTAAGTTGATGTAATAGAAAGTAAGAAGTAGTACAAGTCAAGTTATAGGTATCGATTATTCACTTTTTAGCCGGATTTGGTGGCTTGGACATGACCTAGGACCTTAAGATTTTGCTTGAAAGGAGGACTTGCAGCCGCGTTGCACGGGAGAATGTGAAAAGTGTTCATATGAAGTAAAAACATGAGAAATCCGTCCGTTTTCGTCATTTGTTATCGAATCGACTTAAAGCCAGATCGTCACATTGGCCGCTTTTCTCTCTCAGACGGTTACACGTATCGTCTGCAAAGCTATGTCGCGTGCTGCAATATGCGGAGACACTAAGAGCACCACAGAACACAGAAGAAGCTTCTAAGTTGAAGTAATAGCCAGTAAGAAGTAGTACAATTCAAATTTTAGTTGTCGATTATTCACTTTTTAGCCGGCTTTGGTGTCTTGGACATGACCTAGGACCTTAAGATTTTGCATGAAAGGAGGACTTGCAGCCGCGTTGCACGGGATAATGTGAAAAGTGTTCATATGTAGGAAAAACCTGAGATATCCGTCCGTTTTCGTCATTTGTTATCGAATCGACTTAAAGCCAGATCGTCACATTGGCCGCTTTTCTCTCAGAGACGGTTACATTTATCGTCTGCAAAGCTATGTCGCGTGCTGCGGTATGCGGAGGCACTAAAAGAACCATAGTAGAACACAGAATAAGCTTCTAAGTTGAAGTAATAGCCAGTAAGAAGTAGTACAATTCAAGTTGTAGTTGTCGATCATTCACTTTTTAGCCGGCTTTGGTGGCTTGGACATGACCTAGGACCTTAAGATTTTGCTTGAAAGGAGGACTAGCAGCCGCGTTGCACGGGAGAATGTGAAAAGTTTTCATATGTAGTAAAAACCTGAGAAATCCTTCCGTTTTCGTCATTTGTTATCGAATCGACTTAAAGCCAGATCGTCACATTGGCCGCTTTTCTCTCAGAGACGGTTACATTTATCGTCTGCAAAGCTATGTCGCGTGCTGCGGTATGCGGAGACACTAAAAGCACCATAGTAGAACACAGATGAAGCTTCAAAGTTGAAGTAATAGCCAGTAAGAAGTAGTACAATTCAGATATTAGTTGTCGATTATTCACATTTTAGCCGGCTTTGGTGGCTTGGACATGATCTAGGACCATAAGATTTATCATGAAAGGAGGACTAGCAGCCGCGTTGCATGGGAGAATGTGAAAAGTTTTCATATGTAGTAAAAACCTGAGAAATCCGCCCGTTTTCGTCATTTGTTATCGAATCGACTTAAAGCCAGATCGTCACATTGGCCGCTTTTCTCTCTGAGACGGTTACATTTATAGTCTGCAAAGCTATGTCGCGTGCTGCGGTATGTGGAGACACTAAAAGCACCATAGTAGAACACAGAAGAGGCTTCTAAGTTGACGTAATAGCCAGTAAGAAGTAGTACAATTCAAGTTTTAGTTATCGATTATTGACATTTTAGCTGGCTTAGGTGCCTTGGCCATGAGCTAGGACCTTAACATTTTGCATGAAAGGAGCACTAGCAGCCGCGTTGCAAGGGAGAATGTGAAAAGTGTTCATATGTAGTAAAAACCTGAGAAATCCGTCCGTTTTCGTCATTTGTTATCGAATCGACTTAAAATTAGATCGTCACATTGGCCGCTCTTCTCTCTTAGACGGTTGTACTTATCGTTTGCAAAGCTATGTCGCGTGCTGCGGTATGCGGAGACACTAAAAGCACCGTAGTAGAACACAGAAGAAGCTTCTAAGTTGAAGTAATAGCCAGTAAGCAGTAGTACAATTCAAGTTTTAGTTGTCGATTATTCACTTTTTAGCCGGCATTGGTGGCTTGGACATGACCTACGACCATAAGATTTTGTATGAAAGGAGGACTTGCAGCCGCGTTGCACGGGAGAATGTGAAAAGTGTTCATATGTAGTAAAAACATGAGAAATCCGTCCGTTTTCGTCATTTGTTATCGAATCGACTTGAAGGAAGATCGTCACATTGGCCATTCTTCTCTCTAAAACGGTTACATTTATCGTCTGCAAAGATATGTCGCGTGCTGCGGTAAGCCGAAACACTAAAAGCACCATAGTAGAACACAGAAGAAACTTCTAAGTTTAAGTAATAGCCAGTAAGAAGTAGTACAATTCAAGTTTTAGTTGTCGATTATTCACTTTTTAGCCCGCATTGGTGGCTTGGACATGACCTAGGACCATAAGATTTTGCATGAAAGGAGGACTTGCAGCCGCGTTGCACGCGAGGATGTGAAAAGTGTTCATATGTAGTAAAAACATGAGAAATCCCTCCGTTTTCGTCATTTGTTATCGAATCGACTTAAAGCCAGATCGTCACATTGGCCGTTCTTCTCTCTGAAACGGTTATATTTATCGTCTGCAAAAGCTATGTCGCGTGCTGCGGTATGCGGAAACACTAAAAGCACCATAGTAGAATACAGAAGAAGCTTCTAAGTTGCAGTAATAGCCAGTAAGAAGTAGTACAATTCAAGTTTTAGTTGTCGATTATTCACTTTTTAGCCGGCTTTCGTGGCTTGGACATAAACTAGGACCTTAAGATTTTGCATGAAAGGAGGACTAGCAGCCGCGTTGCACGGGAGAGTGTGAAAAGTGTTCATATGTAGTAAAAAGCTGAGAAATCCGTCCGTTTTCGTCATTTGTTATCGAATCGACTTAAAGCCAGATCGTCACATTGGCCGCTCTTCTGTCTGAAACGGTTACATTTATCGTCTGCAAAGCTATGTCGCGCGCTGCGGTATGCGGAGACACTAAAAGCACCATAGTAGAACACGGAAGAAACTTCTAAGTTGAAGTAATAGCCAGTAAGAAGTAGTACAATTCAAGTTTTAGGCGTCGATTGTTCACTTTTTAGCCGGCTAAGGTGGCTATGACATGACCTAGGACCATACGATTTTGTATGAAAGGAGGACTAGCAGCCGCGTTGCACGGGAGAATGTGAAAAGTGTTCATATGTAGTAAAAACCTCAGAAATCCGTCCGTTTTCGTCATTTGTTATCGAATCGACTTAAAATTAGATCGTCACATTGGCCGCTCTTCTCTCTTAGACGGTTGTACTTATCGTTTGCAAAGCTATGTCGCGTGCTGCGGTATGCGGAGACACTAAAAGTTCAGTAGATGAACACAGATGAAACTTCTAAGTTGATGTAATAGAAAGTAAGAAGTAGTACAAGTCAAGTTATAGGTATCGATTATTCACTTTTTAGCCGGATTTGGTGGCTTGGACATGACCTAGGACCTTAAGATTTTGCTTGAAAGGAGGACTTGCAGCCGCGTTGCACGGGAGAATGTGAAAAGTGTTCATATGAAGTAAAAACATGAGAAATCCGTCCGTTTTCGTCATTTGTTATCGAATCGACTTAAAGCCAGATCGTCACATTGGCCGCTTTTCTCTCTGAGACGGTTACACGTATCGTCTGCAAAGCTATGTCGCGTGCTGCAATATGCGGAGACACTAAGAGCACCACAGAACACAGAAGAAGCTTCTAAGTTGAAGTAATAGCCAGTAAGAAGTAGTACAATTCAAATTTTAGTTGTCGATTATTCACTTTTTAGCCGGCTTTGGTGGCTTGGACATGACCTAGGACCTTAAGATTTTGCATGAAAGGAGGACTTGCAGCCGCGTTGCACGGGATAATGTGAAAAGTGTTCATATGTAGTAAAAACCTGAGAAATCCTTCCGTTTTCGTCATTTGTTACCGATCGACTTAAAGCCAGATCGTCACATTGGCTGCTTTTCTCTCTGAGACGGTTACATTTATCGTCTGCAAATCTATGTCGCCTGCTGCGGTATGCGGAGACACTAAAAGCACCATAGTAGAACACAGAAGAAGCTTCTAAGTTGAAGTAATAGCCAGTAAGAAGTAGTACAATTCAAGTTTTAGTTGTCGATTATTCACATTTTAGCCGGCTTTGGTGGCTTGGACATGACCTAGGACCTTAAGATTTTGCATGAAAGGAGGACTTGCAGCCGCGTTGCACGGGAGAATGTGAAAAGTGTTCATATGTAGTAAAAACCTAAGAAATCCGTCCGTTTTCGTAATTTGTTATCGAATCGACTTAAAGCCAGATCGTCACATTGGCCGCTTTTCTCTCAGAGACGGTTACATTTATCGTCTGCAAACCTATGTCGCGTGCTGCGGTATGCGGACACACTAAAAGCACCATAGTAGAACACAGAAGAAGCGTCTAAGTTGAAGTAATAGCAAGTAAGAAGTAGTACAATTCTAGTATTAGTTGTTGGTTATTCACCTTTTAGCCGGCTTTAGTGGCTTGGACATGACCTAGGACCTTAAGATTTTGCATGAAAGGAGGACTTGCAGCCGCGTTGCACGGGATAATGTGAAAAGTGTTCATATGTAGGAAAAACCTGAGAAATCCGTCCGTTTTCGTCATTTGTTATCGAATCGACTTAAAGCCAGATCGTCACATTGGCCGCTTTTCTCTCTGACACGGTTACATTTATCGTCTGCAAAGCTATGTCGCGTGCTGCGGTATGCGGAGACACTAAAAGTTCAGTAGTAGAACACAGATGAAACTTCTAAGTTGATGTAATAGAAAGTAAGAAGTAGTACAAGTCAAGTTATAGGTATCGATTATTCACTTTTTAGCCGGATTTGGTGTCTTGGACATGACCTAGGACCTTAAGATTTTGCTTGAAAGGAGGACTTGCAGCCGCGTTGCACGGGAGAATGTGAAAAGTGTTCATATGAAGTAAAAACATGAGAAATCCGTCCGTTTTCGTCATTTGTTATCGAATCGACTTAAAGCCAGATCGTCACATTCACCGCTTTTCTCTCTGAGACGGTTACACGTATCGTCTGCAAAGCTATTTCGCGTGCTGCAATATGCGGAGACACTAAGAGCACCACAGAACACAGAAGAAGCTTCTATGTTGAAGTAATAGCCAGTAAGAAGTAGTACAATTCAAATTTTAGTTGTCGATTATTCACTTTTTAGCCGGCTTTGGTGGCTTGGACATGACCTAGGACCTTAAGATTTTGCATGAAAGGAGGACTTGCAGCCGCGTTGCACGGGATAATGTGAAAAGTGTTCATATGTAGGAAAAACCTGAGAAATCCGTCCGTTTTCGCCATTTGTTATCGAATCGACTTAAAGCCAGATCGTCACATTGGCCGCTTTTCTCTCTGACACGGCTACATTTATCGTCTGCAAAGCTATGTCGCGTGCTGCGGTATGCGGAGGCACTAAAAGAACCATAGTAGAACACAGAATAAGCTTCTAAGTAGAAGTAATAGCCAGTAAGAAGTAGTACAATTCAAGTTGTAGTTGTCGATTATTCACTTTTTAGCCGGCTTTGGTGGCTTGGACATGACCTAGGACCTTAAGATTTTGCTTGAAAGGAGGACTAGCAGCCGCGTTGCACGGGAGAATGTGAAAAGTGTTCATATGTAGTAAAAACGTGAGAAATCCGTCCGTTTTCGTCATTTGTTATCGAATCGACTTAAAGCCAGATCGTCACATTGGCCGCTTTTCTCTCTGACACGGTTACATCTATCGTCTGCAAAGCTATGTCGCGTGCTGCGGTATGCGGAGACACTAAAAGCACCATAGTAGAACACAGATGAAGCTTCAAAGTTGAAGTAATAGCCAGTAAGAAGTAGTACAATTCAGATATTAGTTGTCGATTATTCACTTTTTAGCCGGCTTTGGTGGCTTGGACATGGCCTATGACCTTAAGATTTTGCATGAAATGAGGACTAGCAGCCGCTTTGCACGGGAGAATGTGAAAAGTGTTCATATGTAGTAAAAACCTGAGAAATCCGTCCGTTTTCGTCATTTGTTATCGAATCGACTTAAAGCCAGATCGTCATATTGGCCGCTTTTCTCTCTGAGACGGTTACATTTATCGTCTGCAAAGCTATATCGCGTGCTGCGGTATGCGGAGACACTAAAAGCACCATAGTAGAACACAGAAGAAGCTTCTAAGTTGAAGCAATAGCCAGTAAGAAGCAGTACAATTCAGGTTTTGTTTATCGATTATTGATTTTTAGCCGGCTTTGGTGCCCTGGACATGAGGTGGAACCTTAAGATTTTGCATGAAAGGAGGACTAGCAGCCGCGTTGCATGGGAGAATGTGAAAAGTGTTCATATGTAGGAAAAACCTGAGAAATCCGTCCGTTTTCGTCTTTTGTTATCGAATCGACTTAAAGCCAGATCGCCACATTGGCCACTTTTCTCTCTGAGAAGGTTTCATTTATTGTCTGCAATGCTATGTCGCGTGCTGCGGTATGCGGAGACACTAAAAGCACCATAGTGGAACACAGAAGAAACTTGTAAGTTGAAGTAATAGCCAGTAAGAAGTAGTACAATTCAAGTTTTAGTTGTCGATTATTCACTTTTTAGCCGGCTTTGGTGGCTTGGACATGACCTAGGACCTTAAGATTTTGCATGAAAAGAGTACTTGCATCCGCTTTGCACGGGAAATGTGAAATGTGTTCATATGTAGCAAAAACCTGAGAAATCCGCACGTTTTCGTCATTTGTTATCGAATCTACTTAAAGCCAGATCGTCACCTTGGCCGCTCTTCTCTCTGAATCGGTTACATTTATCGTCTGCAAAGCTATGTCGCGTGCTGCAGAATGCGGAAACACTAAAAGCACCATAGTAGAACACAGAAGAAGCTTCTAAGTTGAAGTGATAGCCAGTAAGAAGTAGTACAATTCAAGTTTTAGTTGTCGATTATTCACTTTTTAGTCGGCTTTGGTGGCTATGACATGACCTAGGACCATAAGATTTTGCATGAATGGAGGACTAGCAGCCGCGTTGCACGGGAGAATGTGAAAAGTGTTCATATGTAGTAAAAACCTGAGAAATCCGTCCGTTTTCGTCATTTGTTATCGAATCGACTTAAAGTTATATCGTCACATTGGCCGCTTTTCAATCTGAGACGGTTACATTTATCGTCTGCAAAGCTATGTCGCGTGCTGCGGGATGCGGAGACACTAAAAGAACCATAGTAGAACACAGAAGAAGCTTCTAAGTTGAAGCAATAGCCAGCAAGAAGTAGTACAATTCAAGTTTTAGGCGTCGATTATTCACTTTTTAGACGGCTTTTGTGGCTTGGACATCACCTAGGACGTTAAAATTTTGCATGAAAGGAGGACTGGCAGCCGCGTTGCAAGGGGGAATGTGAAAAGTGTTCATATGTAGTAAAAACGTGAGAAATCCGTCCGTTTTCGTCATTTGTTATCGAATCGACTTAAAGCCAGATCGTCACATTGGCCGCTTTTCTCTCTGAGACGGTTACATTTATCGTCTGCAAAGCTATGTCGCGTGCTGCGGTGTGCGGAGACACTAAAAGCACCATAGTAGAACACAGAAGAATCTTCTAAGTTGAAGTAATAGCCAGTAAGAAGTAGTACAATTGAAGTTTTAGTTGTCGATTATTCACTTTTTAGCCGGCTTTGGCGGCTTGGACATGACCTAGGACCATAAGATTTTGCATGAAAGGAGGACTAGCAGCCGCGTTGCACGGGAGAATGTGAAAAGTGTTCATATGTAGTAAAAACCTGCGAAATCCGTCCGTTTTCGTCATTTGTTACCGAATCGACTTAAAGCCAGATCGTCACATTGGCCGCTCTTCTCTCTCAAACGGTTACACTTATCGTCTGCAAAGCTATGTCGCGTGCAGCGGTGTGCGGAGACACTAAAAGCACCATAGTAGAACACAGAAGAAGCTTCTAAGTTGACGTAATAGCTAGTAAGAAGTAGTACAATTCAAGTTTTAGTTATCGATTATTGACATTTTAGCTGGCTTTGGTGCCTTGGCCATGAGCTAGGACCTTAACATTTTGCATGAAAGGAGGACTAGCAGCCGCGTTGCATGGGAGAATGTGAAATGTGTTCATATGTACTAAAAACCTTAGAAATCCGTCCGTTTTCGTCTTTTGTTATCGAATCGACTTAAAGCCAGATCGTCACATTGGCCGCTTTTCTCTCTGAGACGGTTACATTTATCGTATGCAAAGCTATGTCGCGTGCTGCGGGATGCGGAGACACTAAAAGAACCATAGTAGAACACAGAAGAAGCTTCTAAGTTGAAGCAATAGCCAGTAAGAAGTAGTACAATTCAAGTTTTAGTTGTCGATTATTCACTTTTTAGACGGCTTTGGTGGCTTGGACATCACCTAGGACGTTAAAATTTTGCATGATAGGAGGACTTGCAGCCGCGTTGCACGGGATAATGTGAAAAGTGTTCATATGTAGGAAAAACCTGAGAAATCCGTCCGTTTTCGTCATTTGTTATCGAATCGACTTAAAGCCATATCGTCACATTGGCCGCTTTTCTCTCTGACACGGTTACATTTATCGTCTGCAAAGCTATGTCACGTGCTGCGGTATGCGGAGGCACTAAAAGAACCATAGTAGAACACAGAATAAGCTTCTAAGTTGAAGTAATAGCCAGTAAGAAGTAGTACAATTCAAGTTGTAGTTGTCGATTATTCACTTTTTAGCCGGCTTTGGTGGCTTGGACATGACTTAGGACCTTAAGATTTTGCTTGAAAGGAGGACTAGCAGCCGCGTTGCACGGGAGAATGTGAAAAGTGTTCATATGTAGTAAAAACCTGAGAAATCCGTCCGTTTTCGTCATTTGTTACCGAATCGACTTAAAGCCAGATCGTCACATTGGCCGCTCTTCTCTCTGAAACGGTTACATTTATCGTCTGCAAAGCTATGTCGCGTGCTGCGGTATGCGGAAACACTAAAAGCACCATAGTAGAACACAGAATAAGCTTCTAAGTTGAAGTAATAGCCAGTAAGAAGTAGTACAATTCAAGTTTTAGTTGTCGATTATTCACATTTTAGCCGGCTTTGGTGGCTTGGACATGACCTAGGACCTTAAGATTTTGCATGAAAGGAGGACTTGCAGCCGCGTTGCACGGGAGAATGTGAAAAGTGTTCATATGTAGTAAAAACCTAAGAAATCCGTCCGTTTTCGTAATTTGTTATCGAATCGACTTAAAGCCAGATCGTCACATTGGCCGCTTTTCTCTCTGAGACGGTTACATTTATCCTCTGCAAAGCTATGTCGCGTTCTGCGGTATGCAGAGACACTAAAAGCACCATAGTACAACACAGAAGAAGCTTCTAAGTTGAAGTAATAGGCAGTAAGAAGTAGTACAATTCAAGTTTTAGTTGTCGATTATTCGCTTTTTAGCCGGCTTTGGTGGCTTGGACATGACCTAGGACCTTAAGACTTTGCATGAAAGGAGGACTAGCAGCTGCGTTGCACGGGAGAATGTGAAAAGTGTTCATATGTAGTAAAAACCTGAGAAATCCGTCCGTTTTCGTCATTTGTTATCGAATCGACTTAAAGCCAGATCGTCATATTGGCCGCTTTTCTCTCTGAGACGGTTACATTTATCGTCTGCAAAGCTATATCGCGTGCTGCGGTATGCGGAGACACTAAAAGCACCATAGTAGAACACAGAAGAAGCTTCTAAGTTGAAGCAATAGCCAGTAAGAAGCAGTACAATTCAGGTTTTGTTTATCGATTATTGATTTTTAGCCGGCTTTGGTGCCCTGGACATGAGGTGGAACCTTAAGATTTTGCATGAAACGAGGACTAGCAGCCGCGTTGCATGGGAGAATGTGAAAAGTGTTCATATGTAGGAAAAACCTGAGAAATCCGTCCGTTTTCGTCTTTTGTTATCGAATCGACTTAAAGCCAGATCGCCACATTGGCCACTTTTCTCTCTGAGAAGGTTTCATTTATTGTCTGCAATGCTATGTCGCGTGCTGCGGTATGCGGAGACACTAAAAGCACCATAGTGGAACACAGAAGAAACTTGTAAGTTGAAGTAATAGCCAGTAAGAAGTAGTACAATTCAAGTTTTAGTTGTCGATTATTCACTTTTTAGCCGGCTTTTGTGGCTTGGACATGACCTAGGACCTTAAGATTTTGCATGAAAAGAGTACTTGCATCCGCTTTGCACGGGAAATGTGAAATGTGTTCATATGTAGCAAAAACCTGAGAAATCCGCACGTTTTCGTCATTTGTTATCGAATCTACTTAAAGCCAGATCGTCACCTTGGCCGCTCTTCTCTCTGAATCGGTTACATTTATCGTCTGCAAAGCTATGTCGCGTGCTGCAGTATGCGGAAACACTAAAAGCACCATAGTAGAACACAGAAGAAGCTTCTAAGTTGAAGTGATAGCCAGTAAGAAGTAGTACAATTCAAGTTTTAGTTGTCGATTATTCACTTTTTACTCGGCTTTGGTGGCTATGACATGACCTAGGACCATAAGATTTTGCATGAATGGAGGACTAGCAGCCGCGTTGCACGGGAGAATGTGAAAAGTGTTCATATGTAGTAAAAACCTAAGAAATCCGTCCGTTTTCGTAATTTGTTATCGAATCGACTTAAAGCCAGATCGTCACATTGGCCGCTTTTCTCTCTGAGACGGTTACATTTATCCTCTGCAAAGCTATGTCGCGTTCTGCGGTATGCAGAGACACTAAAAGCACCATAGTACAACACAGAAGAAGCTTCTAAGTTGAAGTAATAGGCAGTAAGAAGTAGTACAATTCAAGTTTTAGTTGTCGATTATTCGCTTTTTAGCCGGCTTTGGTGGCTTGGACATGACCTAGGACCTTAAGACTTTGCATGAAAGGAGGACTAGCAGCTGCGTTGCACGGGAGAATGTGAAAAGTGTTCATATGTAGTAAAAACCTGAGAAATCCGTCCGTTTTCGTCATTTGTTATCGAATCGACTTAAAGCCAGATCGTCATATTGGCCGCTTTTCTCTCTGAGACGGTTACATTTATCGTCTGCAAAGCTATATCGCGTGCTGCGGTGTGCGGAGACACTAAAAGCACCATAGTAGAACACAGAAGAATCTTCTAAGTTGAAGTAATAGCCAGTAAGAAGTAGTACAATTGAAGTTTTAGTTGTCGATTATTCACTTTTTAGCCGGCTTTGGCGGCTTGGACATGACCTAGGACCATAAGATTTTGCATGAAAGGAGGACTAGCAGCCGCGTTGCACGGGAGAATGTGAAAAGTGTTCATATGTAGTAAAAACCTGAGAAATCCGTCCGTTTTCGTCATTTGTTATCATATCGACTTAAAGTTATATCGTCACATTGGCCGCTTTTCTCTCTGAGACGGTTACATTTATCGTCTGCAAAGCTATGTCGCGTGCTGCGGGATGCGGAGACACTAAAAGAACCATAGTAGAACACAGAAGAAGCTTCTAAGTTGAAGCAATAGCCAGCAAGAAGTAGTACAATTCAAGTTTTAGGCGTCGATTATTCACTTTTTAGACGGCTTTTGTGGCTTGGACATCACCTAGGACGTTAAAATTTTGCATGAAAGGAGGACTGGCAGCCGCGTTGCAAGGGGGAATGTGAAAAGTGTTCATATGTAGTAAAAACGTGAGAAATCCGTCCGTTTTCGTCATTTGTTATCGAATCGACTTAAAGCCAGATCGTCACATTGGCCGCTTTTCTCTCTGAGACGGTTACATTTATCGTCTGCAAAGCTATGTCGCGTGCTGCGGTGTGCGGAGACACTAAAAGCACCATAGTAGAACACAGAAGAATCTTCTAAGTTGAAGTAATAGCCAGTAAGAAGTAGTACAATTGAAGTTTTAGTTGTCGATTATTCACTTTTTAGCCGGCTTTGGCGGCTTGGACATGACCTAGGACCATAAGATTTTGCATGAAAGGAGGACTAGCAGCCGCGTTGCACGGGAGAATGTGAAAAGTGTTCATATGTAGTAAAAACCTGAGAAATCCGTCCGTTTTCGTCATTTGTTATCGAATCGACTTAAAGTTATATCGTCACATTGGCCGCGTTTCTCTCTGAGACGGTTACATTTATCGTCTGCAAAGCTATGTCGCGTGCTGCGGGATGCGGAGACACTAAAAGAACCATAGTAGAACACAGAAGAAGCTTCTAAGTTGAAGCAATAGCCAGCAAGAAGTAGTACAATTCAAGTTTTAGGCGTCGATTATTCACTTTTTAGACGGCTTTTGTGGCTTGTACATCACCTAGGACGTTAAAATTTTGCATGAAAGGAGGACTGGCAGCCGCGTTGCAAGGGGGAATGTGAAAAGTGTTCATATGTAGTAAAAACGTGAGAAATCCGTCCGTTTTCGTCATTTGTTATCGAATCGACTTAAAGCCAGATCGTCACATTGGCCGCTTTTCTCTCTGAGACGGTTACATTTATCGTCTGCAAAGCTATGTCGCGTGCTGCGGTGTGCGGAGACACTAAAAGCACCATAGTAGAACACAGAAGAATCTTCTAAGTTGAAGTAATAGCCAGTAAGAAGTAGTACAATTGAAGTTTTAGTTGTCGATTATTCACTTTTTAGCCGGCTTTGGCGGCTTGGACATGACCTAGGACCATAAGATTTTGCATGAAAGGAGGACTAGCAGCCGCGTTGCACGGGAGAATGTGAAAAGTGTTCATATGTAGTAAAAACCTGAGAAATCCGTCCGTTTTCGTCATTTGTTATCGAATCGACTTAAAGTTATATCGTCACATTGGCCGCTTTTCTCTCTGAGACGGTTACATTTATCGTCTGCAAAGCTATGTCGCGTGCTGCGGGATGCGGAGACACTAAAAGAACCATAGTAGAACACAGAAGAAGCTTCTAAGTTGAAGCAATAGCCAGCAAGAAGTAGTACAATTCAAGTTTTAGGCGTCGATTATTCACTTTTTAGACGGCTTTTGTGGCTTGGACATCACCTAGGACGTTACAATTTTGCATGAAAGGAGGACTGGCAGCCGCGTTGCAAGGGGGAATGTGAAAAGTGTTCATATGTAGTAAAAACGTGAGAAATCCGTCCGTTTTCGTCATTTGTTATCGAATCGACTTAAAGCCAGATCGTCACATTGGCCGCTTTTCTCTCTGAGACGGTTACATTTATCGTCTGCAAAGCTATGTCGCGTGCTGCGGTGTGCGGAGACACTAAAAGCACCATAGTAGAACACAGAAGAATCTTCTAAGTTGAAGTAATAGCCAGTAAGAAGTAGTACAATTGAAGTTTTAGTTGTCGATTATTCACTTTTTAGCCGGCTTTGGCGGCTTGGACATGACCTAGGACCATAAGATTTTGCATGAAAGGAGGACTAGCAGCCGCGTTGCACGGGAGAATGTGAAAAGTGTTCATATGTAGTAAAAACCTGCGAAATCCGTCCGTTTTCGTCATTTGTTACCGAATCGACTTAAAGCCAGATCGTCACATTGGCCGCTCTTCTCTCTGAAACGGTTACACTTATCGTCTGCAAAGCTATGTCGCGTGCAGCGGTGTGCGGAGACACTAAAAGCACCATAGTAGAACACAGAAGAAGCTTCTAAGTTGACGTAATAGCTAGTAAGAAGTAGTGCAATTCAAGTTTTAGTTATCGATTATTGACATTTTAGCTGGCTTTGGTGCCTTGGCCATGAGCTAGGACCTTAACATTTTGCATGAAAGGAGGACTAGCAGCCGCGTTGCATGGGAGAATGTGAAATGTGTTCATATGTACTAAAAACCTTAGAAATCCGTCCGTTTTCGTCTTTTGTTATCGAATCGACTTAAAGCCAGATCGTCACATTGGCCGCTTTTCTCTCTGAGACGGTTACATTTATCGTATGCAAAGCTATGTCGCGTGCTGCGGGATGCGGAGATACTAAAAGAACCATAGTAGAACACAGAAGAAGCTTCTAAGTTGAAGCAATAGCCAGGAAGAAGTAGTACAATTCAAGTTTTAGTTGTCGATTATTCACTTTTTAGACGGCTTTGGTGGCTTGGACATCACCTAGGACGTTAAAATTTTGCATGATAGGAGGACTTGCAGCCGCGTTGCACGGGATAATGTGAAAAGTGTTCATATGTAGGAAAAACCTGAGAAATCCGTCCGTTTTCGTCATTTGTTATCGAATCGACTTAAAGCCATATCCTCACATTGGCCGCTTTTCTCTCTGACACGGTTACATTTATCGTCTGCAAAGCTATGTCACGTGCTGCGGTATGCGGAGGCACTAAAAGAACCATAGTAGAACACAGAATAAGCTTCTAAGTTGAAGTAATAGCCAGTAAGAAGTAGTACAATTCAAGTTGTAGTTGTCGATTATTCACTTTTTAGCCGGCTTTGGTGGCTTGGACATGACTTAGGACCTTAAGATTTTGCTTGAAAGGAGGACTAGCAGCCGCGTTGCACGGGAGAATGTGAAAAGTGTTCATATGTAGTAAAAACCTGAGAAATCCGTCCGTTTTCGTCATTTGTTACCGAATCGACTTAAAGCCAGATCGTCACATTGGCCGCTCTTCTCTCTGAAACGGTTACATTTATCGTCTGCAAAGCTATGTTGCGTGCTGCGGTATGCGGAAACACTAAAAGCACCATAGTAGAACACAGAATAAGCTTCTAAGTTGAAGTAATAGCCAGTAAGAAGTAGTACAATTCAAGTTTTAGTTGTCGATTATTCACATTTTAGCCGGCTTTGGTGGCTTGGACATGACCTAGGACCTTAAGATTTTGCATGAAAGGAGGACTTGCAGCCGCGTTGCACGGGAGAATGTGAAAAGTGTTCATATGTAGTAAAAACCTAAGAAATCCGTCCGTTTTCGTAATTTGTTATCGAATCGACTTAAAGCCAGATCGTCACATTGGCCGCTTTTCTCTCTGAGACGGTTACATTTATCGTCTGCAAAGCTATGTCGCGTGCTGCGGTATGCGGAGACACTAAAAGCACCATAGTAGAACACAGTAGAAGCTTCAAAGTTGAAGTAATAGCCAGTAAGAAGTAGTACAATTCAGATATTAGTTGTCGATTATTCACTTTTTAGCCGGCTTTGGTGGCTTGGACATGGCCTATGACCTTAAGATTTTGCATGAAAGGAGGACTAGCAGCCGCGTTGCATGGGAGAATGTGAAAAGTGTTCATATGTAGTAAAAACCTGAGAAATCCGTCCGTTTTCGTCATTTCTTATCGAATCGACTTAAAGTAAGATCGTCACATTGGCTGCTCTTCTCTCTGAAACGGTTGCACTTATCGTCTGCAAAGCTATGTCACGTGCTGCGGTGTGCGGAGACACTAAAAGCACCATAGTAGAACACAGAAGAAGCTTCTAAGTTGACGTAATAGGCAGTAAGAAGTAGTACTATTCAAGTTTTAGTTGTCGATTATTCACTTTTTAGCCGGCTTTGGTGGCTTGGACATGACCTAGGACCTTAACATTTTGCATGAAAGGAGGACTAGCAGCCGCGTTGCATGGGAGAATGTGAAAAGTGTTCATATGTACTAAAAACCTGAGAAATCCGTCCGTTTTCGTCTTTTGTTATCGAATCGACTTAAAGCCAGATCGTCACATTGGCCGCTTTTCTCTCTGAGACGGTTACATTTATCGTCTGCAAAGCTATGTCGCGTGCTGCGGGATGCGGAGACACTAAAAGAACCATAGTAGAACACAGAAGAAGCTTCTAAGTTGAAGCAATAGCCAGCAAGAAGTAGTACAATTAAAGTTTTAGTTGTCGATTATTCACTTTTTAGACGGCTTTGGTGGCTTGGACATCACCTAGGACGTTAAAATTTTGCATGAAAGGAGGACTGGCAGCCGCGTTGCAAGGGGGAATGTGAAAAGTGTTCATATGTAGTAAAAACGTGAGAAATCCGTCCGTTTTCGTCATTTGTTATCGAATCGACTTAAAGCCAGATCGTCACATTGGCCGCTTTTCTCTCTGAGACGGTTATATTTATCGTCTGCAAAGCTATGTCGCGTCCTGCGGTGTGCGGAGACACTAAAAGCACCATAGTAGAACACAGAAGAATCTTCTAAGTTGAAGTAATAGCCAGTAAGAAGTAGTACAATTCAAGTTTTAGTTGTCGATTATTCACTTTTTAGACGGCTTTGGTGGCTTGGACATGAACTATGACCATAAGATTTTGCATGAAAGCAGGACTAGCAGCCGCGTTGCACGGGAGAATGTGAAAATGTTCGTATGTAGTAAAAACCTGAGAAATCCGTCCGTTTTCGTCACTTGTTATCGAATCGACTTAAAGCCAGATCGTCACATTGGCTGCTTTCCTCAATGAGACGGTTACATTTATTGTCTGCAAAGCTATGTCGCGTGCTGCGGTATGCGGAGACACTAAAAGCACCACAGTAGAACACAGAAGAATCTTCTAAGTTGAAGTAATAGCCAGTAAGAAGTAGTACAATTCAAGTTTTAGTTGTCGATTATTCACTTTTTAGCCGGCTTTGGTGGCTTGGACATGACCTAGGACCTCAAGATTTTGCATGAAAGGAGGTCTAACAGCCGAGTTGCATGGGAGAATTTGAAAAGTGTTCATATGTAGTAAAAACCTGAGAAATCCGTCCGTTTTCGTCATTTGCTATCGAATCGACGTAAAGCCAGATCGTCTCATTGGCCGCTTTTCTCTCTTAGACGGTTACATTTATCGTTTGCAAAGCTATGTCGCGTGCTGCGGTGTGCGGAGACACTAAAAGCACCATAGTAGAACACAGAAGAAGCTTCTAAGTTGAAGTAATAGTCAGTAAGAAGTAGTACAATTCATGTTTTAGTTGTCGATTATTCACTTTTTAGCCGGCTTTGGTGGCTTGGACATGACCTAGGACCTTAAGATTTTGCATGAAAGGAGGACTAGGAGCCGCGTTGCACGGGAGAATGTGAAAAGTGTTCATATGTTGGAAAAACCTGAGAAATCCGTCCGTTTTCGTCATTTGTTATCGAATCGACTTAAAGCCAGATCGTCACACTGGCCGCTTCTCTCTCTGAGACGGTTTCATTTATCGTCTGCAAAGCTATGACGCGTGCTGCGGTATGCGGCGACACTAAAAGCACCATAGGAGAACACAGAAGAAGCTTCTAAGTTGAAGTAATAGCCAGTAAGAAGTAATACAATTCAAGTTTTAGTTGTCGATTATTCACTTTTTAGCCGGCTTTGGTGGATTGGACATGACCTAGGACCTTAAGATTTTGCATGAAAGGAGGACTAGCAGCCGCGTTGCATGGCAGAATGCGAAAAGTGTTCATATGTGGTAAAAACCTGAGAAATGCGTCCGTTTTCGTCATTTGTTATCGAATTAACTTAAAGCCAGATCGTCACATTGTCCGCTTTTCTCTCTGAGACGGTTTCATTTATCGTCTGCAAAGCTATGACGCGTGCTGCGGTATGCGGCGACACTAAAAGCACCATAGTAGAACACAGAAGAAGCTTCTAAGTTGAAGTAATAGCCAGTAAGAAGTAATACAATTCAAGTTTTAGTTGTCGATTATTCACTTTTTAGACGGCTTTGGTGGCTTGGACATGAACTATGACCATAAGATTTTGCATGAAAGCAGGACTAGCAGCCGCGTTGCACGGGAGAATGTGAAAATGTTCGTATGTAGTAAAAACCTGAGAAATCCGTCCGTTTTCGTCACTTGTTATCGAATCGACTTAAAGCCAGATCGTCACATTGGCTGCTTTCCTCAATGAGACGGTTACATTTATTGTCTGCAAAGCTATGTCGCGTGCTGCGGTATGCGGAGACACTAAAAGCACCACAGTAGAACACAGAAGAATCTTCTAAGTTGAAGTAATAGCCAGTAAGAAGTAGTACAATTCAAGTTTTAGTTGTCGATTATTCACTTTTTAGCCGGCTTTGGTGGCTTGGACATGACCTAGGACCTCAAGATTTTGCATGAAAGGAGGTCTAACAGCCGAGTTGCATGGCAGAATTTGAAAAGTGTTCATATGTAGTAAAAACCTGAGAAATCCGTCCATTTTCGTCATTTGTTATCGAATAGACTTCAAGCCAGATCGACACATTGGCCATTCTTCTCTCTCAAACGGTTACATTTATCGTCTGCAAAGCTATGACGCGTGCTGCGATATGCCGAAACACTAAAAGCACCATAGTAGAACACAGAAGGAGCTTCTAAGTTGAAGTAATAGCCAGTAAGAAGCAGTACAATTCAAGTTTTAGTTGTCGATTATTCGCTTTTTAGCCGGCTTTGGTGGCTTGGACATGCGGTGGAACCTTAAGACTTTGCATGAAAGGAAGACTAGCAGCCGTGTTGCATGGGAGAATTGTGAAAAGTGTTCATATGTAGTAAAAACCTGAGAAATCCGTCCGTTTTCGTCATTTGCTATCGAATCGACTTAAAGCCAGATCGTCTCATTGGCCGCTTTTCTCTCTGAGACGGTTACATTTATCGTTTGCAAAGCTATGTCGCGTGCTGCGGTGTGCGGAGTCACTAAAAGCACCATAGTAGAACACAGAAGAAGCTTCTAAGTTGAAGTAATAGCCAGTAAGAAGTAGTACAATTCATGTTTTAGTTGTCGATTATTCACTTTTTAGCCGGCTTTGGTGGCTTGGACATGACCTAGGACCTTAAGATTTTGCATGAAAGGAGGACTAGGAGCCGCGTTGCACGGGAGAATGTGAAAAGTGTCCATATGTTGGAAAAACCTGAGAAATCCGTCCGTTTTCGTCATTTGTTATCGAATCGACTTAAAGCCAGATCGTCACATTGGCCGCTTTTCTCTCTGAGACGGTTTCATTTATCGTCTGCAAAGCTATGACGCGTGCTGCGGTATGCGGAGACACTAAAAGCACCATAGTAGAACACAGAAGAAGCTTCTAAGTTGAAGTAATAGCCAGTAAGAAGTAATAAAATTCAAGTTTTAGTTGTCGATTATTCACTTTTTAGCCGGCTTTGGTGGATTGGACATGACCTAGGACCTTAGGATTTTGCATGAAAGGAGGACTAGCAGCCGCGTTGCACGGTAGAATGTAAAAAGTGTTCATATGCAGTAAAAACCTGAGAAATCCGTCCGTTTTCGTCATTTGTTATCGAATCGACTTAAAGCCAGATCGTCACATTGGCCATTCTTCTCTCTCAAACGGTTACATTTATCGTCTGCAAAGCTATGTCGCGTGCTACGGTATGCCAAAACACAAAAAGCACCATAGTAGAACCCAGAAGAAGCTTCTAAGTTGAAGTAATAGCCAGTAAGAAGTAGTACAATTCAAGTATTAATTGTCGATTATTCACCTTTTAGCCGGCTTTGGTGGCTATGACATGACCTAGGACCATAAGATTTTGCATGAAACGAGGACTAGCAGCAGCGTTGCACGGGAGAATGTGAAAAGTGTTCATATGTAGTAAAAACCTGAGAAATCCGTCAGTTTTCGTCATTTGTTATCGAATCGACTTAAGGCCAGATCGTCACATTGGTCTCTTTTCTCTCTGAAACGGTTACACTTATCGTCTGCAAAGCTATGTCGCGTGCTGCGGTATGCGGAGACACTAAAAGCTCCATAGTAGAACACAGAAGAAGCTTCTAATTTGAAGTAATAGCCAGTAAGAAGTAGTACAATTCAAGTTGTAGTTGTCGATTATTCACTTTTTAGCCGGCTTTGGTGGCTTGGACATGACCTAGTACCTTAAGATTTTCCATGAAAGGAGGACTAGCAGCCGCGTTGCACGGGAAAATGTGAAAGGTGTTCATATGTAGTAAAAACCTGAGAAATCCGTCCGTTTTCGCCATTTGTTATCGAATCGTCTTAAAGCCAGATCGTCACATTGGCCGCTCTTCTCTCTGAAACGGTTACATTTATCGTCTACAAAGCTATGTCGCGTGCTGCGGTATGCGGAAACACTAAAAGCACCATAGTAGAACACAGAAGAAGCTTCTATGTTGAAGTAATAGCCAGTAAGAAGTAGTACAATTGAAGTTTTAGTTGTCGATTATTCACTTTTTAGCCGGCTTTGGTTTCTTGGACATGACCTAGGACCTTAAGATTTTGCATGAAAGGAGGACTAGCAGCCGCGTTGCATGGGAGAATGTGAAAAAAGTTCATAAGTAGTAAAAACCTGAGAAATCCGTCCATTTTCGTCATTTGTTATCGAATTGACTTCAAGCCAGATCGTCACATTGGCCATTCTTCTCTCTCAAACGGTTACATTTATCGTCTGCAAAGCTATGTCGCGTGCTGCGATATGCCGAAACACTAAAAGCACCATAGTAGAACACAGAAGGAGCTTCTATGTTGAAGTAATAGCCAGTAAGAAGTAGTACAATTCAAGTTTTAGTTGTCGATTATTCACTTTTTAGCCGGCTTTTGTGGCTTGGACATGACCTAGGACCTTAAAATTTTGCATGAAAGGAGGACTAGCAGCCGCGTTGCACGGGAGAAAGTGAAAAGTGTTCATATGTTGGAAAAACCTGAGAAATCCGTCCGTTTTCGTCATTTGTTATGGAATCGACTTAAAGCCAGATCGTCACATTGGCCGCTTTTCTCTCTGAGACGGTTACATTTATCGTCTGCAAAGCTATGTCGCGTGCTGCGGTATGCGGAGACACTAAAAGCACCATAGTAGAACACAGAAGAAGCTTCTAAGTTGAAGTAATAGCCAGTAAGAAGTAGTACAATTCAAGTTTTAGTTATCGATTATTCACTTTTTAGGCGGCTTTGGTGGCTTGGACATGACCTAGGACCGTAAGATTTTGCATGAAAGGAGGTCTAACAGCCGCGTTGCATGGGAGAATGTGAAAAGTGTTCATATGTAGTAAAAACCTGAGAAATCCGTCCATTTTCGTCATTTGTTATCGAATTGACTTCAAGCCAGATCGTCACATTGGCCATTCTTCTCTCTCAAACGGTTACATTTATCGTCTGTAAAGCTATGTCGCGTGCTGCGATATGCCGAAACACTAAAAGCACCATAGTAGAACACAGAAGGAGCTTCTAAGTTGAAGTAATAGCCAGTAAGAAGTAGTACAATTCAAGTTTTAGTTGTCGATTATTCACTTTTTAGCCGGCTTTGGTGGCTTGGACATGCGGTGGAACCTTAAAATTTTGCATGAAAGGAGTACTTGCAGGCGCGTTGCATGGGAGAGTGTGAAAAGTGTTCATATGTAGTAAAAACGTGAGAAATCCGTCTGTTTTCGCCATTTGTTATCGAATCGACTTAAAGCCAGATCGTCACATTGGCCGCTTTTCTCTCTGAAACGGTTACATTTATCGTCTGCAAAGCTAAGTCGCGTGCTGCAGTATGCGGAAACAATAAAAGCACCATAGTAGAACACAGAAGAAGCTTCTAAGTTGAAGTAATAGCCAGTAAGAAGTAGTACAATTCAAGTTTTAGTTATCGATTATTCACTTTTTAGGCGGCTTTGATGGCTTGGACATGACCTAGGACCTTAAGATTTTGCATGAAAGGAGGTCTAACAGCCGCGTTGCATGGGAGAATGTGAAAAGTGTTCATATGTAGTGAAAACCTGAGAAATCCGTCGGTTTTCGTCATTTGTTATCGAATCGACTTAAAGCCAGATCGTCACATTGGCCGCTCTTCTCTCTGAAACGGTTACACTTATCGTCTGCAATGCTATGTAACGTGCTGCGGTATGCCGAAACAATAAAAGCACCATAGTAGAACACTGAAGAAGCTTCTAAGTTGACGTAATAGCCAGTAAGAAGTAGTACAATTCAAGTTTTAGTTGTCAATTATTCACTTTTTAGCCGGCTATGGTGGCTTGGACACGACCTAGGACCTTATGATTTTGCATGAAAGGAGGACTAGCAGCCGCGTTGCATGGGAGAATGTGAAAAGTGTTCATATGTAGTAAAAACCTGAGAAATCCGTCCGTTTTCGTCATTTGCTATCGAATCGACTTAAAGCCAGATCGTCTCATTGGCCGCTTTTCTCTCTGAGACGGTTACATTTATCGTCTGCAAAGCTATGTCGCGTGCTGCGGTATGCGGAGACACTAAAAGCACCATAGTAGAACACAGAAGAAGCTTCTAAGTTGAAGTAATAGCCAGTAAGAAGAAATACAATTCAAGTTTTAGTTGTCGATTATTCACATTTTTGCCGGCTTTAGTCGCTTGGACATGACCTAGGACATTAAGATTTTGCACGAAAGGAGGACTAGCAGCCGCGTTGCACGGGAGAATGTGAAAAGTGTTCATATGTAGTAAAAACCTGAGAAATCCGTCCGTTTTCGTCATTTGTTATCGAATCGACTTAAAGCCTGATCGTCACATTGGTCTCTTTTCTCTCTGAAACGGTTACACTTATCGTCTGCAAAGCTATGTCGCGTGCTGCGGTATGCGGAGACACTAAAAGCTCCATAGTAGAAGACAGAAGAAACTTCTAAGTTGAAGTAATAGCCAGTAAGAAGTAGTACAATTCAAGTTTTAGTTGTCGATTATTCACTTTTTAGCCGGCTTTGGTGGCTTGGACATGACCTAGTACCTTAAGATTTTCCATGAAAGGAGGACTAGCAGCCGCGTTGCACGGGAGAATGTGAAAGGTGCTCATATGTAGTAAAAACCTCAGAAATCCGTCCGTTTTTGCCATTTGTTATCGAATCGTCTTAAAGCCAGATCGTCACATTGGCCGCTCTTCTCTCTGAAACGGTTACATTTATCGTCTACAAAGCTATGTCGCGTGCTGCGGTATGCGGAAACACTAAAGGCACCATAGTAGAACACAGAAGAAGCTTCTATGTTGAAGTAATAGCCAGTAAGAGGTAGTACAATTCAAGTTTTAGTTGTCGATTATTCACTTTTTTGCCGGCTTTGGTTTCTTGGACATGACCTAGGACCTTAAGATTTTGCATGAAAGGAGGACTAGCAGCCGCGTTGCATGGGAGAATGTGAAAAGTGTTCATAAGTAGTAAATACCTGAGAAATCCGTCCATTTTCGTCATTTGTTATCGAATTGACTTCAAGCCAGATCGTCACATTGGCCATTCTTCTCTCTCAAACGGTTACATTTATCGTCTGCAAAGCTATGTCGCGTGCTGCGATATGCCGAAACACTAAAAGCACCATAGTAGAACACAGAAGGAGCTTCTAAGTTGAAGTAATAGCCAGTAAGAAGTAGTACAATTCAAGTTTTAGTTGTCGATTATTCACTTCTTAGCCGGCTTTGGTGGATTGGACATGACCTAGGACCTTAAGATTTTGCATGAAAGGAGGACTAGCAGCCGCGTTGCATGGCAGAATGCGAAAAGTGTTCATATGTGGTAAAAACCTGAGAAATGCGTCCGTTTTCGTCATTTGTTATCGAATTAACTTAAAGCCAGATCGTCACATTGGCCGCTTTTCTCTCTGAGACGGTTTCATTTATCGTCTGCAAAGCTATGACGCGTGCTGCGGTATGCGGCGACACTAAAAGCACCATAGTAGAACACAGAAGAAGCTTCTAAGTTGAAGTAATAGCCAGTAAGAAGTAATACAATTCAAGTTTTAGTTGTCGATTATTCACTTTTTAGACGGCTTTGGTGGCTTGGACATGAACTATGACCATAAGATTTTGCATGAAAGCAGGACTAGCAGCCGCGTTGCACGGGAGAATGTGAAAATGTTCGTATGTAGTAAAAACCTGAGAAATCCGTCCGTTTTCGTCACTTGTTATCGAATCGACTTAAAGCCAGATCGTCACATTGGCTGCTTTCCTCAATGAGACGGTTACATTTATTGTCTGCAAAGCTATGTCGCGTGCTGCTGTATGCGGAGACACTAAAAGCACCACAGTAGAACACAGAAGAATCTTCTAAGTTGAAGTAATAGCCAGTAAGAAGTAGTACAATTCAAGTTTTAGTTGTCGATTATTCACTTTTTAGCCGGCTTTGGTGGCTTGGACATGACCTAGGACCTCAAGATTTTGCATGAAAGGAGGTCTAACAGCCGAGTTGCATGGCAGAATTTGAAAAGTGTTCATATGTAGTAAAAACCTGAGAAATCCGTCCATTTTCGTCATTTGTTATCGAATAGACTTCAAGCCAGATCGACACATTGGCCATTCTTCTCTCTCAAACGGTTACATTTATCGTCTGCAAAGCTATGACGCGTGCTGCGATATGCCGAAACACTAAAAGCACCATAGTAGAACACAGAAGGAGCTTCTAAGTTGAAGTAATAGCCAGTAAGAAGCAGTACAATTCAAGTTTTAGTTGTCGATTATTCGCTTTTTAGCCGGCTTTGGTGGCTTGGACATGCGGTGGAACCTTAAGACTTTGCATGAAAGGAAGACTAGCAGCCGCGTTGCATGGGAGAATTGTGAAAAGTGTTCATATGTAGTAAAAACCTGAGAAATCCGTCCGTTTTCGTCATTTGCTATCGAATCGACTTAAAGCCAGATCGTCTCATTGGCCGCTTTTCTCTCTGAGACGGTTACATTTATCGTTTGCAAAGCTATGTCGCGTGCTGCGGTGTGCGGAGTCACTAAAAGCACCATAGTAGAACACAGAAGAAGCTTCTAAGTTGAAGTAATAGCCAGTAAGAAGTAGTACAATTCATGTTTTAGTTGTCGATTATTCACTTTTTAGCCGGCTTTGGTGGCTTGGACATGACCTAGGACCTTAAGATTTTGCATGAAAGGAGGACTAGGAGCCGCGTTGCACGGGAGAATGTGAAAAGTGTCCATATGTTGGAAAAACCTGAGAAATCCGTCCGTTTTCGTCATTTGTTATCGAATCGACTTAAAGCCAGATCGTCACATTGGCCGCTTTTCTCTCTGAGACGGTTTCATTTATCGTCTGCAAAGCTATGACGCGTGCTGCGGTATGCGGAGACACTAAAAGCACCATAGTAGAACACAGAAGAAGCTTCTAAGTTGAAGTAATAGCCAGTAAGAAGTAATAAAATTCAAGTTTTAGTTGTCGATTATTCACTTTTTAGCCGGCTTTGGTGGATTGGACATGACCTAGGACCTTAGGATTTTGCATGAAAGGAGGACTAGCAGCCGCGTTGCACGGTAGAATGTAAAAAGTGTTCATATGCAGTAAAAACCTGAGAAATCCGTCCGTTTTCGTCATTTGTTATCGAATCGACTTAAAGCCAGATCGTCACATTGGCCATTCTTCTCTCTCAAACGGTTACATTTATCGTCTGCAAAGCTATGTCGCGTGCTACGGTATGCCAAAACACAAAAAGCACCATAGTAGAACCCAGAAGAAGCTTCTAAGTTGAAGTAATAGCCAGTAAGAAGTAGTACAATTCAAGTATTAATTGTCGATTATTCACTTTTTAGCCGGCTTTGGTGGCTATGACATGACCTAGGACCATAAGATTTTGCATGAAACGAGGACTAGCAGCCGCGTTGCACGGGAGAATGTGAAAAGTGTTCATATGTAGTAAAAACCTGAGAAATCCGTCAGTTTTCGTCATTTGTTATCGAATCGACTTAAGGCCAGATCGTCACATTGGTCTCTTTTCTCTCTGAAACGGTTACACTTATCGTCTGCAAAGCTATGTCGCGTGCTGCGGTATGCGGAGACACTAAAAGCTCCATAGTAGAACACAGAAGAAGCTTCTAATTTGAAGTAATAGCCAGTAAGAAGTAGTACAATTCAAGTTTTAGTTGTCGATTATTCACTTTTTAGCCGGCTTTGGTGGCTTGGACATGACCTAGTACCTTAAGATTTTCCATGAAAGGAGGACTAGCAGCCGCGTTGCACGGGAGAATGTGAAAGGTGTTCATATGTAGTAAAAACCTGAGAAATCCGTCCGTTTTAGCCATTTGTTATCGAATCGTCTTAAAGCCAGATCGTCACATTGGCCGCTCTTCTCTCTGAAACGGTTACATTTATCGTCTACAAAGCTATGTCGCGTGCTGCGGTATGCGGAAACACTAAAAGCACCATAGTAGAACACAGAAGAAGCTTCTATGTTGAAGTAATAGCCAGTAAGAAGTAGTACAATTGAAGTTTTAGTTGTCGATTATTCACTTTTTAGCGGGCTTTGGTTTCTTGGACATGACCTAGGACCTTAAGATTTTGCATGAAAGGAGGACTAGCAGCCGCGTTGCATGGGAGAATGTGAAAAAAGTTCATAAGTAGTAAAAACCTGAGAAATCCGTCCATTTTCGTCATTTGTTATCGAATTGACTTCAAGCCAGATCGTCACATTGGCCATTCTTCTCTCTCAAACGGTTACATTTATCGTCTGCAAAGCTATGTCGCGTGCTGCGATATGCCGAAACACTAAAAGCACCATAGTAGAACACAGAAGGAGCTTCTATGTTGAAGTAATAGCCAGTAAGAAGTAGTACAATTCAAGTTTTAGTTGTCGATTATTCACTTTTTAGCCGGCTTTGGTGGCTTGGACATGCGGTGGAACCTTAAGATTTTGCATGAAAGGAAGACTAGCAGCCGCGTTGCACGGGAGAATGTGAAAAGTGTTCATATGTAGTAAAAACCTGAGAAATCCGTCCGTGTTCGTCATTTGTTATCGAATCGACTTAAAGCCAGATCGTCTCATTGGCCCCTTTTCTCTCTGAGACGGTTACATTTATCGTCTGCAAAGCTATGTCGCGTGCTGCGGTATGCGGAGACACTAAAAGCACCATAGTAGAACACAGAAAAAGCTTCTAAGTTGAAGTAATAGCCAGTAAGAAGAAATACAATTCAAGTTTTAGTTGTCGATTATTCACATTTTTGCCGGCTTTAGTCGCTTGGACATGACCTAGGACATTAAGATTTTGCACGAAAGGAGGACTAGCAGCCGCGTTGCACGGGAGAATGTGAAAAGTGTTCATATGTAGTAAAAACCTGAGAAATCCGTCCGTTTTCGTCATTTGTTATCGAATCGACTTAAAGCCTGATCGTCACATTGGTCTCTTTTCTCTCTGAAACGGTTACACTTATCGTCTGCAAAGCTATGTCGCGTGCTGCGGTATGCGGAGACACTAAAAGCTCCATAGTAGAACACAGAAGAAACTTCTAAGTTGAAGTAATAGCCAGTAAGAAGTAGTACAATTCAAGTTTTAGTTGTCGATTATTCACTTTTTAGCCGGCATTGGTGGCTTGGACATGACCTAGTACCTTAAGATTTTCCATGAAAGGAGGACTAGCAGCCGCGTTGCACGGGAGAATGTGAAAGGTGCTCATATGTAGTAAAAACCTCAGAAATCCGTCCGTTTTTGCCATTTGTTATCGAATCGTCTTAAAGCCAGATCGTCACATTGGCCGCTCTTCTCTCTGAAACGGTTACATTTATCGTCTACAAAGCTATGTCGCGTGCTGCGGTATGCGGAAACACTAAAGGCACCATAGTAGAACACAGAAGAAGCTTCTATGTTGAAGTAATAGCCAGTAAGAGGTAGTACAATTCAAGTTTTAGTTGTCGATTATTCACTTTTTGCCGGCTTTGGTTTCTTGGACATGACCTAGGACCTTAAGATTTTGCATGAAAGGAGGACTAGCAGCCGCGTTGCATGGGAGAATGTGAAAAGTGTTCATAAGTAGTAAAAACCTGAGAAATCCGTCCATTTTCGTCATTTGTTATCGAATTGACTTCAAGCCAGATCGTCACATTGGCCATTCTTCTCTCTCAAACGGTTACATTTATCGTCTGCAAAGCTATGTCGCGTGCTGCGATATGCCGAAACACTAAAAGCACCATAGTAGAACACAGAAGGAGCTTCTAAGTTGAAGTAATAGCCAGTAAGAAGTAGTACAATTCAAGTTTTAGTTGTCGATTATTCACTTTTTAGCCGGCTTTGGTGGCTTGGACATGCGGTGGAACCTTAAGATTTTGCATGAAAGGAAGACTAGCAGCCGCGTTGCACGGGAGAATGTGAAAAGTGTTCATATGTAGTAAAAACCTGAGAAATCCGTCCATTTTCGTCATTTGTTATCGAATTGACTTCAAGCCAGATCGTCACATTGGCCATTCTTCTCTCTCAAACGGTTACATTTATCGTCTGCAAAGCTATGTCGCGTGCTGCGATATGCCGAAACACTAAAAGCACCATAGTAGAACACAGAAGGAGCTTCTAAGTTGAAGTAATAGCCAGTAAGAAGTAGTACAATTCAAGTTTTAGTTGTCGATTATTCACTTTTTAGCCGGCTTTGGTGGCTTGGACATGCGGTGGAACCTTAAGATTTTGCATGAAAGGAGTACTTGCAGGCGCGTTGCATGGGAGAATGTGAAAAGTGTTCATATGTAGTAAAAACGTGAGAAATCCGTCTGTTTTCGCCATTTGTTATCGAATCGACTTAAAGCCAGATCGTCACATTGGCCGCTTTTCTCTCTGAAACGGTTACATTTATCGTCTGCAAAGCTAAGTCGCGTGCTGCAGTATGCGGAAACACTCTAAGCACCATAGTAGAACACAGAAGAAGCTTCTAAGTTGAAGTAATAGCCAGTAAGAAGTAGTACAATTCAAGTTTTAGTTATCGATTATTCACTTTTTAGCCGGCTTTGGTGGCTTGGACATGACCTAGGACCTTAAGATTTTGCATGAAAGGAGGTCTAACAGCCGCGTTGCATGGGAGAATGTGAAAAGTGTTCATATATAGTGAAAACCTGAGAAATCCGTCCGTTTTCGTCATTTGTTATCGAATCGACTTAAAGCCAGATCGTCACATTGCCCGCTCTTCTCTCTGAAACGGTTACACTTATCGTCTGCAAAGCTATGTAACGTGCTGCGGTATGCCGAAACAATAAAAGCACCATAGTAGAACACAGAAGAAGCTTCTAAGTTGACGTAATAGCCAGTAAGAAGTAGTACAATTCAAGTTTTAGTTGTCAATTATTCACTTTTTAGCCGGCTATGGTGGCTTGGACACGACCTAGGACCTTATGATTTTGCATGAAAGGAGGACTAGCAGCCGCGTTGCATGGGAGAATGTGAAAAGTGTTCATATGTAGTAAAAACCTGAGAAATCCGTCCATTTTCGTCATTTGTTATCGAATGGACTTAAAGCCAGATCGTCACATTGGTCGCTTTTCTCTCTGAGACGGTTACATTTATTGTCTGCAAAGCTATGTCGCGTGCTGCGGTATGCGGAGACACTAAAAGCACCACAGTAGAACACAGAAGAATCTTCTAAGTTGAAGTAATAGCCAGTAAGAAGTAGTACAATTCAAGTTTTAGTTGTCGATTATTCGCTTTTTAGCCGGCTTTGGTGGCTTGGACATGCGGTGGAACCTTAAGATTTTGCATGAAAGGAAGACTAGCAGCCGCGTTGCACGGGAGAATGTGAAAAGTGTTCATATGTAGTAAAAACCTGAGAAATCCGTTCGTTTTCGTCATTTGCTATCGAATCGACTTAAAGCCAGATCGTCACATTGGCCGCTCTTCTCTCTGAAACGGTTACACTTATCGTCTGCAAAGCTATGTCGCGTGCTGCGATATACGGAAACACTAAAAGCACCATAGTAGAACACAGAAGAAGCTTCTAAGTTGAAGTAATAGCCAGTAAGAAGAAATACAATTCAAGTTTTAGTTGTCGATTATTTACATTTTTGCCGGCTTTAGTCGCTTGGACATGACCTAGGACATTAAGATTTTGCATGAAAGGAGGACTAGCAGCCGCGTTGCACGGGAGAATGTGAAAAGTGTTCATATGTAGTAAAACCTGAGAAATCCGTCCGTTTTCGTCATTTGTTATCGAATCGACTTAAAGCCAGATCGTCACATTGGCCGCTCTTCTCTCTGAAACGGTTACACTTATCGTCTGCAAAGCTATGTCGCGTGCTGCGATATACGGAAACACTAAAAGCACCATAGTAGAACACAGAAGAAGCTTCTAAGTTGAAGTAATAGCCAGTAAGAAGTAGTAAAATTCAAGTTTTAGTTGTCGATTATTCACTTTTTAGCCGGCTTTGGTGGATTGGACATGACCTAGGACCTTAGGATTTTGCATGAAAGGAGGACTAGCAGCCGCGTTGCACGGGAGAATGTGAAAAGTGTTCATATGTAGTAAAAACCTGAGAAATCCGTCCGTTTTCGTCATTTGTTATCGAATCGACTTAAAGCCAGATCGTCACATTGGTCTCTTTTCTCTCTGAAACGGTTACACTTATCGTCTGCAAAGCTATGTCGCGTGCTGCGGTATGCGGAGACACTAAAAGCTCCATAGTAGAACACAGAAGAAGCTTCTAAGTTGAAGTAATAGCCAGTAAGAAGTAGTACAATTCAAGTTTTAGTTGTCGATTATTCACTTTTTAGCCGGCTTTGGTGGCTTGGACATGACCTAGTACCTTAAGATTTTCCATGAAAGGAGGACTAGCAGCCGCGTTGCACGGGAGAATGTGAAAAGTGTTCATATGTAGTAAAAACCTGAGAAATCAGTCCGTTTTCTTCATTTGTTATCGAATCGACTTAAAGCCAGATCGTCTCATTGGCCCCTTTTCTCTCTGAGACGGTTACATTTATCGTCTGCAAAGCTATGTCGCGTGCTGCGGTATGCGGAGACACTAAAAGCACCATAGTAGAACACAGAAGAAGCTTCTAAGTTGAAGTAATAGCCAGTAAGAAGTAGTACAATTCAAGTTTTAGTTGTCGATTATTCACTTTTGAGCCGGCTTTGGTGGCTTGGACATGACCTAGGACCTTAAGATTTTTCATGAAAGGAGTACTTGCAATCGCGTTGCACGGGAGAATGTGAAAAGTGTTCATATGTAGTAAAAACGTGAGAAATCCGTCTGTTTTCGCCATTTGTTATCGAATCGACTTAAAGCCAGATCGTCACATTGGCCGCTTTTCTCTCTGAAACGGTTACATTTATCGTCTGCAAAGCTATGTCGCGTGCTGCAGTATGCGCAAACACTAAAAGCACCATAGTAGAACACAGAAGAAGCTTCTAAGTTGAAGTAATAGCCAGTAAGAAGTAGTACAATTCAAGTTTTAGTTATCGATTATTCACTTTTTAGGCGGCTTTGGTGGCTTGGACATGACCTAGGACCTTAAGATTTTGCATGAAAGGAGGTCTAACAGCCGCGTTATATGGGAGAATGTGAAAAGTGTTCATATGTAGTAAAAACCTGAGAAATCCGTCCGTTTTCGTCATTTGTTATCGAATCGACTTAAAGCCAGATCGTCACATTGGCCGCTCTTCTCTCTGAAACGGTTACACTTATCGTCTGCAAAGCTATGTAACGTGCTGCGGTATGCCGAAACAATAAAAGCACCATAGTAGAACACAGAAGAAGCTTCTCAGTTGACGTAATAGCCAGTAAGAAGTAGTACAATTCAAGTTTTAGTTGTCGATTATTCACTTTTTAGCCGGCTATGGTGGCTAGGACATGACCTAGGACCTTATGATTTTGCATGACAGGAGGACTAGCAGCCGCGTTGCATGGGAGAATGTGAAAAGTGTTCATATGTAGTAAAAACCTGAGAAATCCGTCCATTTTCGTCATTTGTTATCGAATGGACTTAAAGCCAGATCGTCACTTTGGCCGCTTTCTCTCTGAGACGGTTACATTTATTGTCTGCAAAGCTATGTCGCGTGCTGCGGTATGCGGAGACACTAAAAGCACCACAGTAGAACACAGAAGAATCTTCTATATTGAAGTAATAGCCAGTAAGAAGTAGTACAATTCAAGTTTTAGTTGTCGATTATTCACTTTTTAGCCGGCTTTGGTGGCTTGGACATGACCTAGGACCTTAAGATTTTGCATGAAAGGAGGTCTAACAGCCGAGTAGCATGGGAGAATTTGAAAAGTGTTCATATGTAGTAAAAACCTGAGAAATCCGTCCATTTTCGTCATTTGTTATCGAATTGACTTCAAGCCAGATCGACACATTGGCCATTCTTCTCTCTCAAACGGTTACATTTATCGCCTGCAAAGCTATGACGCGTGCTGCGATATGCCGAAACACTAAAAGCACCATAGTAGAACACAGAAGGAGCTTCTAAGTTGAAGTAATAGCCAGTAAGAAGCAGTACAATTCAAGTTTTAGTTATCGATTATTCACATTTTAGCCGGCTTTGGTGGCTTGGACATGACCTAGGACCTTAAGATTTTGCATGAAAGGAGGTCTAACAGCCGAGTAGCATGGGAGAATGTGAAAAGTGTTCATATGTACTAAAAACCTGAGAAATCCGTCCGTTTTCGTCATTTGTTATCGAATCGACTTAAAGCCAGATCGTCACATTGGCCGATTTTCTCTCTGAGAAGGTTACATTTATCGTCTGCAAAGCTATGTCGCGTGCTGCGGTGTGCGGAGACACTAGAAGCACCATAGTAGAACACAGAAGAAGCTTCTAAGTTGAAGTAATAGCCAGTAAGAAGTAGTACAATTCAAGGTTTAGTTGTCGATTATTCACTTTTTAGCCGGCTTTGGACATTAAGATTTTGCATGAAAGGAGGACTAGCAGCCGCTTTGCACGGGAGAATGTGAAAAGGGTTCATATGTAGTAAAAACCTGAGAAATCCGTCCTTTTTCGTCATTTGTTATCGAATCGACTTAAAGCCAGATCGTCACATTGGCCACTTTTCTCTCTGAGATGGTTACATTTATCGTCTGCAAAGCAATGTCGCGTGCTGTGGTATGCGGAGACACTAAAAGCGCACAGTAGAACACAGAAGAAGCTTCTAAGTTGAAGTAATAGCCAGTAAGAAGTAGTACAATTCAAGTTTTAGTTATCGATTACTCACTTTTTAGCCGGCTTTGGTGGCTTGGACATGACCTAGGACCATAAGATTTTGCATGAAAGGAGGTCTAACAGCCGCGTTGCATGGGAGAATGTGAAAAGTGTTCATATGTAGTAAAAACCTGAGAAATCCGTCCGTTTCCGTCATTTGTTATCGACTCGACTTAAAGCCAGAACGTCACATTGGCCGCTTTTCTCTCTGAGAAGGTTACATTTATCGTCTGCAAAGCTATGTCGCGTGCTGCGGTGTGCGGAGACACTAAAAGCACCATAGTAGAACACAGAAGAAGCTTCTAAGTTGAAGTAATAGCCAGTAAGAAGTAGTACAATTCAAGTTTTAGTTGTCGATTATTCATTTTTTAGCCAGCTTTGGTGGTTGGACATGACCTAGGACCTTAAGATTGTGCATGAAAAGAGGACTAGCAGCCGCGTTGCACGGCAGAATGTGAAAAGTGTTCATATGTAGTAAAAACCTGAGAAATCCGTCCGTTTTCGTCATTTGTTATCGAATCGACTTAAAGCCAGATCGTCACATTGGCCACTTTTCTCTCTGAGAAGGTTACATTTACTGTCTGCAAGGCTATGTCGCGTGCTGCGGTATGCGGAGACACTAAAAGCACCATATTAGAACACAGAAGAAGCTTCTAAGTCGAAGTAATAGCCAGTAAGAAGTAGTACAATTCAAGTTTTAGTAGTCGATTATTCACTTTTTAGCCGGCTTTGGTGTCTTGGACATGACCTAGGACCTTAAGATTTTGCATGAAAGGAGTACTTGCAGGCGCGTTGCATGGGAGAATGTGAAAAGTGTTCATATGTAGTAAAAACCTGAGAAATCCGTCTGTTTTCGTCATTTGTTATCGAATCGACTTAAAGCCATATCGTCACATTGGCCGCTTTTCTCTCTGAAACGGTTACATTTATCGTCTGCAAAGCTATGTAACGTGCTGCGGTTTGCCGAAACAATAAAAGCACCATAGTAGAACACAGAAGAAGCTTCTCAGTTGACGTAATAGCCAGTAAGAAGTAGTACAATTCAAGTTTTAGTTGTCGATTATTCACTTTTTAGCCGGCTTTTGTGGCTTGGACATGACCTAGGACCTTAAGATTTTGCATGAAAGGAGGTCTAACAGCCGCGTTGCATGGGAGAATGTGAAAAGTGTTCATATGTAGTAAAAACCTGAGAAATCCGTCCGTTTTCGTCATTTGTTATCGAATCGACTTAAAGCCAGATCGTCACATTGGCCGCTCTTCTCTCTGAAACGGTTACACTTATCGTCTGCAAAGCTATGTAACGTGCTGCGGTATGCCGAAACAATAAAAGCACCATAGTAGAACACAGAAGAAGCTTCTCAGTTGACGTAATAGCCAGTAAGAAGTAGTACATTTCAAGTTTTAGTTGTCGATTATTCACTTTTTAGCCGGCTTTGGTGGCTTGGACATGACCTAGGACCTTAAGATTGTGCATGAAAGGAGGACTACCAGCCGCGTTGCACGGGAGAATGTGAAAAGTGTTCATATGTAGTAAAAACCTGAGAAATCCGTCCGTTTTCGTCATTTGTTATCGAATTGACTTAAAGCCAGATCGTCACATTGGCCACTTTTCTCTTTGAGAAGGTTACATTTACTGTCTGCAAAGCTATGTCGCGTGCTGCGGTATGCGGAGACACTAAAAGCAACACAGTAGAACACAGAATAAGCTTCTAAGTTGAAGTAATAGCCAGTAAGAAGTGGTACAATTCAAGTTTTAGTAGTCGATTATTCACTTTTTAGCAGGCTTTGGTGGCTTGGACATGACCTAGGACCTTAAGATTTTGCATGAAAGGAGTACTTGCAGGCGCGTTCACGGGAGAATGTGAAAAGTGTTCATATGTAGTAAAAACGTGAGAAATCCGTCTGTTTTCGCCATTTGTTATCGAATCGACTTAAAGCCAGATCGTCACATTGGCCGCTTTTCTCTCTGAAACGGTTACATTTATCGTCTGCAAAGCTATGTCGCCTGCTGCAGTATGCGCAAACACTAAAAGCACCATAGTAGAACACAGAAGAAGCTTCTAAGTTGAAGTAATAGCCAGTAAGAAGTAGTACAATTCAAGTTTTAGTTATCGATTATTCACTTTTTAGGCGGCTTTGGGGGCTTGGACATGACCTAGGACCTTTAGATTTTGCATGAAAGGAGGTCTAACAGCCGCGTTGCATGGGAGAATGTGAAAAGTGTTCATATGTAGTAAAAACCTAAGAAATCCGTCCGTTTTCGTCATTTGTTATCGAATCGACTTAAAGCCAGATCGTCACATTGGCCGCTCTTCTCTCTGAAACGGTTACACTTATCGTCTGCAAAGCTAGGTAACGTGCTGCGGTATGCCGAAGCAATAAAAGCACCATAGTAGAACACAGAAGAAGCTTCTAAGTTGACGTAATAGCCAGTAAGAAGTAGTACAATTCAAGTTTTAGTTGTCGATTATTCACTTTTTAGCCGGCTATGGTGGCTTGGACATGACCTAGGACCTTATGGTTTTGCATGAAAGGAGGACTAGCAGCCGCGTTGCATGGGAGAATGTGAAAAGTGTTCATATGTAGTAAAAACCTGAGAAATCCGTCCATTTTCGTCATTTGTTATCGAATGGACTTAAAGCCAGATCGTCACATTGGCCGCTTTCTCTCTGAGACGGTTACATTTATTGTCTGCAAAGCTATGTCGCGTGCTGCGGTATGCGGAGACACTAAAAGCACCACAGTAGAACACAGAAGAATCTTCGAAGTTGAAGTAATAGCCAGTAAGAAGTAGTACAATTCAAGTTTTAGTTGTCGATTATTCACTTTTTAGCCGGCTTTGGTGGCTTGGACATGACCTAGGACCTCAAGATTTTGCATGAAAGGAGGTCTAACAGCCGAGTTGCATGGGAGAATTTGAAAAGTGTTCATATGTAGTAAAAACCTGAGAAATCCGTCCATTTTCGTCATTTGTAATCGAATTGACTTCAAGCCAGATCGACACATTGGCCATTCTTCTCTCTCAAACGGTTACATTTATCGTCTGCAAAGCTATGACGCGTGCTGCGATATGCCGAAACACTAAAAGCACCATAGTAGAACACAGAAGGAGCTTCTAAGTTGAAGTAATAGCCAGTAAGAAGCAGTACAATTCAAGTTTTAGTTGTCGATTATTCGCTTTTTAGCCGACTTTGGTGGCTTGGACATGCGGTGGAACCTTAAGACTTTGCATGAAAGGAAGACTAGCAGCCGCGTTGCATGGGAGAATTGTGAAAAGTGTTCATATGTAGTAAAAACCTGAGAAATCCGTCCGTTTTCGTCATTTGCTATCGAATCGACTTAAAGCCAGATCGTCTCATTGGCCGCTTTTCTCTCTGAGACGGTTACATTTATCGTTTGCAAAGCTATGTCGCGTGCTGCGGTGTGCGGAGACACTAAAAGCACCATAGTAGAACACAGAAGAAGCTTCTACGTTGAAGTAATAGCCAGTAAGAAGTAGTACAATTCATGTTTTAGTTGTCGATTATTCACTTTTTAGCCGGCTTTGGTGGCTTGGACATGACCTAGGACCTTAAGATTTTGCATGAAAGGAGGACTAGGAGCCGCGTTGCACGGGAGAATGTGAAAAGTGTTCATATGTTGGAGAAACCTGAGAAATCCGTCCGTTTTCGTCATTTGTTATCGAATCGACTTAAAGCCAGATCGTCACATTGGCCGCTTTTCTCTCTGAGACGGTTTCATTTATCGTCTGCAAAGCTATGACGCGTGCTGCGGTATGCGGAGACACTAAAAGCACCATAGTAGAACACAGAAGAAGCTTCTAAGTTGAAGTAATAGCCAGTAAGAAGTAATACAATTCAAGTTTTAGTTGTCCATTATTCACTTTTTAGCCGGCTTTGGTGGATTGGACATGACCTAGGACCTTAGGATTTTGCATGAAAGGAGGACTAGCAGCCGCGTTGCATGGTAGAATGTAAAAAGTGTTCATATGCAGTAAAAACCTGAGAACTCCGTCCGTTTTCGTCATTTGTTATCGAAACGACTTAAAGCCAGATCGTCACATTGGCCGCTTTGCTCTCTGAGACGGTTACATTTATCGTCAGCAAAGCTATGTCGCGTGCTGCGGTATGCGGAGACACTAAAAGCACCATAGTAGAACACAGAAGAAGCTTCTATGTTGAAGTAATAGCCAGTAAGAAGTAGTACAATTGAAGTTTTAGTTGTCGATTATTCACTTTTTAGCCGGCTTTGGTTTCTTGGACATGACCTAGGACCTTAAGATTTTGCATGAAAGGAGGACTAGCAGCCGCGTTGCATGGGAGAATGTGAAAAATGTTCATAAGTAGTAAAAACCTGAGAAATCCGTCCATTTTCGTCATTTGTTATCGAATTGACTTCAAGCCAGATCGTCACATTGGCCATTCTTCTCTCTCAAACGGTTACATTTATCGTCTGCAAAGCTATGTCGCGTGCTGCGATATGCCGAAACACTAAAAGCACCATAGTAGAACACAGAAGGAGCTTCTATGTTGAAGTAATAGCCAGTAAGAAGTAGTACAATTCAAGTTTTAGTTGTTGATTATTTACTTTTTAGCCGGCTTTGGTGGCTTGGACATGACCTAGGACCTTATGATTTTGCATGAAAGGAGGACTAGCAGCCGCGTTGCATGGGAGAATGTGAAAAGTGTTCATATGTAGTAAAAACCCGAGAAATCCGTCCGTTTTCGTCATTTGTTATCGAATCGACTTAAAGCCAGATCGTCACATTGGCCGCTTTTCTCTCTGAGACGGTTTCATTTATTGTCTGCAAAGCTATGACACGTGCTGCGGTATGCGGAGACACTAAAAGCACCATAGTAGAACACAGAAGAAGCTTCTAAGTTGAAGTAGTAGCCAGTAAGAAGTAATACAATTCAAGTTTTAGTTGTCGATTATTCACTTTTTAGCCGGCTTTGGTGGATTGGACATGACCTAGGACCTTAGGATTTTGCATGAAAGGAGGACTAGCAGCCGCGTTGCACGGTAGAATGTAAAAAGTGTTCATATGCAGTAAAAACCTGAGAAATCCGTCCGTTTTCGTCATTTGTTATCGAAACGACTTAAAGCCAGATCGTCAAATTGGCCGCTTTTCCTCTCAGACGGTTACATTTATCGTCAGCAAAGCTATGTCGCGTGCTGCGGTATGCGGAGACACTAGAAGCACCATATTAGAACACAGAAGAAGCTTCTAAATTGAAGTAATAGCCAGTAAGAAGTAGTACTATTTAAGTTTTAGTTGTCGATTAATCACTTTTTAGCCGGCTTTGGTGGCTTGGACTTGACTTAGGACCTTAAGATTTTGCATGAAAGGAAGACTAGCAGCCGCGTTGCACGGGAGAATGTGAAAAGTGTTCATATGTAGTAAAAACCTGAGAAATCCGTCCGTTTTCGTCATTTGTTATCGAATCGACTTAAAGCCAGATCGTCACATTGGTCTCTTTTCTCTCTGAAACGGTTACACTTATCGTCTGCAAAGCTATGTCGCGTGCTGCGGTATGCGGAGACACTAAAAGCTCCATAGTAGAACACAGAAGAAGCTTCTAAGTTGAAGTAATAGCCAGTAAGAAGTAGTACAATTCAAGTTTTAGTTGTCGATTATTCACTTTTTAGCCGGCTTTGGTGGCTTGGACATGACCTAGTACCTTAAGATTTTCCATGAAAGGAGGACTAGCAGCCGCGTTGCACGGGAGAATGTGAAAAGTGTTCATATGTAGTAAAAACCTGAGACATCCGTCCATTTTCGTCATTTGTTATCGAATGGACTTAAAGCCAGATCGTCACATTGGCCGCTTTCTCTCTGAGACGGTTACATTTATTGTCTGCAAAGCTATGTCGCGTGCTGCGGTATGCGGAAACACTAAAAGCACCACAGTAGAACACAGAAGAATCTTCGAAGTTGAAGTAATAGCCAGTAAGAAGTAGTACAATTCAAGTTTTAGTTGTCGATTATTCACTTTTTAGCCGGCTTTGGTGGCTTTGACATGACCTAGGACCTCAAGATTTTGCATGAAAGGAGGTCTAACAGCCGAGTTGCATGGGAGAATTTGAAAAGTGTTCATATGTAGTAAAAACCTGAGAAATCCGTCCATTTTCGTCATTTGTTATCGAATTGACTTCAAGCCAGATCGACACATTGGCCATTCTTCTCTCTCAAACGGTTACAATTATCGTCTGCAAAGCTATGACGCGTGCTGCGATATGCCGAAACACTAAAAGCACCATAGTAGAACACAGAAGGAGCTTCTAAGTTGAAGTAATAGCCAGTAAGAAGCAGTACAATTCAAGTTTTAGTTGTCGATTATTCGCTTTTTAGCCGACTTTGGTGGCTTGGACATGCGGTGGAACCTTAAGACTTTGCATGAAAGGAAGACTAGCAGCCGCGTTGCATGGGAGAATTGTGAAAAGTGTTCATATGTAGTAAAAACCTGAGAAATCCGTCCGTTTTCGTCATTTGCTATCGAATCGACTTAAAGCCAGATCGTCTCATTGGCCGCTTTTCTCTCTGAGACGGTTACATTTATCGTTTGCAAAGCTATGTCACGTGCAGCGGTGTGCGGAGACACTAAAAGCACCATAGTAGAACACAGAAGAAGCTTCTAAGTTGAAGTAATAGCCAGTAAGAAGTAGTACAATTCATGTTTTAGTTGTCGATTATTCACTTTTTAGCCGGCTTTGGTGGCTTGGACATGACCTAGGACCTTAAGATTTTGCATGAAAGGAGGACTAGGAGCCGCGTTGCACGGGAGAATGTGAAAAGTGTTCATATGTTGGAAAAACCTGAGAAATCCGTCCGTTTTCGTCATTTGTTATCGAATCGACTTAAAGCCAGATCGTCACATTGGCCGCTTTTCTCTCTGAGACGGTTTCATTTATTGTCTGCAAAGCTATGACGCGTGCTGCGGTATGCGGAGACACTAAAAGCACCATAGTAGAACACAGAAGAAGCTTCTAAGTTGAAGTAATAGCCATTAAGAAGTAATACAATTCAAGTTTTAGTTGTCGATTATTCACTTTTTAGCCGGCTTTGGTGCATTGGACATGACCTAGGACCTTAGGATTTTGCATGAAAGGAGGACTAGCAGCCGCGTTGCACGGTAGAATGTAAAAAGTGTTCATATGCAGTAAAAACCTGAGAAATCCGTCCGTTTTCGTCATTTGTTATCGAAACGACTTAAAGCCAGATCGTCAAATTGGCCGCTTTTCTCTCTGAGACGGTTACATTTATCGTCAGCAAAGCTATGTCGCGTGCTGCGGTATGCGGAGACACTAGAAGCACCATATTAGAACACAGAAGAAGCTTCTAAATTGAAGTAATAGCCAGTAAGAAGTAGTACTATTTAAGTTTTAGTTGTCGATTAATCACTTTTTAGCCGGCTTTGGTGGCTTGGACTTGACTTAGGACCTTAAGATTTTGCATGAAAGGAAGACTAGCAGCCGCGTTGCACGGGAGAATGTGAAAAGTGTTCATATGTAGTAAAAACCTGAGAAATCCGTCCGTTTTCGTCATTTGTTATCGAATCGACTTAAAGCCAGATCGTCACATTGGTCTCTTTTCTCTCTGAAACGGTTACACTTATCGTCTGCAAAGCTATGTCGCGTGCTGCGGTATGCGGAGACACTAAAAGCTCCATAGTAGAACACAGAAGAAGCTTCTAAGTTGAAGTAATAGCCAGTAAGAAGTAGTACAATTCAAGTTTTAGTTGTCGATTATTCACTTTTTAGCCGGCTTTGGTGGCTTGGACATGACCTAGTACCTTAAGATTTTCCATGAAAGGAGGACTAGCAGCCGCGTTGCACGGGAGAATGTGAAAAGTGTTCATATGTAGTAAAAACCTGAGAAATCCGTCCGTTTTCGCCATTTGTTATCGAATCGTCTTAAAGCCAGATCGTCACATTGGCCGCTCTTCTCTCTGAAACGGTTACATTTATCGTCTACAAAGCTATGTCGCGTGCTGCGGTATGCGGAAACACTAAAAGCACCATAGTAGAACACAGAAGAAGCTTCTATGTTGAAGTAATAGCCAGTAAGAAGTAGTACAATTCAAGTTTTAGTTGTCGATTATTCACTTTTTAGCCGGCTATGGTGGCTTGGACATGACCTAGGACCTTATGATTTTGCATGAAAGGAGGACTAGCAGCCGCGTTGCATGGGAGAATGTGAAAAGTGTTCATATGTAGTAAAAACCTGAGAAATCCGTCCGTTTTCGTCATTTGCTATCGAATGGACTTAAAGCCAGATCGTCACATTGGCCGCTTTCTCTCTGAGACGGTTACATTTATTGTCTGCAAAGCTATGTCGCGTGCTGCGGTATGCGGAGACACTAAAAGCACCACAGTAGAACACAGAAGAATCTTCTAAGTTGAAGTAATAGCCAGTAAGAAGTAGTACAATTCAAGTTTTAGTTGTCGATTATTCACTTTTTAGCCGGCTTTGGTGGCTTGGACATGACCTAGGACCTCAAGATTTTGCATGAAAGGAGGTCTAACAGCCGAGTTGCATGGGAGAATTTGAAAAGTGTTCATATGTAGTAAAAACCTGAGAAATCCGTCCATTTTCGTCATTTGTAATCGAATTGACTTCAAGCCAGATCGACACATTGGCCATTCTTCTCTCTCAAACGGTTACATTTATCGTCTGCAAAGCTATGACGCGTGCTGCGATATGCCGAAACACTAAAAGCACCATAGTAGAACACAGAAGGAGCTTCTAAGTTGAAGTAATAGCCAGTAAGAAGCAGTACAATTCAAGTTTTAGTTGTCGATTATTCGCTTTTTAGCCGACTTTGGTGGCTTGGACATGCGGTGGAACCTTAAGACTTTGCATGAAAGGAAGACTAGCAGCCGCGTTGCATGGGAGAATTGTGAAAAGTGTTCATATGTAGTAAAAACCTGAGAAAACCGTCCGTTTTCGTCATTTGCTATCGAATCGACTTAAAGCCAGATCGTCTCATTGGCCGCTTTTCTCTCTGAGACGGTTACATTTATCGTTTGCAAAGCTATGTCGCGTGCTGCGGTGTGCGGAGACACTAAAAGCACCATAGTAGAACACAGAAGAAGCTTCTACGTTGAAGTAATAGCCAGTAAGAAGTAGTACAATTCATGTTTTAGTTGTCGATTATTCACTTTTTAGCCGGCTTTGGTGGCTTGGACATGACCTAGGACCTTAAGATTTTGCATGAAAGGAGGACTAGGAGCCGCGTTGCACGGGAGAATGTGAAAAGTGTTCATATGTTGGAAAAACCTGAGAAATCCGTCCGTTTTCGTCATTTGTTATCGAATCGACTTAAAGCCAGATCGTCACATTGGCCGCTTTTCTCTCTGAGACGGTTTCATTTATCGTCTGCAAAGCTATGACGCGTGCTGCGGTATGCGGAGACACTAAAAGCACCATAGTAGAACACAGAAGAAGCTTCTAAGTTGAAGTAATAGCCAGTAAGAAGTAATACAATTCAAGTTTTAGTTGTCGATTATTCACTTTTTAGCCGGCTTTGGTGGATTGGACATGACCTAGGACCTTAGGATTTTGCATGAAAGGAGGACTAGCAGCCGCGTTGCACGGTAGAATGTAAAAAGTGTTCATATGCAGTAAAAACCTGAGAAATCCGTCCGTTTTCGTCATTTGTTATCGAAACGACTTAAAGCCAGATCGTCACATTGGCCGCTTTTCTCTCTGAGACGGTTACATTTATCGTCAGCAAAGCTATGTCGCGTGCTGCGGTATGCGGAGACACTAGAAGCACCATATTAGAACACAGAAGAAGCTTCTAAATTGAAGTAATAGCCAGTAAGAAGTAGTACTATTTAAGTTTTAGTTGTCGATTAATCACTTTTTAGCCGGCTTTGGTGGCTTGGACATGACTTAGGACCCTAAGATTTTGCATGAAAGGAAGACTAGCAGCCGCGTTGCACGGGAGAATGTGAAAAGTGTTCATATGTAGTAAAAACCTGAGAAATCCGTCCGTTTTCGTCATTTGTTATCGAATCGACTTAAAGCCAGATCGTCACATTGGTCTCTTTTCTCTCTGAAACGGTTACACTTATCGTCTGCAAATCTATGTCGCGTGCTGCGGTATGCGGAGACACTAAAAGCTCCATAGTAGAACACAGAAGAAGCTTCTAAGTTGAAGTAATAGCCAGTAAGAAGTAGTACAATTCAAGTTTTAGTTGTCGATTATTCACTTTTTAGCCGGCTTTGGTGGCTTGGACATGACCTAGTACCTTAAGATTTTCCATGAAAGGAGGACTAGCAGCCGCGTTGCACGGGAGAATGTGAAAAGTGTTCATATGTAGTAAAAACCTGAGAAATCCGTCCGTTTTCGCCATTTGTTATCGAATCGTCTTAAAGCCAGATCGTCACATTGGCCGCTCTTCTCTCTGAAACGGTTACATTTATCGTCTACAAAGCTATGTCGCGTGCTGCGGTATGCGGAAACACTAAAAGCACCATAGTAGAACACAGAAGAAGCTTCTATGTTGAAGTAATAGCCAGTAAGAAGTAGTACAATTGAAGTTTTAGTTGTCGATTATTCACTTTTTTGCCGGCTTTGGTTTCTTGGACATGACCTAGGACCTTAAGATTTTGCATGAAAGGAGGACTAGCAGCCGCGTTGCATGGGAGAATGTGAAAAATGTTCATAAGTAGTAAAAACCTGAGAAATCCGTCCATTTTCGTCATTTGTTATCGAATTGACTTCAAGCCAGATCGTCACATTGGCCATTCTTCTCTCTCAAACGGTTACATTTATCATCTGCAAAGCTATGTCGCGTGCTGCGATATGCCGAAACACTAAAAGCACCATAGTAGAACACAGAAGGAGCTTCTATGTTGAAGTAATAGCCAGTAAGAAGTAGTACAATTCAAGTTTTAGTTGTCGATTATTCACTTTTTAGCCGGCTTTGGTGGCTTGGACATGACCTAGGACCTTAAGATTTTGCATGAAAGGAGGCCTAGCAGCCGCGTTGCATGGGAGAATGTGAAAAGTGTTCATATGTAGTAAAAACCTGAGAAATCCGTCCATTTTCGTCATTTGTTATCGAATGGACTTAAAGCCAGATCGTCACATTGGCCGCTTTCTCTCTGAGACGGTTACATTTATTGTCTGCAAAGCTATGTCGCGTGCTGCGGTATGCGGAGACACTAAAAGCACCACAGTAGAACACAGAAGAATCTTCTAAGTTGAAGTAATAGCCAGTAAGAAGTAGTACAATTCAAGTTTTAGTTGTCGATTATTCTCTTTTTAGCCGGCTTTGGTGGCTTTGACATGACCTAGGACCTTAAGATTTTGCATGAAAGGAGGTCTAACAGCCGAGTTGCATGGGAGAATTTGAAAAGTGTTCATATGTAGTAAAAACCTGAGAAATCCGTCCATTTTCGTCATTTGTTATCGAATTGACTTCAAGCCCGATCGACACATTGGCCATTCTTCTCTCTCAAACGGTTACATTTATCGTCTACAAAGCTATGACGCGTGCTGCGATATGCTGAAACACTAAAAGCACCATAGTAGAACACAGAAGGAGCTTCTAAGTTGAAGTAATAGCCAGTAAGAAGCAGTACAATTCAAGTTTTAGTTGTCGATTATTCGCTTTTTAGCCGACTTTGGTGGCTTGGACATGCGGTGGAACCTTAAGACTTTGCATGAAAGGAAGACTAGCAGCCGCGTTGCATGGGAGCATTGTGAAAAGTGTTCATATGTAGTAAAAACCTGAGAAATCAATCCGTTTTCGTCATTTGCTATCGAATCGACTTAAAGCCAGATCGTCTCATTGGCCGCTTTTCTCTCTGAGACGGTTACATTTATCGTTTGCAAAGCTATGTCGCGTGCTGCGGTGTGCGGAGACACTAAAAGCACCATAGTAGAACACAGAAGAAGCTTCTAAGTTGAAGTAATAGCCAGTAAGAAGTAGTACAATTCATGTTATAGTTGTCGATTATTCACTTTTTAGCCGGCTTTGGTGGCTTGGACATGACCTAGGACCTTAAGATATTGCATGAAAGGAGGACTAGCAGCCGCGTTGCACGGGAGAATGTGAAAAGAGTTCATATGTTGGAAAAACCTGAGAAATCCGTCCGTTTTCGTCATTTGTTATCGAATCGACTTAAAGCCAGATCGTCACATTGGCCGCTTTTCTCTCTGAGACGGTTTCCTTTATCGTCTGCAAAGCTATGACGCGTGCTGCGGTATGCGGAGACACTAAAAGCACCATAGTAGAACACAGAAGAAGCTTCTAAGTTGAAGTAATAGCCAGTAAGAAGTAATACAATTCAAGTTTTAGTTGTCGATTATTCACTTTTTAGCCGGCTTTGGTGGATTGGACATGACCTAGGACCTTAGGATTTTGCATGAAAGGAGGACTAGCAGCCGCGTTGCACGGTAGAATGTAAAAAGTGTTCATATGCAGTAAAAACCTGAGAAATCCGTCCGTTTTCGTCATTTGTTATCGAAACGACTTAAAGCCAGATCGTCACATTGGCCGCTTTTCTCTCTGAGACGGTTACATTTATCGTCAGCAAAGCTATGTCGCGTGCTGCGGTATGCGGAGACACTAGAAGCACCATATTAGAACACAGAAGAAGCTTCTAAATTGAAGTAATAGCCAGTAAGAAGTAGTACTATTTAAGTTTTAGTTGTCGATTAATCACTTTTTAGCCGGCTTTGGTGGCTTGGACATGACTTAGGACCTTAAGATTTTGCATGAAAGAAGACTAGCAGCCGCGTTGCACGGGAGAATGTGAAAAGTGTTCATATGTAGTAAAAACCTGAGAAATCCGTCCGTTTTCGTCATTTGTTATCGAATCGACTTAAAGCCAGATCGTCACATTGTCCGCTCTTCTCTCTGAAACGGGTACACTTATCGTCTGCAAAGCTATGTCGCGTGCTGCGGTATGCGGAGACACTAAAAGCTCCATAGTAGAACACAGAAGAAGCTTCTAAGTTGAAGTAATAGCCAGTAAGAAGTAGTACAATTCAAGTTTTAGTTGTCGATTATTCACTTTTTAGCCGGCTTTGGTGGCTTGGACATGACCTAGTACCTTAAGATTTTCCATGAAAGGAGGACTAGCAGCCGCGTTGCACGGGAGAATGTGGAAAGTGTTCATATGTAGTAAAAACCTGAGAAATCCGTCCGTTTTCGTCATTTGTTATCGAATCGACTTAAAGCTAGATCGTCACATTGGCCGCTCTTCTCTCTGAAACGGTTACAGTTATCGTCTGCAAAGCTATGTAACGTGCTGCGGTATGCCGAAACAATAAAAGCACCATAGTAGAACACAGAAGAAGCTTCTAAGTTGACGTAATAGCCAGTAAGAAGTAGTACAATTCAAGTTTTAGTTGTCGATTATTCACTTTTTAGCCGGCTATGGTGGCTTGGACACGACCTAGGACCTTATGATTTTGCATGAAAGGAGGACTAGCAGCCGCGTTGCATGGGAGAATGTGAAAAGTGTTCATATGTAGTAAAAACCTGAGAAATCCGTCCATTTTCGTCATTTGTTATCGAATGGACTTAAAGCCAGATCGTCACATTGGTCGCTTTTCTCTCTGAGACGGTTACATTTATTGTCTGCAAAGCTATGTCGCGTGCTGCGGTATGCGGAGACACTAAAAGCACCACAGTAGAACACAGAAGAATCTTCTAAGTTGAAGTAATAGCCAGTAAGAAGTAGTACAAATCAAGTTTTAGTTGTCGATTATTCGCTTTTTAGCCGGCTTTGGTGGCTTGGACATGCGGTGGAACCTTAAGATTTTGCATGAAAGGAAGACTAGCAGCCGCGTTGCACGGGAGAATGTGAAAAGTGTTCATATGTAGTAAAAACCTGAGAAATCCGTCCGTTTTCGTCATTTGCTATCGAATCGACTTAAAGCCAGATCGTCTCATTGGCCGCTTTTCTCTCTGAGACGGTTACATTTATCGTCTGCAAAGCTATGTCGCGTGCTGCGGTATGCGGAGACACTAAAAGCACCATAGTAGAACACAGAAGAAGCTTCTAAGTTGAAGTAATAGCCAGTAAGAAGTAGTACAATTCAAGTTTTAGTTGTCGATTATTCACTTTTTAGCCGGCTTTGGTGGCTTGGACATGACCTAGGACCTTAAGATTTTGCATGAAAGGAGGACTAGCAGCCGCGTTGCACGGGAGAATGTGAAAAGTGTTCATATGTTGGAAAAACCTGAGAAATCCGTCCGTTTTCGTCATTTGTTATCGAATCGACTTAAAGCCAGATCGTCACATTGGCCGCTTTTCTCTCTGAGACGGTTTCATTTATCGTCTGCAAAGCTATGTCGCGTGCGGCGGTATGCGGAGACACTAAAAGCACCATAGTAGAACACAGAAGAAGCTTCTAAGTTGAAGTAATAGCCAGTAAGAAGAAATACAATTCAAGTTTTAGTTGTCGATTATTCACATTTTTGCCGGCTTTGGTCGCTTGGACATGACCTAGGACATTAAGATTTTGCATGAAAGGAGGACTAGCAGCCGCGTTGCACGGGAGAATGTAAAAAGTGTTCATATGTAGTAAAACCTGAGAAATCCGTCCGTTTTCGTCATTTGTTATCGAATCGACTTAAAGCCAGATCGTCACATTGGCCGCACTTCTCTCTAAAACGTTTACACTTATCGTCTGCAAAGCTATGTCGCGTGCTGCGATATACGGAAACACTAAAAGCACCATAGTAGAACACAGAAGAAGCTTCTAAGTTGAAGTAATAGCCAGTAAGAAGTAGTACAATTCAAGTTTTAGTTGTCGATTATTCACTTTTTAGCCGGCTTTGGTGGATTGGACATGACCTAGGACCTTAGGATTTTGCATGAAAGGAGGACTAGCAGCCGCGTTGCACGGTAGAATGTAAAAAGTGTTCATATGCAGTAAAAACCTGAGAAATCCGTCCGTTTTCGTCATTTGTTATCGAATCGACTTAAAGCCAGATCGTCACATTGGCCATTCTTCTCTCTCAAACGGTTACATTTATCGTCTGCAAAGCTATGTCGCGTGCTACGGTATGCCAAAACACTAAAAGCACCATAGTAGAACCCAGAAGAAGCTTCTAAGTTGAAGTAATAGCCAGTAAGAAGTAGTACAATTCAAGTATTAGTTGTCGATTATTCACTTTTTAGCCGGCTTTGGTGGCTATGACATGACCTAGGACCATAAGATTTTGCATGAAAGGAGGACTAGCAGCCGCGTTGCACGGGAGAATGTGAAAAGTGTTTTTATGTAGTAAAAATCTGAGAAATCCGTCCGTTTTCGTCATTTGTTATCGAATCGACTTAAAGCCAGATCGTCACTTTGGTCTCTTTTCTCTCTGAAACGGTTACACTTATCGTCTGCAAAGCTATGTCGCGTGCTGCGGTATGCGGAGACACTAAAAGCTCCATAGTAGAACACAGAAGAAGCTTCTAAGTTGAAGTAATAGCCAGTAAGAAGTAGTACAATTCAAGTTTTAGTTGTCGATTATTCACTTTTTAGCCGGCTTTGGTGGCTTGGACATGACCTAGTACCTTAAGATTTTCCATGAAAGGAGGACTAGCAGCCGCGTTGCACGGGATAATGTGAAAGGTGCTCATATGTAGTAAAAACCTGAGAAATCCGTCCGTTTTCGCCATTTGTTATCGAATCGTCTTGAAGCCAGATCGTCACATTGGCCGCTCTTCTCTCTGAAACGGTTACTTTTATCGTCTACAAAGCTATGTCGCGTGCTGCGGTATGCGGAAACACTAAAAGCACCATAGTAGAACACAGAAGAAGCTTCTATGTTGAAGTAATAGCCAGTAAGAAGTAGTACAATTGAAGTTTTAGTTTTCGATTATTCACTTTTTTGCCGGCTTTGGTTTCTTGGACATGACCTATGACCTTAAGATTTTGCATGAAAGGAGGACTAGCAGCCGCGTTGCATGGGAGAATGTGAAAAGTGTTCATAAGTAGTAAAAACCTGAGAAATCCGTCCATTTTCGTCATTTGTTATCGAATTGACTTCAAGCCAGATCGTCACATTGGCCATTCTTCTCTCTCAAACGGTTACATTTATCGTCTGCAAAGCTATGTCGCGTGCTGCGATATGCCGAAACACTAAAAGCACCATAGTAGAACACAGAAGGAGCTTCTAAGTTGAAGTAATAGCCAGTAAGAAGTAGTAAAATTCAAGTTTTAGTTGTCGATTATTCACTTTTTAGCCGGCTTTGGTGGCTTGGACATGCGGTGGAACCTTAAGATTTTGCATGAAAGGGAGACTAGCAGCCGCGTTGGACGGGAGAATGTGAAAAGTGTTCATATGTAGTAAAAACCTGAGAAATCTGTCCGTTTTCTTCATTTGTTATCGAATCGACTTAAAGCCAGATCGTCTCATTGGCCCCTTTTCTCTCTGAGACGGTTACATTTATCGTCTGCAAAGCTATGTCGGGTGCTGCGGTATGCGGAGACACTAAAAGCACCATAGTAGAACACAGAAGAAGCTTCTAAGTTGAAGTAATAGCCAGTAAGAAGTAGTACAATTCAAGTTTTAGTTGTCGATTATTCACTTTTGAGCCGGCTTTGGTGGCTTGGACATGACCTAGGACCTTAAGATTTTGCATGAAAGGAGGACTAGCAGCCGCGTTGCACGGGAGAATGTAAAAAGTGTTCATATGTAGTAAAAACCTGAGAAATCCGTCCGTTTTCGTCATTTGTTATCGAATCGACTTAAAGCCAGATCGTCACATTTGCTGCTTTTCTCTCTGAGACGGTTACATTTATCGTCTGCAAAGCTATGTCGCGTGCTGCGGTATGCGGAGACACTAAAAGCACCATAGTAGAACACAGAAGAAGCTTCTAAGTTGAAGTAATAGCCAGTAAGAAGTAATAAAATTCAAGTTTTAGTTGTCGATTATTCACATTTTTGCCGGCTTTGGTGGCTTGGACATGACCTAGGACCTTAATATTTTGCATAAAAGGAGGACTAGCAGACGCGTTGCACGGGAGAATGTGAAAAGTGTTCACATGTAGTAAAAACCTGAGAAATCTGTCCGTTTTCGCCATTTGTTATCGAATCGTCTTAATGCCAGATCGTCACATTGGAGGCTCTTCTCTCTGAAACGGTTACATTTATCGTCTGCAAAGCTATGTCGCGTGCTGCGATATGCCGAAACACTAAAAGCACCATAGTAGAACACAGAAGAAGCTTCTAAGTTGAAGTAATAGCCAGTAAGAAGTAGTACAATTCAAGTATTAGTTGTCGACTATTCACTTTTTAGCCGGCTTTGGTGGCTATGACATTACCTAGGACCATAAGATTTTGCATGAAACGAGGACTAGCAGCCGTGTTGCACGGGAGAATGTGAAAAGTGTTCATATGTAGTAAAAACCTGAGAAATCCGTCCGTTTTCGTCATTTGTTATCGAATCGACTTAAAGCCAGATCGTCACATTGGCCCCTCTTCTCTCTGAAACGGTTACACTTATCGTCTGCAAAGCTATGTCGCGTGCTGCGATATGCGGAAACACTAAAAGCACCACAGTACAACACAGAAGAAGCTTCTAAGTTGAAGTAATAGCCAGTAAGACGTAGTACAATTCAAGTTTTAGTTGTCGATTATTCACTTTTTAGCCGGCTTTTTTGGCTTGGACATGATCTAGGACCTTAGGAATTTGCATGAAAGGAGGACTAGCAGCCGCGTTGCACGGTAGAATGTAATAAGTGTTCATAAGTAGTAAAAACCTGTGAAATCCGTCCGATTTCGTCATTTGTTATCGAATCGACTTAAAGCCAGATCGTCACATTGGCCACTCTTCTCTCTCAAACGGTTACATTTATCGTCTGCAAAGCTATGTCGCGTGCTACGGTATGCCAAAACACTAAAAGCACCATAGTACAACCCAGAAGAAGCTTCTAAGTTGAAGTAATAGCCAGTAAGAAGTAGTACAATTCAAGTATTAGTTGTCGATTATTCACTTTTTAGCCGGCTTTTTTGGCTTGGACATGACCTAGGACCTTAGGATTTTGCATGAAAGGAGGACTAGCAGCCGCGTTGCACGGTAGAATGTAATAAGTGTTCATAAGTAGTAAAAACCTGTGAAATCCGTCCGTTTTCGTCATTTGTTATCGAATCGACTTAAAGCCAGATCGTCACATTGGCCATTCTTCTCCCTCAAACGGTTACATTTATCATCTGCAAAGCTATATCGCGTGCTACGGTATGCCAAAACACTAAAAGCACCATAGTACAACCCAGAAGAAGCTTCTAAGTTGAAGTAATAGCCAGTAAGAAGTAGTACAATTCAAGTATTAGTTGTCGATTATTCACTTTTTAGCCGGCTTTGGTGGCTATGACATGACCTAGGACAATAAGATTTTGCATGAAAGGAGGACTAGCAGCCGCGTTGCACGGGAGAATGTGAAAAGTGTTCATATGTTGGAAAAACCTGAGAAATCCGTCCGTTTTTGTCATTTGATATCAAATCGACTTAAAGCCAGATCGTCCCATTTGCCGCTTTTCTCTCTGAGACGGTTACATTTATCGTCTGCAAAGCTATGTCGCGTGCTGCGGTATGCGGAGACACTAAAAGCACCATAGTAGAACACAGAAGAAGCTTCTAAGTTGAAGTAATAGCCAGTAAGAAGTTATACAATTCAAGTTTTAGTTGTCGATTATTCACATTTTTGCCGGCTTTGGTGGCTTGGACATGACCTAGGACCTTAATATTTTGCATAAAAGGAGGACTAGCAGACGCGTTGCACGGGAGAATGTGAAAAGTGTTCACATGTAGTAAAAACCTGAGAAATCTGTCCGTTTTCGCCATTTGTTATCGAATCGTCTTAATGCCAGATCGTCACATTGGAGGCTCTTCTCTCTGAAACGGTTACATTTATCGTCTGCAAAGCTATGTCGCGTGCTGCGATATGCCGAAACACTAAAAGCACCATAGTAGAACACAGAAGAAGCTTCTAAGTTGAAGTAATAGCCAGTAAGAAGTAGTACAATTCAAGTATTAGTTGTCGACTATTCACTTTTTAGCCGGCTTTGGTGGCTATGACATTACCTAGGACCATAAGATTTTGCATGAAACGAGGACTAGCAGCCGCGTTGCACGGGAGAATGTGAAAAGTGTTCATATGTAGTAAAAACCTGAGAAATCCGTCCGTTTTCGTCATTTGTTATCGAATCGAATCGACTTAAAGCCAGATCGTCACATTGGCCCCTCTTCTCTCTGAAACGGTTACACTTATCGTCTGCAAAGCTATGTCGCGTGCTGCGATATGCGGAAACACTAAAAGCACCACAGTACAACACAGAAGAAGCTTCTAAGTTGAAGTAATAGCCAGTAAGAAGTAGTACAATTCAAATTTTAGTTGTCGATTATTCACTTTTTAGCCGGCTTTTTTGGCTTGGACATGATCTAGGACCTTAGGAATTTGCATGAAAGGAGGACTAGCAGCCGCGTTGCACGGTAGAATGTAATAAGTGTTCATAAGTAGTAAAAACCTGTGAAATCCGTCCGTTTTCGTCATTTGTTATCGAATCGACTTAAAGCCAGATCGTCACATTGGCCATTCTTCTCTCTCAAACGGTTACATTTATCGTCTGCAAAGCTATGTCGCGTGCTACGGTATGCCAAAACACTAAAAGCACCATAGTACAACCCAGAAGAAGCTTCTAAGTTGAAGTAATAGCCAGTAAGAAGTAGTACAATTCAAGTATTAGTTGTCGATTATTCACTTTTTAGCCGGCTTTTTTGGCTTGGACATGACCTAGGACCTTAGGATTTTGCATGAAAGGAGGACTAGCAGCCGCGTTGCACGGTAGAATGTAATAAGTGTTCATAAGTAGTAAAAACCTGTGAAATCCGTCCGTTTTCGTCATTAGTTATCGAATCGACTTAAAGCCAGATCGTCACATTGGCCATTCTTCTCCCTCAAACGGTTACATTTATCATCTGCAAAGCTATATCGCGTGCTACGGTATGCCAAAACACTAAAAGCACCATAGTACAACCCAGAAGAAGCTTCTAAGTTGAAGTAATAGCCAGTAAGAAATAGTACAATTCAAGTATTAGTTGTCGATTATTCACTTTTTAGCCGGCTTTGGTGGCTATGACATGACCTAGGACAATAAGATTTTGCATGAAAGGAGGACTAGCAGCCGCGTTGCACGGGAGAATGTGAAAAGTGTTCATATGTTGGAAAAACCTGAGAAATCCGTCCGTTTTTGTCATTTGATATCAAATCGACTTAAAGCCAGATCGTCACATTGGCCCCTCTTCTCTCTGAAACGGTTACACTTATCGTCTGCAAAGCTATGTCGCGTGCTGCGGTATGCGGAGACACTAAAAGCACCATAGTAGAACACAGAAGAAGCTTCTAAGTTGAAGTAATAGCCAGTAAGAAGTTATACAATTCAAGTTTTAGTTGTCGATTATTCACATTTTTGCCGGCTTTGGTCGCTTGGACATGACCTAGGACCTTAAGATTTTGCATAAAAGAAGGACTAGCAGACGCGTTGCACGGGAGAATGTGGAAAGTGTTCACATGTAGTAAAAACCTGAGAAAACCGTCCGTTTTCGTCATTTGTTATCGAATCGTCTTAATGCCAGATCGTCACATTGGAGGCTCTTCTCTCTGAAACGGTTACATTTATCGTCTGCAAAGCTATGTCGCGTGCTGCGATATGCCGAAACACTAAAAGCACCATAGTAGAACACAGAAGAAGCTTCTAAGTTGAAGTAATAGCCAGTAAGAAGTAGTACAATTCAAGTATTAGTTGTCGACTATTCACTTTTTAGCCGGCTTTGGTGGCTATGACATGACCTAGGACCATAAGATTTTGCATGAAAGGAGGACTAGCAGCCGCGTTGCACGGGAGAATGGGAAATGTGTTCATATGTAGTAAAAACCTGAGAAATCCGTCCGTTTTCGTCATTTGTTATCGAATCGACTTAAAGCCAGATCGTCACATTCGCCCCTCTTCTCTCTGAAACGGTTACACTTATCGTCTGCAAAGCTATGTCGCGTGCTGCGATATGCGGAAACACTAAAAGCACCACAGTACAACACAGAAGAAGCTTCTAAGTTGAAGTAATAGCCAGTAAGAAGTAGTACAATTCAAGTTTTAGTTGTCGATTATTCACTTTTTAGCCGGCTTTTTTGGCTTGGACATGATCTAGGACCTTAGGAATTTGCATGAAAGGAGGACTAGCAGTCGCGTTGCACAGTAGAATGTAATAAGTGTTCATAAGTAGTAAAAACCTGTGAAATCCGTCCGTTTTCGTCATTTGTTATCGAATCGACTTAAAGCCAGATCGTCTCATTGGCCATTCTTCTCTCTCAAACGGTTACATTTATCGTCTGCAAAGCTATGTCGCGTGATGCGGTGTGCGGAGACACTAGAAGCACCATAGTAGAACACAGAAGAAGCTTCTAAGTTGAAGTAATAGCCTGTAAGAAGTAGTACAATTCAAGTTTTAGTTGTCCATTATTCACTTTTTAGCCGGCTTTGGTGGCTTGGACATGACCTAGGACCTTAAGATTTTGCATGAAAGGAGGACTAGCAGACGCGTTGCACGGGAGAATGTGAAAAGTGTTCATATGTTGGAAAAACCTGAGAAATCCGTCCGTTTTCGTCATTTGTTATCGAATCGACTTAAAGCCAGATCGTCACATTGGCTGCTCTTCTCTCTGAAACGGTTACACTTATCGTCTGCAAAGCTATGTCGCGTGCTGCGATATGCGGATACACTAAACGCACCACAGTACAACACAGAAGAAGCTTCTAAGTTGAAGTAATAGCCAGTAAGAAGTAGTACAATTCAAGTATTAGTTGTCGATTATTCACTATTTAGCCGGCTTTGGTGGCTATGACATGACCTAGGACAATAAGATGTTGCATGAAAGGAGGACTAGCAGCCGCGTTGCACGGGAGAATGTGAAAAGTGTTCATATGTAGTAAAAAACTGAGAAATCCGTCCGTTTTCTTCATTTGTTATCGATTTGACTTAAAGCTAGATCGTCTCATTGGCCCCTTTTCTCTCTGAGACGGTTACATTTATCGTCTGCAAAGCTATGTCGCGTGCTGCGGTATGCGGAGACACTAAAAGCACCATAGTAGAACACAGAAGAAGCTTCTAAGATGAAGTAATAGCCAGTAAGAAGTAGTAAAATTCAAGTTTTAGTTGTCGATTATTCACTTTTTAGCCGGCTTTGGTGGCTTGTACATGACCTAGGACCTTAAGATTTTGCATGAAAGGAGGACTAGCAGCCGCGTTGCACGGGAGAATGTGAAAAGTGTTCATATGTTGGAAAAACCTGAGAAATCCGTCCGTTTTCGTCATTTGTTATCGAATCGACTTAAAGCCAGATCGTCACATTTGCCGCTTTTCTCTCTGAGACGGTTACATTTATCGTCTGCAAAGCTATGTCGCGTGCTGCGGTATGCGGAGACACTAAAAGCACCATAGTAGAACACAGAAGAAGCTTCTAAGTTGAAGTAATATCCAGTAAGAAGTAATACAATACAAGTTTTAGTTGTCGATTATTCACATTTTGCCGGCTTTTGTCGCTTGGACATGACCTAGGACCTTAAGATTTTGCATAAAAGGAGGACTAGCAGACGCGTTCCACATGAGAATGTGAAAAGTGTTCATATGTACTAAAACCCTGAGAAATATGTCCGTTTTCGTCATTTGTTATCGAATCGACTTAAAGCCAGATCGTCACATTGGCCGCTCTTCTCTCTGAAACGGTTACACTTATCGTCTGCAAAGCTATGTCGCGTGCTGCGAACTGCGGAAACACTAAAAGCACCACAGTACAACACAAAAGAAGCTTCAAAGTTGAAGTAATAGCCAGTAAGAAGTAGTACAATTCAAGTATTAGTTGTCGATTATTCACTTTTTAGCCGGCTTTGGTGGCTATGACATGACCTAGGACAATAAGATTTTGCATGAAACGAGGACTAGCAGCCGCGTTGCACGGGAGAATGTGAAAAGTGTTCATATGTAGTAAAAAACTGAGAAATCCGTCCGTTTTCGTCATTTGTTATCGAATCGACTTAAAGTCAGATCGTCACATTTTTCTCTTTTCTCTCTGAAACGGTTACACTTATCGTCTGCAAAGCTATGTCGCGTGCTGCGGCATGCGGAGACACTAAAAGCTCCATAGTAGAACACAGAAGAAGCTTCTAAGTTGAAGTAATAGCCAGTAAGAAGTAGTACAATTAAAGTTTTAGTTGTCGATTATTCACTTTTTAGCCGGCTTTGGTGGCTTGGACATGACCTAGGACCTTAAGATTTTGCATGAAAGGAGGACTAGCAGCCGCGTTGCACGGGAGAATGTGAAAAGTGTTCATATGTTGAAAAAACCTGAGAAATCCGTCCGTTTTCGTCATTTGTTATCGAATCGACTTAAAGCCAGATCGTCACATTGGCCGCTCTTCTCTCTGAAACGGTTACACTTATCGTCTGCAAAGCTATGTCGCGTGCTGCGATATGCGGAAACACTAAAAGCACCACAGTATAACACAGAAGAAGCTTCTAAGTTGAAGTAATAGCCAGTAAGAAGTAGTACAACTCAAGTTTTAGTTGTCGATTATTCACTTTTTAGCCGGCTTTTTTGGCTTGGAGATGACCTAGGACCTTAGGATTTTGCATGAAAGGAGGACTAGCAGCCGCGTTGCACGGTAGAATGTAATAAGTGTTCATAAGTAGTAAAAACCTGAGAAATCCGTCCGTTTTCGTCATTTGTTATCGAATCGATTTAAAGCCAGATCGTCACATTAGCCGTTCTGCTCTCTGAAACGGTTACACTTATCGTTTGCAAAGCTATGTCGCGTGCTGCGATATGCGGAAACACTAAAAGCACCACAGTACAACACAGAAGAAGCTTCTAAGTTGAAGTAATAGCCAGTAAGAAGTAGTACAATTCAAGTTTTAGTTGTCGATTATTCACTTTTTAGCCGGCTTTTTTGGCTATGACATGACCTAGGACAATAAGAATTTGCATGAAAGGAGGACTAGCAGCCGCGTTGCACGGGAGAATGTGAAAAGTGTTCATATGTAGTAAAAAACTGAGAAATCCGTCCGCTTTCGTCATTTGTTATCGATTCGACTTAAAGCCAGATCGTCTCATTGGCCGCTTTTCTCTCTGAGACGGTTACATTTATCGTCTGCAAACCTATGTCGCGTGCTGCGGTATGCGGAGACACTAAAAGCACCATAGCACAACACAGAAGAAGCTTCTATGTTGAAGTAATAGCCAGTAAGAAGTAGTACAATTCAAGTTTTAGTTGTCGATTATTCACTTTTTAGCCGGCTTTGGTGGCTTGGACATGACCTAGGACCTTAAGATTCTGCATGAAAGGAGGACTAGCAGCCGCGTTGCACGGGAGAATGTGAAATGTCTTCATATGTTGGAAAAACCTGAGAAATCCGTCCGTTTTCGTCATTTGTTATCGAATCGACTTAAAGCCAGATCGTCACATTTGCCGCTTTTCTCTCTGAGACGGTTACATTTATCGTCTGCAAAGCTATGTCGCGTGCTGCGGTCTGCGGAGACACTAAAAGCACCATAGTAGAACACAGAAGAAGCTTCGAAGTTGAAGTAATAGCCAGTAAGAAGTAGTACAATTCAAGTTTTAGTTGTCGATTATTCACTTTTTAGCCGGCTTTGGTGGCTTGGACATGACCTAGGACCTTAAGATTTTGCATGAAAGGACGACTAGCAGCCGCGTTGCACGGGAGAATGTAAAAAGTGTTCATATGTTGGAAAAACCTGATAAATCCGTCCGTTTTCGTCATTTGTTATCGAATCGACTTAAAGCCAGATCGCCACATATGCCGCTTTTCTCTCTGAGACGGTTACATTTATCGTCTGCAAAGCTATGTCGCGTGCTGCGGTATGCGGAGACACTAAAAGCACCATAGTAGAACACAGAAGAAGCTTCTAAGTTGAAGTAATAGCCAGTAAGAAGTAATACAATTCAAGTTTTAGTTGTCGATTATTCACATTTTTGCCGGCTTTTGTCGCTTGGACATGACCTAGGACCTTAAGATGTTGCATAAAAGGAGGACTAGCAGCCGCGTTGCATGGGAGAATGTGAAAAGCGTTCATATGTAGTAAAAAACTGAGAAATCCGTCCGTTTTCGTCATTTGTTATCGAATCGACTTAAAGTCAGATCGTCACATTTTTAACTTTTCTCTCTAAAACGGTTACACTTATCGTCTGCAAAGCTATGTCGCGTGCTGCGGTATGCGGAGACACTAAAAGCTCCATAGTAGAACACAGAAGAAGCTTCTAAGTTGAAGTAATAGCCAGTAAGAAGTAGTACAATTCAAGTTTTACTTGTCGATTATTCACTTTTTAGCCGGCTTTGGTGGCTTGGACATGACCTAGGACCTTAAGATTTTGCATGAAAGGAGGACTAGCAGCCGCGTTGCACGGGAGAATGTGAAAAGTGTTCATATGTTGGAAAAACCTGAGAAATCCGTCAGTTTTCGTCATTTGTTATCGAATCGACTTAAAGCCAGATCGTCACATTGTCCGCTCTTCTCTCTGAAACGGGTACACTTATCGTCTGCAAAGCTATGTCGCGTGCTGCGATATGCGGAAACACTTAAAGCACCACAGTACAACACAGAAGAAGCTTCTAAGTTGAAGTAATAGCCAGTAAGAAGTAGTACAATTCAAGTTTTAGTTGTCGATTATTCACTTTTTAGCCGGCTTTTTTGGCTTGGACATGACCTAGGACCTTAGGATTTTGCATGAAAAGAGGACTAGCAGCCGCGTTGCACGGTAGAATTTAATAAGTGTTCATAAGTAGTAAAAAACTGAGAAATCCGTCCGTTTTCGTCATTTGTTATCGAATCGTCTTAATGCCAAATCGTCACATTGGAGGCTCTTCTCTCTGAAACGGTTACATTTATCGTCTGCAAAGCTATGTCGCGTGCTGCGATATGCCGAAATACTAAAAGCACCATAGTAGAACACAGAAGAAGTTTCTTAGTTGAAGTAATAGCCAGTAAGAAGTAGTACAATTCAAGCTTTAGTTGTCGATTATTCACTTTTTAGCCGGCTTTGGTGGCTTGGACATGAGGTTGAACCTTAAGATTTTGCATGAAAGGACGACTAGCAGCCGCGTTGCACATGAGAATGTGAAAAGTGTTCATATGTACTAAAACCCTGAGAAATATGTCCGTTTTCGTCATTTGTTATCGAATCGACTTAAAGCCAGATCGTCACATTGACCGCTCTTCTCTCTGAAACGGTTACACTTATCGTCTGCAAAGCTATGTCGCGTGCTGCGAACTGCGGAAACACTAAAAGCACCACAGTACAACACAAAAGAAGCTTCAAAGTTGAAGTAATAGCCAGTAAGAAGTAGTACAATTCAAGTATTAGTTGTCGATTATTCACTTTTTAGCCGGCTTTGGTGGCTATGACATGACCTAGGACAATAAGATTTTGCATGAAACGAGGACTAGCAGCCGCGTTGCACGGGAGAATGTGAAAAGTGTTCATATGTAGTAAAAAACTGAGAAATCCGTCCGTTTTCGTCATTTGTTATCGAATCGACTTAAAGTCAGATCGTCACATTTTTCTCTTTTCTCTCTGAAACGGTTACACTTATCGTCTGCAAAGCTATGTCGCGTGCTGCGGCATGCGGAGACACTAAAAGCTCCATAGTAGAACACAGAAGAAGCTTCTAAGTTGAAGTAATAGCCAGTAAGAAGTAGTACAATTAAAGTTTTAGTTGTCGATTATTCACTTTTTAGCCGGCTTTGGTGGCTTGGACATGACCTAGGACCTTAAGATTTTGCATGAAAGGAGGACTAGCAGCCGCGTTGCACGGGAGAATGTGAAAAGTGTTCATATGTTGAAAAAACCTGAGAAATCCGTCCGTTTTCGTCATTTGTTATCGAATCGACTTAAAGTCAGATCGTCACATTTTTCTCTTTTCTCTCTAAAACGGTTACGCTTATCGTCTGCAAAGCTATGTCGCGTGCTGCGGTATGCGGAGACACTAAAAGCTCCATAGTAGAACACAGAAGAAGCTTCTATGTTGAAGTAATAGCCAGTAAGAAGTAGTACAATTGAAGTTTTAGTTGTCGGTTATTCACTTTTTTGCCGGCTTTGGTGGCTTGGACATGACCTAGGACCATAAGATTTTGCATGAAAGGAGGACTAACAGCCGTGTTGCACGGGAGAATGTGAAAAGTGTTCATATGTAGTAAAAACCTGAGAAATCCGTCCGTTTTCGTCATTTGTTATCGAATCGACTTAAAGGCAGATCGTCACACTGGCCCCTTTTCTCTCTGAGACGGTTACATTTATCGTCTGCAACGCTATGTCGCGTGCTGCGGTATGCGGAGACACTAAAAGCACCATAGTAGAACACAGAAGAAGTTTCAAAGTTGAAGTAATAGCCAGTAAGAAGTAATACAATTCAAGTTTTAGTTGTCGATTAATCACATTTTAGCAGGCTTTGGTGGCTTGGACATCACCTAGGACCTTAAGATTTTGCATGAAAGGTGGACTAGCAGCCGCGTTGCACGGGAGAATGTGAAAAGTGTTCATATGTAGTAAAAACCTGAGAAATCCGTCCGTTTTCGTCATTTGTTATCGAATCGCCTTAAAGCCAGATCGTCACATTGGCCGCTCTACTCTCTGAAACGGTTACACTTATCGTCTGCAAAGCTATGTCGCGTGCTGCGATATGCCGAAACACTAAAAGCACCATAGTAGAACACAGAAGGAGTTTCTAAGTTGAAGTAATAGCCAGTAAGAAGTAGTACAATTCAAGTTTTAGTTGTCGATTATTCACTTTTTAGCCGGCTTTGGTGGCTTGGACATGCGGTGGAACCTTAAGATTTTGCATGAAAGGAAGACTAGCAGCCGCGTTGCACGGGAGAATGTGAAAAGTGTTCATATGTAGTAAAAACCTGAGAAATCCGTCCGTTTTCGTCATTTGTTATCGATTCGACTTAAAGCCAGATCGTCTCATTGGCCGCTTTTCTCTCTGAGACGGTTACATTTATCGTCTGCAAAGCTATGTCGCGTGCTGCGGTATGCGGAGACACTAAAAGCACCATAGCACAACACAGAAGAAGCTTCTATGTTGAAGTAATAGCCAGTAAGAAGTAGTACAATTCAAGTTTTAGTTGTCAATTATTCACTTTTTAGCCGGCTTTGGTGGCTTGGACATGACCTAGGACCTTAAGATTTTGCATGAAAGGAGGACTAGCAGCCGCGTTGCACGGGAGTATGTGAAATGTGTTCATATGTTGGAAAAACCTGAGTAATCCGTCCGTTTTCGTCATTTGTTATCGAATCGACTTAAAGCCAGATCGTCACATTGGCGCTTTTCTCTCTGAGACGGTTACATTTATCGTCTGCAAAGCTATGTCGCGTGCTGCGGTCTGCGGAGACACTAAAAGCACCATAGTAGAACACAGAAGAAGCTTCGAAGTTGAAGTAATAGCCAGTAAGAAGTAGTACAATTCAAGTTTTAGTTGTCGATTATTCACTTTTTAGCCGGCTTTGGTGGCTTGGACATGACCTAGGACCTTAAGATTTTGCATGAAAGGACGACTAGCAGCCGCGTTGCACGGGAGAATGTAAAAAGTGTTCATATGTTGGAAAAACCTGATAAATCCGTCCGTTTTCGTCATTTGTTATCGAATCGACTTAAAGCCAGATCGTCACATTGTCCGCTCTTCTCTCTCAAACGGTTACACTTATCGTCTGCAAAGCTATGTCGCGTGCTGCGATATGCGGAAACACTAAAAGCACCACAGTACAACACAGAAGAAGCTTCTAAGTTGAAGTAATAGCCAGTAAGAAGTAGTACAATTCAAGTTTTAGTTGTCGATTATTCACTTTTTAGCCGGCTTTTTTGGCTTGGACATGACCTAGGACCTTAGGATTTTGCATGAAAAGAGAACTAGCAGCCGCGTTGCACGGTAGAATTTAATAAGTGTTCATAAGTAGTAAAAAACTGAGAAATCCGTCCGTTTTCGTCATTTGTTATCGAATCGTCTTAATGCCAGATCGTCACATTGGAGGCTCTTCTCTCTGAAACGGTTACATTTATCGTCTGCAAAGCTATGTCGCGTGCTGCGATATGCCGAAACACTAAAAGCACCATAGTAGAACACAGAAGAAGCTTCTTAGTTGAAGTAATAGCCAGTAAGAAGTAGTACAATTCAAGCTTTAGTTGTCGATTATTCACTTTTTAGCCGGCTTTGGTGGCTTGGACATGAGGTTGAACCTTAAGATTTTGCATGAAAGGACGACTAGCAGCCGCGTTGCACGGGAGAATGTGAAAAGTGTTCATATGTAGTAAAAACCTGAGAAATATGTCCGTTTTGGAAATTTGTTATCGAATCGACTTAAAGCCAGATCGTCACATTGGTCGCTCTTCTCTCTGAAACGGTTACACTTATCGTCTGCAAAGCTATATCGCGTGCTGCGATATGCGGAAACACTAAAAGCACCACAGTATAACACAGAAGAAGCTTCTAAGTTGAAGTAATAGCCAGTAAGAAGTAGTACAATTCAAGTATTAGTTGTCGATTATTCACTTTTTAGCCGGCTTTTTTGGCTATTACATGACCTAGGACAATAAGATTTTGTATGAAAGGAGGACTAGCAGCCGCGTTGCACGGGAGAATGTGAAAAGTGTTCATATGTAGTAAAAAACTGAGAAATCCGTCCGTTTTCGTCATTTGTTATCGAATCGACTTAAAGTCAGATCGTCACATTTTTCTCTTTTCTCTCTAAAACGGTTACGCTTATCGTCTGCAAAGCTATGTCGCGTGCTGCGGTATGCGGAGACACTAAAAGCTCCATAGTAGAACACAAAAGAAGCTTCTATGTTGAAGTAATAGCCAGTAAGAAGTAGTACAATTGAAGTTTTAGTTGTCGGTTATTCACTTTTTTGCCGGCTTTGGTGGCTTGGACATGACCTAGGACCTTAAGATTTTGCATGAAAGGAGGACTAGCAGTTGCGTTGCATGGTAGAATGTGAAAAGTGTTCATAAGTAGTAAAAACCTAAGAAATCCGTCCATTTTCGTCATTTGTTATCGAATTGACTTCAAGCCAGATCGTCACATTGGCCATTCTTCTCTCTCAAACGGTTACATTTATCGTCTGCAAAGCTATGTCGCGTGCAGCGATATGCCGAAACACTAAAAGCACCATAGTAGAACACAGAAGGAGTTTCTAAGTTGAAGTAATAGCCAGTAAGAAGTAGTACAATTCAAGTTTTAGTTGTCGATTATTCACTTTTTAGCCGGCTTTGGTGGCTTGGACATGCGGTGGAACCTTAAGATTTTGCATGAAAGGAAGACTAGCAGCCGCGTTGCACGGGAGAATGTGAAAAGTGTTCATATGTAGTAAAAACCTGAGAAATCCGTCCGTTTTCGTCATTTGTTATCGAATCGACTTAAAGCCAGATCGTCTCATTGGCCCCTTTTCTCTCTGAGACGGTTACATTTATCGTCTGCAAAGCTATGTCGCGTGCTGCGGTATGTGGAGACACTAAAAGCACCATAGTAGAACACAGAAGAAGATTCTAAGTTGAAGTAATAGCCAGTAAGGAGTAGTAAAATTCAAGTTTTAGTTGTCGATTATTCACATTTTTGCCGGGTTTGGTCGCTTGGACATGACCTAGGACCTTAAGATTTTGCATGAAAGGAGGACTAGCAGCCGCGTTACGCGGGAGAATGTGAAAATTGTTCATATGTAGTAAAAACCTGAGAAAACTGTCCGTTTTCGCCATTTGTTATCGAATCGTCTTAATGCCAGATCGTCACTTTGGCCGCTCTTCTCTCTGAAACGGTTACATTTATCGTCTGCAAAGCTATGTCGCGTGCTGCGATATGCCAAAACACTAAAAGTACCATAGTAGAACACAGAAGAAGCTTCTAAGTTGAAGTAATAGCCAGTAAGAAGTAGTACAATTCAAGTTTTAGTTGTCGATTATTCACTTTTTAGCCGGCTTTTGTGGCTTGGTCATGAGGTTGAACCTTTAGATTTTGCATGAAAGGACGACTAGCAGCCGCGTTGCACGGGAGAATGTGAAAAGTGCTCATATGTAGTAAAAACCTGAGAAATCAGTCCGTTTTCGTCATTTGTTATCGAATCGACTTAAAGCCAGATCGTCACATTGGCCGCTCTTCTCTCTGAAACGGTTACACTTATCGTCTGCAAAGCTATGTCGCGTGCTGCGATATGCGGAAACACTAAATGCACCATAGTACAACACAGAAGAAGAATCTAAATTGAAGTAATAGCCAGTAAGAAGTAGTACAATTCAAGTTTTAGTTGTCGATTATTCACTTTTTAGCCGGCTTTGGTGGCTTTGACATGACCTAGGACCTTAGGATTTTGCATGAAAGGAGGACTAGCAGCCGCGTTGGACGGTAGAATGTGAAATCTGTTCATATGCAGTAAAAACCTGAGAAATCCGTCCGTTTTCTTCATTTGTTATCGAATCGACTTAAAGCCAGATCGTCATATTGCCCATTCTTCTCTCTCAAACGGTTACATTTATCGCCTGCAAAAGCTATGTCGCGTGCTACGGTATGCCAAAACACTAAAAGCACCATAGTAGAACCCAGAAGAAGCTTCTAAGTTGAAGTAATAGCCAGTAAGGAGTAGTAGAATTCAAGTTTTAGTTGTCGATTATTCACTTTTAAGCCGACTTTGGTGGCTATGACATGACCTAGGACCATAAGATTTTGCATGAAAGGAGGACTAGCAGCCGCGTTGCACGGTAGAATGTGAAAAGTGTTCATATGTAGTAAAAACCTGAGAAATCCGTCCATTTTCGTCATTTGTTATCGAATTGACTTCAAGCCAGATCGTCACATTTTCCATTCCTCTCTCTCAAACGGTTACATTTATCGTCTGCAAAGCTATGTCGCGTGCTGCGATATGCCGAAACACTAAAAGCACCATAGTAGAACAAAGAAGGAGCTTCTAAGTTGAAGTAATAGCCAGTAAGAAGTAGTACAATTCAAGTTTTAGTTGTCGATTATTCACTTTTTAGCCGGCTTTGGTGGCTTGGACAAGCGGTGGAACCTTAAGATTTTGCATGAAAGGAAGACTAGCAGCCGCGTTGCACGGGAGAATGTGAAAAGTGTACATATGTTGGAAAAACCTGAGAAATCCGTCCCTTTTCGTCATTTGTTATCGAATCGACTTCAAGCCAGATCGTCACATTGGCCGCTTTTCTCTCTGAGACGGTTACATTTATCGTCTGCAAAGCTATGTCGCGTGCTACGGTATGCCAAAACACTAAAAGCACCATAATAGAACCCAGAAGAAGCTTCTAAGTTGAAGTAATAGCCAGTAAGGAATAGTACAATTCAAGTTTTAGTTGTCGATTATTCTCTTTTTAGCCGGCTTTGGTGGCTATGACATGACCTAGGACCATAAGATTTTGCATGAAAGGAGGACTAGCAGCCGCGTTGCACGGGAGAATGTGAAAAGTGTTCATATGTAGTAAAAACCTGAGAAATATGTCCGTTTTCGTCATTTGTTATTAATCGACTTAAAGCCAGATCGTCATATTGGCCGCTCTTCTCTCTGAAACGGTTACACTTATCGTCTGCAAAGCTATGTCGCGTGCTGCGGAATGCGGAGACACTAAAAGCTCCATAGTAGAACACAGAAGAAGCTTCTAAGTTGAAGTAATAGCCAGTAAGAAGTAGTAGAATTCAAGTTTTAGTTGTCGATTATTCACTTTTAGCCGGTTTTGGTGGCTTGGACATGAGGTTGAACCTTAAGATTTTGCATGAAAGGAGGACTAGCAGCCGCGTTGCACGAAAGAATGTGAAATGTGTTCATATGTACTAAAAACCTGAGAAATCCGTCCGTTTTCGTCATTTGTTATCGAATCGACTTAAAGCCAGATCGTCATATTGGCCGCTCTTCTCTCTGAAACGGTTACAATTATCGTCTGCAAAGCTATGTCGCGTGATGCGGTATGCGGAAACACTAAAAGCACCATAGTAGAACACAGAAGAAGCTTCTATGTTGAAGTAATAGCCAGTAAGAAGTAGTACAATTCAAGTTTTAGTTGTCGATTATTCACTTTTTAGCCGGCTTTGGTGGCTTGGACATGACCTAGGACCTTAAGATTTTGCATGAAAGGAGGACTAGCAGCCGCGTTGCACGGTAGAATGTGAAAAGTGTTCATATGTTGGAAAAACCTTAGAAATGCGTCCGTTTTCGTCATTTGTTATCGAATCGACTTAAAGCCAGATCGTCACATCGGCCGCTTTTCTCTCTGAGACGATTACATTTATCGTCTGCAAAGCTATGTCGCGTGCTGCGGTATGCGGAGACACTAAAAGCACCATAGTAGAACACAGAAGAAGCTTCTAAGTTGAAGTAATAGCCAGTAAGAAGTAATACAATTCAAGTTTTAGTTTTCCATTATTCACTTTTTAGCCGGCTTTGGTGGCTTGGACATGACCTAGGACCTTAAGATTTTGCATGAAAGGAGGACTAGCAGCCTCGTTGCACGGGAGAATGTGAAAAGTGTACATATGTTGGAAAAACCTGAGAAATCCGTCCCTTTTCGTCATTTGTTATCGAATCGACTTCAAGCCAGATCGTCACATTGGCCGCTTTTCTCTCTGAGACGGTTACATTTATCGTCTGCAAAGCTATGTCGCGTGCTACGGTATGCCAAAACACTAAAAGCACCATAATAGAACCCAGAAGAAGCTTCTAAGTTGAAGTAATAGCCAGTAAGGAATAGTACAATTCAAGTTTTAGTTATCGATTATTCACTTTTTAGCCGGCTTTGGTGGCTATGACATGACCTAGGACCATAAGATTTTGCATGAAAGGAGGACTAGCAGCCGCGTTGCACGGGAGAATGTGAAAAGTGTTCAATGTAGTAAAAACCTGAGAAATATGTCCGTTTTCGTCATTTGTTATTAATCGACTTAAAGCCAGATCGTCATATTGGCCGCTCTTCTCTCTGAAACGGTTACACTTATCGTCTGCAAAGCTATGTCGCGTGCTGCGGAATGCGGAGACACTAAAAGCTCCATAGTAGAACACAGAAGAAGCTTCTAAGTTGAAGTAATAGCCAGTAAGAAGTAGTAGAATTCAAGTTTTAGTTGTCGATTATTCACTTTTAGCCGGTTTTGGTGGCTTGGACATGAGGTTGAACCTTAAGATTTTGCATGAAAGGAGGACTAGCAGCCGCGTTGCACGAAAGAATGTGAAATGTGTTCATATGCAGTAAAAACCTGAGAAATCCGTCCGTTTTCGTCATTTGTTATCGAATCGACTTCAAGCCAGATCGTCACATTGGCCGCTTTTCTCTCTGAGACGGTTACATTTATCGTCTGCAAAGCTATGTCGCGTGCTACGGTATGCCAAAACACTAAAAGCACCATAGTAGAACCCAGAAGAAGCTTCTAAGTTGAAGTAATAGCCAGTAAGGAGTAGTACAATTCAAGTTTTAGTTGTCGATTATTCACTTTTTAGTCGGCTTTGGTGGCTATGACATGACCTAGGACCATAAGATTTTGCATGAAAGGAGGACTAGCAGCCGCGTTGCACGGGAGAATGTGAAAAGTGTTCATATGTAGTAAAAACCTGAGAAATATGTCCGTTTTCGTCATTTGTTATTAATCGACTTAAAGCCAGATCGTCATATTGGCCGCTCTTCTCTCTGAAACGGTTACACTTATCGTCTGCAAAGCTATGTCGCGTGCTGCGGTATGCGGAGACACTAAAAGCTCCATAGTAGAACACAGAAGAAGCTTCTAAGTTGAAGTAATAGCCAGTAAGAAGTAGTACAATTCAAGTTTTAGTTGTCGATTATTCACTTTTAGCCGGTTTTGGTGGCTTGGACATGAGGTTGAACCTTAAGATTTTGCATGTAAGGAGGACTAGCAGCCGCGTTGCACGAAAGAATGTGAAATGTGTTCATATGCAGTAAAAACCTGAGAAATCCGTCCGTTTTCGTCATTTGTTATCGAATCGACTTAAAGCGACATCGTCATATTGGCCGCTCTTCTCTCTGAAACGGTTACATTTATCGTCTGCAAAGCTATGTCGCGTGCTGCGGTATGCGGAAACACTAAAAGCACCATAGTAGAACACAGAAGAAGCTTCTATGTTGAAGTAATAGCCAGTAAGAAGTAGTACAATTCAAGTTTTAGTTGTCGATTATTCACTTTTTAGCCGGCTTTGGTGGCTTCGACATGCGGTGGAACCTTAAGATTTTGCATGAAAGGAAGACTAGCAGCCGCGTTGCACGGGAGAATGTGAAAAGTGTTCATATGTAGTAAAAACCTGAGAAATCCGTCCGTTTTCGTCATTTGTTATCGAATCGACTTAAAGCCAGATCGTCTCATTGGCCCCTTTTCTCTCTGAGTCGGTTACATTTATCGTCTGCAAAGCTATGTCGCGTGCTGCGGTATGCGGAGACACTAAAAGCACCATAGTAGAACACAGAAGAAGATTCTAAGTTGAAGTAATAGCCAGTAAGAAGTAGTACAATTCAAGTTTTAGTTGTCGATTATTCACTTTTTAGCCGGCTTTGGTGGCTATGACATGACCTAGGACAATAAGATTTTGCATGAAAGGAGGACTAGCAGCCGCGTTGCACGGGAGAATGTGAAAAGTGTTCATATGTAGTAAAAAACTGAGAAATCCGTCCGTTTTCGTCATTTGTTATCGAATCGACTTAAAGCCAGATCGTCACATTGGTCTCTTTTCTCTCTGAAACGGTTACACTTATCGTCTGCAAAGCTATGTCGCGTGCTGCGGTATGCGGAGACACTAAAAGCTCCATAGTAGAACACAGAAGAAGCTTCTAAGTTGAAGTAATAGCCAGTAAGAAGTAGTACAATTCAAGTTTTAGTTGTCGATTATTCACTTTTTAGCCGGCTTTGGTGGCTTGGACATGACCTAGGACCTTAAGATTTTCCATGAAAGGAGGACTAGCAGCCGCGTTGCATGGGAGAATGTGAAAAGTGTTCATAAGTAGTAAAAACCTGAGAAATCCGTCCGTTTTCGTCATTTGTTATCGAATTGACTTCAAGCCAGATCGTCACATTGGCCATCCTTCTCTCACAAACGGTTACATTTATCGTCTGCAAAGCTATGTCGCGTGCTGCGATATGCCGAAACACTAAAAGCACCATAGTAGAACACAGAAGGAGCTTCTAAGTTGAAGTAATAGCCAGTAAGAAGTAGTACAATTAAAGTTTTAGATGTCGATTATTTTCTTTTTAGCCGGCTTTGGTGGCTTGGACATGCGGTGGAACCTTAAGATTTTGCATGAAAGGAAGACTAGCAGCCACGTTGCGCGGAAGAATGTGAAAAGTGTTCATATGTAGTAAAAACCTGAGAAATCCGTCCGTTTTCGTCATTTGTTATCGAATCGACTTAAAGCCAGATCGTCTCATTGGCCCCTTTTCTCTCTGAGACGGTTACATTTATCGTCTGCAAAACTATGTCGCGTGCTGCGGTATGCGGAGACACTAAAAGCACCATAGTAGAACACAGAAGAAGATTCTAAGTTGAAGTAATAGCCAGTAAGAAGTAGTACAATTCAAGTTTTAGTTGTCGATTATTCACTTTTTAGCCGGCTTTGGTGGCTTGGACATGACCTAGGACCTTAAGATTTTGCATGAAAGGAGGACCAGCAGCCGCGTTGCACGGTAGAATGTGAAAAGTGTTCATATGTTGGAAAAACCTGAGAAATGCGTCCGTTTTCGTCATTTGTTATCGAATCGACTTAAAGCCAGATCGTCACATCGGCCGCTTTTCTCTCTGAGACGGTTACATTTATCGTCTGCAAAGCTATGTCGCGTGCTGCGGTATGCGGAGACGCTAAAAGCGCCATAGTAGAACACAGAAGAAGCTTCTAAGTTGAAGTAATAGCCAGTAAGAAGTAATACAATTCAAGTTTTAGTTGTCGATTATTCACATTTTTGCCAGCATTGGTCGCTTGGACATGACCTAGGACCTTAAGATTTTGCATGAAAGGAGGACTAGCAGCCGCGTTGCACGGGAGAATGTGAAAAGTGTTCATATGTAGTAAAAACCTGAGAAAACCGTCCGTTTTCGACATTTGTTATCGAATCGTCTTAATGCCAGATCGTCATATTGGCCGCTCTTCTCTCTGAAACGGTTACATTTATCGTCTGCAAAGCTATGTCGCGTGCTGCGATATGCCGAAACAGTAAAAGTACCATAGTAGAACACAGAAGAAGCTTCTAAGTTGAAGTAATAGCCAGTAAGAAGTAGTACAATTCAAGTTTTAGTTGTCGATTATTCACTTTTTAGCCGGCTTTGGTGGCTTGGACATGAGGTTGAACCTTAAGATTTTGCATGAAAGGACGACTAGCAGCCGCGTTGCACGGGAGAATGTGAAAAGTGCTCATATGTAGTAAAAACCTGAGTAATCAGTCCGTTTTCGTCATTTGTTATCGAATCGACTTAAAGCCAGATCGTCACATTGGCCGCTCTTCTCTCTGAAACGGTTACACTTATCGTCTGCAAAGCTATGTCGCGTGCTGCGATATGCGGAAACACTAAAAGCACCATAGTACAACACAGAAGAAGCCTCTAAGTTGAAGTAATAGCCAGTAAGAAGTAGTACAATTCAAGTTTTAGTTGTCGATTATTCACTTTTTAGCCGGCTTTGGTGGCTTGGACATGGCCTAGGACCTTAGGATTTTGCATGAAAGGAGGACTAGCAGCCGCGTTGGACGGTAGAATGTGAAAAGTGTTCATATGCAGTAAAAACCTGAGAAATCCGTCCGTTTTCTTCATTTGTTATCGAACCGACTTAAAGCCAGATCGTCATATTGGCCATTCTTCTCTCTCAAACGGTTACATTTATCGTCTGCAAAGCTATGTCGCGTGCTACGGTATGCCAAAACATTAAAAGCACCATAGTAGAACCCAGAAGAAGCTTCTAAGTTGAAGTAGTAGCCAGTAAGGAGTAGTACAATTCAAGTTTTAGTTGTCGATTATTCACTTTTAAGCCGACTTTGGTGGCTATGACATGACCTAGGACCATAAGATTTTACATGAAAGGAGGACTAGCAGCCGCGTTGCACGGGAGAATGTGAAAAGTGTTCATATGTAGTAAAAACCTGAGAAATCCGTCCGTTTTCGTCATTAGTTATCGAATCGTATTAAAGCCAGATCGTCACATTGGTCTCTTTTCTCTCTGAAACGGTTACACTTATCGTCTGGAAAGCTATGACGCGTGCTGCGGTATGCGGAGACACTAAAAGCTCCATAGTAGAACCCAGAAGAAGCTTCTAAGTTGAAGTAATAGCCAGTAAGAAGTAGTACAATTCAAGTATTAGTTGTCGATTATTCACTTTTTAGCCGGCTTTTTTGGCTTGGACATGACCTAGGACCTTAAGATTTTCCATGAAAGGAGGACTAGCAGCCGCGTTGCACGGGAGAATGTGAAAGGTGTTCATATGTAGTAAAAACCTAAGAAATCCGTCCGTTTTGGCCATTTGTTCTCGAATCGCCTTAAAGCCAGATCGTCACATTGGCCGCTCTTCTCTCTGAAACAGTTACATTTATCGTCTACAAAGCTATGTCGCGTGCTGCGGTATGCGGAAACACTAAAAGCACCATAGTAGAACACAGAAGAAGCTTCTATGTTGAAGTAATAGCCAGTAAGATGTTGTATAATTGAAGTTTTAATTGTCGATTATTCACTTTTTTGCCGGCTTTGGTAGCTTGGACATGACCTAGGACCTTAAGATTTTGCATGAAAGGAGGACTAGCAGCCGCGTTGCACGGGAGAATGTGAAAAGTGTTCATAAGTAGTAAAATCCTGAGAAATCCGTCCATTTTCGTCATTTGTTATCGAATTGACTTCAAGCCAGATCGTCACATTTTCCATTCTTCTCTCCCAAACGGTTACATTTATCGTCTGCAAAGCTATGTCGCGTGCTGCGATATGCCGAAACACTAAAAGCACCATAGTAGAACACAGAAGGAGCTTCTAAGTTGAAGTAATAGCCAGTAAGAAGTAGTACAATTCAAATTTTAGTTGTCGATTATTCACTTTTTAGCCGGCTTTGGTGGCTTGGACATGCGGTGGAACCTAAAGATTTTGCATGAAAGGAAGACTAGCAGCCGCGTTGCACGGGAGAATGTGAAAAGTGTTCATATTAGTAAAAACCTGAGAAATCCGTCCGTTTTCGTCATTTGTTATGGAATCGACTTAAAACCAGATCGTCTCATTGGCCCCTTTTCTCTCTGAGACGGTTACATTTATCGTCTGCAAAGCTATGTCGCGTGCTGCGGTATGCGGAGACACTAAAAGCTTCATAGTAGAACACAGAAGAAGCTTCTAAGTTGAAGTAATAGCCAGTAAGAAGTAGTACAATTCAGGTTTTAGTTGTCGATTATTCACTTTTTAGCCGGCTTTGGTGGCTTGGACATGACCTAGGACCTTAAGATTTTCCATGAAAGGAGGACTAGCAGCCGCGTTGCATGGGAGAATGTGAAAAGTGTTCATAAGTAGTAAAAACCTGAGAAATCCGTCCGTTTTCGTCATTTGTTATCGAATTGACTTCAAGCCAGATCGTCACATTGGCCATCCTTCTCTCACAAACGGTTACATTTATCGTCTGCAAAGCTATGTCGCGTGCTGCGATATGCCGAAACACTAAAAGCACCATAGTAGAACACAGAAGGAGCTTCTAAGTTGAAGTAATAGCCAGTAAGAAGTAGTACAATTCAAGTTTTAGATGTCGATTATTTTCTTTTTAGCCGGCTTTGGTGGCTTGGACATGCGGTGGAACCTTAAGATTTTGCATGAAAGGAAGACTAGCAGCCACGTTGCACGGAAGAATGTGAAAAGTGTTCATATGTAGTAAAAACCTGAGAAATCCGTCCGTTTTCGTCATTTGTTATCGAATCGACTTAAAGCCAGATCGTCTCATTGGCCCCTTTTCTCTCTGAGACGGTTACATTTATCGTATGCAAAGCTATGTCGCGTGCTGCGGTATGCGGAGACACTAAAAGCACCATAGTAGAACACAGAAGAAGCTTCTAAGTTGAAGTAATAGCCAGTAAGATGTAGTACAATTCAAGTTTTAGTTGTCGATTATTCACTTTTTAGCCGGCTTTGGTGGCTTGGACATGACCTAGGACCTTAAGATTTTGCATGAAAGGAGGACTAGCAGCCGCGTTGCACGGGAGAATGTGAAAAGTGTACATATGTTGGAAAAACCTGAGAAATCCGTCCCTTTTCGTCATTTGTTATCGAATCGACTTCAAGCCAGATCGTCACATTGGCCGCGTTTCTCTCTGAGACGGTTACATTTATCGTCTGCAAAGCTATGTCGCGTGCTACGGTATGCCAAAACACTAAAAGCACCATAGTTGAACCCAGAAGAAGTTTCTAAGTTGAAGTAATAGCCAGTAAGGAGTAGTACAATTCAAGTTTTAGTTGTCGATTATTCACTTTTTAGCCGGCTTTGGTGGCTATGACATGACCTAGGACCATAAGATTTCGCATGAAAGGAGTACTAGCAGCCGCGTTGCACGGGAGAATGTGAAAAGTGTTCATATGTAGTAAAAACCTGAGAAAACCGTCCGTTTTCGACATTTGTTATCGAATCGTCTTAATGCCAGATCGTCATATTGGCCGCTCTTCTCTCTGAAACGGTTACATTTATCGTCTGCAAAGCTATGTCGCGTGCTGCGATATGCCGAAACACTAAAAGTACCATAGTAGAACACAGAAGAAGCTTCTAAGTTGAAGTAATAGCCAGTAAGAAGTAGTACAATTCAAGTTTTAGTTGTCGATTATTCACTTTTTAGCCGGCTTTGGTGGCTTGGACATGAGGTTGAACCTTAAGATTTTGCATGAAAGGACGACTAGCAGCCGCGTTGCACGGGAGAATGTGAAAAGTGCTCATATGTAGTAAAAACCTGAGTAATCAGTCCGTTTTCGTCATTTGTTATCGAATCGACTTAAAGCTAGATCGTCACATTGGCCGCCCTTCTCTCTGAAACGGTTACACTTATCGTCTGCAAAGCTATGTCGCGTGCTGCGATATGCGGAAACACTAAAAGCACCAGAGTACAACACAGAAGAAGCCTCTAAGTTGAAGTAATAGCCAGTAAGAAGTAGTACAATTCAAGTTTTAGTTGTCGATTATTCACTTTTTTAGCCGGCTTTGGTGGCTTGGACATGGCCTAGGACCTTAGGATTTTGCATGAAAGGAGGACTAGCAGCCGCGTTGGACGGTAGAATGTGAAAAGTGTTCATATGCAGTAAAAACCTGAGAAATCCGTCCGTTTACTTCATTTGTTATCGAATCGACTTAAAGCCAGATCGTCATATTGGCCATTCTTCTCTCTCAAACGGTTACATTTATCGTCTGCAAAGCTATGTCGCGTGCTACGGTATGCCAAAACACTAAAAGCACCATAGTAGAACCCAGAAGAAGCTTCTAAGTTGAAGTAGTAGCCAGTAAGGAGTAGTACAATTCAAGTTTTAGTTGTCGATTATTCACTTTTAAGCCGACTTTGGTGGCTATGACATGACCTAGGACCATAAGATTTTGCATGAAAGGAGGACTAGCAGCCGCGTTGCACGGGAGAATGTGAAAAGTGTTCATATGTAGTAAAAACCTGAGAAATCCGTCCGTTTTCGTCATTAAATATCGAATCGTATTAAAGCCAGATCGTCACATTGGCCGCTCTTCTCTCTGAAACAGTTACATTTATCGTCTACAAAGCTATGTCGCGTGCTGCGGTATGGGGAAACACTAAAAGCACCATAGTAGAACACAGAAGAAGCTTCTATGTTGAAGTAATAGCCAGTAAGATGTTGTATAATTGAAGTTTTAATTGTCGATTATTCACTTTTTTGCCGGCTTTGGTAGCTTGGACATGACCTAGGACCTTAAGATTTTGCATGAAAGGAGGACTAGCAGCCGCGTTGCACGGGAGAATGTGAAAAGTGTTCATAAGTAGTAAAATCCTGAGAAATCCGTCCATTTTCGTCATTTGTTATCGAATTGACTTCAAGCCAGATCGTCACATTTTCCATTCTTCTCTCCCAAACGGTTACATTTATCGTCTGCAAAGCTATGTCGCGTGCTGCGATATGCCGAAACACTAAAAGCACCATAGCAGAACACAGAAGGAGCTTCTAAGTTGAAGTAATAGCCAGTAAGAAGTAGTACAATTCAAATTTTAGTTGTGATTATTCACTTTTTAGCCGGCTTTGGTGGCTTGGACATGCGGTGGAACCTTAAGATTTTGCATGAAAGGAAGACTAGCAGCCGCGTTGTACGGGAGAATGTGAAAAGTGTTCATATTAGTAAAAACCTGAGAAATCCGTCCGTTTTCGTCATTTGTTATGGAATCGACTTAAAACCAGATCGTCTCATTGGCCCCTTTTCTCTCTGAGACGGTTACATTTATCGTCTGCAAAGCTATGTCGCGTGCTGCGGTATGCGGAGACACTAAAAGCACCATAGTAGAACACAGAAGAAGCTTCTAAGTTGAAGTAATAGCCAGTAAGATGTAGTACAATTCAAGTTTTAGTTGTCGATTATTCACTTTTTAGCCGGCTTTGGTGGCTTGGACATGACCTAGGACCTTAAGATTTTGCATGAAAGGAGGACTAGCAGCCGCGTTGCACGGGAGAATGTGAAAAGTGTACATATGTTGGAAAAACCTGAGAAATCCGTCCCTTTTCGTCATTTGTTATCGAATCGACTTCAAGCCAGATCGTCACATTGGCCGCGTTTCTCTCTGAGACGGTTACATTTATCGTCTGCAAAGCTATGTCGCGTGCTACGGTATGCCAAAACACTAAAAGCACCATAGTAGAACCCAGAAGAAGCTTCTAAGTTGAAGTAATAGCCAGTAAGGAGTAGTACAATTCAAGTTTTAGTTGTCGATTATTCACTTTTTAGCCGGCTTTGGTGGCTATGACATGACCTAGGACCATAAGATTTAGCATGAAAGGAGGACTAGCAGCCGCGTTGCATGGGAGAATGTGAAAAGTGTTCATATGTAGTAAAAACCTGAGAAATCCGTCCGTTTTCGTCATTTGTTATCGAATCGACTTAAAGCCAGATCGTCTCATTGGCCCCTTTTCTCTCTGAGACGGTTACATTTATCGTCTGCAAAGCTATGTCGCGTGCTGCGGTATGCGGAGACACTAAAAGCACCATAGTAGAACACAGAAGAAGATTCTAAGTTGAAGTAATAGCCAGTAAGAAGTAGTACAATTCAAGTTTTAGTTGTCGATTATTCACTTTTTAGCCGGCTTTGGTGGCTATGACATGACCTAGGACCATAAGATTTTGCATGAAAGGAGGACTAGCAGCCGCGTTGCACGGGAGAATGTGAAAAGTGTTCATATGTAGTAAAAACCTGAGAAAACCGTCCGTTTTCGACATTTGTTATCGAATCGTCTTAATGCCAGATCGTCATATTGGCCGCTCTTCTCTCTGAAACGGTTACATTTATCGTCTGCAAAGCTATGTCGCGTGCTGCGATATGCCGAAACACTAAAAGTACCATAGTAGAACACAGAAGAAGCTTCTAAGTTGAAGTAATAGCCAGTAAGAAGTAGTACAATTCAAGTTTTAGTTGTCGATTATTCACTTTTTAGCCGGCTTTGGTGGCTTGGACATGAGGTTGAACCTTAAGATTTTGCATGAAAGGACGACTAGCAGCCGCGTTGCACGGGAGAATGTGAAAAGTGCTCATATGTAGTAAAAACCTGAGTAATCAGTCCGTTTTCGTCATTTGTTATCGAATCGACTTAAAGCTAGATCGTCACATTGGCCGCCCTTCTCTCTGAAACGGTTACACTTATCGTCTGCAAAGCTATGTCGCGTGCTGCGATATGCGGAAACACTAAAAGCACCATAGTACAACACAGAAGAAGCCTCTAAGTTGAAGTAATAGCCAGTAAGAAGTAGTACAATTCAAGTTTTAGTTGTCGATTATTCACTTTTTAGCCGGCTTTGGTGGCTTGGACATGGCCTAGGACCTTAGGATTTTGCATGAAAGGAGGACTAGCAGCCGCGTTGGACGGTAGAATGTGAAAAGTGTTCATATGCAGTAAAAACCTGAGAAATCCGTCCGTTTTCTTCATTTGTTATCGAATCGACTTAAAGCCAGATCGTCATATTGGCCATTCTTCTCTCTCAAACGGTTACATTTATCGTCTGCAAAGCTATGTCGCGTGCTACGGTATGCCAAAACACTAAAAGCACCATAGTAGAACCCAGAAGAAGCTTCTAAGTTGAAGTAGTAGCCAGTAAGGAGTAGTACAATTCAAGTTTTAGTTGTCGATTATTCACTTTTAAGCCGACTTTGGTGGCTATGACATGACCTAGGACCATAAGATTTTGCATGAAAGGAGGACTAGCAGCCGCGTTGCACGGGAGAATGTGAAAAGTGTTCATATGTAGTAAAAACCTGAGAAATCCGTCCGTTTTCGTCATTAGTTATCGAATCGTATTAAAGCCAGATCGTCACATTGGCCGCTCTTCTCTCTGAAACAGTTACATTTATCGTCTACAAAGCTATGTCGCGTGCTGCGGTATGGGGAAACACTAAAAGCACCATAGTAGAACACAGAAGAAGCTTCTATGTTGAAGTAATAGCCAGTAAGATGTTGTATAATTGAAGTTTTAATTGTCGATTATTCACTTTTTTGCCGGCTTTGGTAGCTTGGGCATGACCTAGGACCTTAAGATTTTGCATGAAAGGAGGACTAGCAGCCGCGTTGCACGGGAGAATGTGAAAAGTGTTCATAAGTAGTAAAATCCTGAGAAATCCGTCCATTTTCGTCATTTGTTATCGAATTGACTTCAAGCCAGATCGTCACATTTTCCATTCTTCTCTCCCAAACGGTTACATTTATCGTCTGCAAAGCTATGTCGCGTGCTGCGATATGCCGAAACACTAAAAGCACCATAGTAGAACACAGAAGGAGCTTCTAAGTTGAAGTAATAGCCAGTAAGAAGTAGTACAATTCAAATTTTAGTTGTGATTATTCACTTTTTAGCCGGCTTTGGTGGCTTGGACATGCGGTGGAACCTTAAGATTTTGCATGAAAGGAAGACTAGCAGCCGCGTCGTACGGGAGAATGTGAAAAGTGTTCATATTAGTAAAAACCTGAGAAATCCGTCCGTTTTCGTCATTTGTTATGGAATCGACTTAAAACCAGATCGTCTCATTGGCCCCTTTTCTCTCTGAGACGGTTACATTTATCGTCTGCAAAGCTATGTCGCGTGCTGCGGTATGCGGAGACACTAAAAGCACCATAGTAGAACACAGAAGAAGCTTCTAAGTTGAAGTAATAGCCAGTAAGATGTAGTACAATTCAAGTTTTAGTTGTCGATTATTCACTTTTTAGCCGGCTTTGGTGGCTTGGACATGACCTAGGACCTTAAGATTTTGCATGAAAGGAGGACTAGCAGCCGCGTTGCACGGGAGAATGTGAAAAGTGTACATATGTTGGAAAAACCTGAGAAATCCGTCCCTTTTCGTCATTTGTTATCGAATCGACTTCAAGCCAGATCGTCACATTGGCCGCGTTTCTCTCTGAGACGGTTACATTTATCGTCTGCAAAGCTATGTCGCGTGCTACGGTATGCCAAAACACTAAAAGCACCATAGTAGAACCCAGAAGAAGCTTCTAAGTTGAAGTAATAGCCAGTAAGGAGTAGTACAATTCAAGTTTTAGTTGTCGATTATTCACTTTTTAGCCGGCTTTGGTGGCTATGACATGACCTAGGACCATAAGATTTTGCATGAAAGGAGGACTAGCAGCCGCGTTGCACGGGAGAATGTGAAAAGTGTTCATATGTAGTAAAAACCTGAGAAATCCGTCCGTTTTCGTCATTTGTTATCGAATCGACTTAAAGCCAGATCGTCTCATTGGCCCCTTTTCTCTCTGAGACGGTTACATTTATCGTCTGCAAAGCTATGTCGCGTGCTGCGGTATGCGGAGACACTAAAAGCACCATAGTAGAACACAGAAGAAGATTCTAAGTTGAAGTAATAGCCAGTAAGAAGTAGTACAATTCAAGTTTTAGTTGTCGATTATTCACTTTTTAGCCGGCTTTGGTGGCTTGGACATGACCTAGGACCTTAAGATTTTGCATGAAAGGAGGACTAGCAGCCGCGTTGCACGGTAGAATGTGAAAAGTGTTCATATGTTGGAAAAACCTGAGAAATGCGTCCGTTTTCGTCATTTGTTATCGAATCGACTTAAAGCCAGATCGTCACATCGGCCGCTTTTCTCTCTGAGACGATTACATTTATCGTCTGCAAAGCTATGTCGCGTGCTGCGGTATGCGGAGACACTAAAAGCACCATAGTAGAACACAGAAGAAGCTTCTAAGTTGAAGTAATAGCCAGTAAGAAGTAATGCAATTCATGTTTTAGTTGTCGATTATTCACATTTTTGCCGGCTTTGGGCGCTTGGACATGACCTAGGACCTTAAGATTTTGCATGAAAGGAAGACTAGCAGCCGCGTTGCACGGGAGAATGTGAAAAGTGTTCATATGTAGTAAAAACCTGAGAAAACCGTCCGTTTTCGCCATTTGTTATCGAATCGTCTTAATGCCAGATCGTCACATTGGCCGCTCTTCTCTCTGAAACGGTTACATTTATCGTCTGCAACGCTATGTCGCGTGCTGCGGTATGCCGAAACACTAAAAGCACCATAGTAGAACACAGAAGAAGCTTCTAAGTTGAAGTAATAGCCAGTAAGAAGTAGTACAATTCAAGTTTTAGTTGTCGATTATTCACTTTTTAGCTGGCTTTGGTGGCTTGGACATGAGGTTGAACCTTAAGATTTTGCATGAAAGGACGACTAGCAGCCGCGTTGCACGGGAGAATGTGAAAAGTGCTCATATGTAGTAAAAACCTGAGAAATGAGTCCGTTTTCGTCATTTGTTATCGAATCGACTTAAAGCCAGATCGTCACATTGGCCGCTCTTCTCTCTGAAACGGTTACACTTATCGTCTGCAAAGCTATGTCGCGTGCTGCGATATGCGGAAACACTAAAAGCACCATAGTACAACACAGAAGAAGCCTCTAAGTTGAAGTAATAGCCAGTAAGAAGTAGAACAATTCAAGTTTTAGTTGTCGATTATTCACTTTTTAGCCGGCTTTGGTGGCTTGGACATGACCTAGGACCTTAGGATTTTGCATTAAAGGAGGACTAGCAGCCGCGTTGGACGGTAGAATGTGAAAAGTGTTCATATGCAGTAAAAACCTGAGAAATCCGTTCGTTTTCTTCATTTGTTATCGAATCGACTTAAAGCCAGATCGTCATATTGGCCATTCTTCTCTCTCAAACGGTTACATTTATCGTCTGCAAAGCTATGTCGCGTGCTACGGTATGCCAAAACACTAAAAGCACCATAGTAGAACCGAGAAGAAGCTTCTAAGTTGAAGTAATAGCCAGTAAGGAGTAGTACAATTCAAGTTTTAGCTGTCGATTATTCACTTTTTAGCCAGCTTTGGTGGCTATGACATGACCTAGGACCATAAGATTTTGCATGAAAGGAGGACTAGCAGCCGCGTTGCACGGGAGAATGTGAAAAGTGGTCATATGTAGTAAAAACCTGAGAAATACGTCCGTTTTCGTCATTTGCTATCGAATCGACTTAAAGCCAGATCGTCACATTGGCCGCTTTTCTCTCGGAGACGGTTACATTTATTGTCTGCAAAGCTATGTCGCGTACTGCGGTATACGGAGACACTAAAAGCATCATAGTAGAACATAGAAGAAGCTTCTAAGTTGAAGTAATATTTAGTAAGAAGTAGTACAATTCAAGTTTTAGTTATCGATTATTCACTTTTTAGCCGGCTTTGGTGGCTTGGACATGACCTAGCGCCTTAAGATTTTGCATGAAAAGAGGTCTAGCATCCGCGTTGCATGGGAGAATGTGAAAAGTGTTCATATGTAGTAAAAACCTGAGAAATCCGTCCGTTTTCGTCATTTGTTATCGAATCGACTTAAGCCAGATCGTCACATTGGCCGCTTTTCTCTCTGAGACGGTTACATTTATCGCCCGCAAAGCTGTGTCGCGTGCTGCGGTGTGTGGAGACACTAAAAGCACCATAGTAGAACACAGAAGAAGCTTCTAAGTTGAAGTAATAGCCAGTAAGAAGTAGTACAATTCAAGTTTTAGTTGTCGATTATTCACTTTTTAGCCGGCTTTGGAGGCTTGGACATGTGGTGGAACCTTAAGATTTTGCATGAAAGGATGACTAGCAGCCGCGTTGCATGGGAGAATGTGAAAAGTGTTCATATGTAGTAAAAACCTGAGAAATCAGTCCGTTTTCGTCATTTGTTATCGAATCGGCTTAAAGCCAGATCGTCACATTGGCCGCCTTTCTCTCTGAGACGGTTACATTTATGGTCTGCAAAGCTATGTCGAGTGCTGCGGTATGCGGAAACACTAAAAGCACCATAGTAGAACACAGAAGAAGCTTCTAAGTTGAAGAAACAGCCAGTAAGAAGTAGTACAATTCAAGTAGTCGATTATTCACTTTATAGCCGGCTTTGGTGGCTTGGACATGACCTAGGACCTTAAGATTTTCCATGGAAGGAGGACTTGCAGCCGCGTTGCACGGGAGAATGTGAAAAGTGTTCATATGTAGTAAAAACCTGAGAAATCCGTCCGTTTTCGTCATTTGTTATCGAATCGACTTAAAGCCAGATCGTCACATTGGCCGTTCTTCTCTCTGAAACGGTTACATTTATCGTCTGCAAAGCTATGTCGCGTGCTGCGGTATGCGGAAACACTAAAAGCACCATAGTAGAACACAGAAGAGGCTTCTAAGTTGAAGAAACAGCCAGTAAGATGTAGTACAATTCAAGTTTTAATTATCGATTATTCACTTTTTAGCCGGCTTTGGTGGCTTGGATATGACCTAGGACCTTAAGATTTTGCATGAAAGGAGGACTAGCAGCCGCGTTGCACGGGAGAATGTGAAAAGTGTTCATATGTAGTAAAAACCTGAGAAATCCTTCCGTTTCCGTCATTTGTTATCGAATCGACTTAAAGCCAGATCGTCACATAGGCCGCTTTTCTCTCTGAGACGGTTACATTTATCGTCTGCAAAGCTTATTCGCGTGCTGCGGTATGCGGAGACTCTAAAAGCACCATAGTAGAACACAGAAGAAGCTTCTAAATTGAAGCAATAGCCAGTAAGAACTAGTACAATACAAGTTTTAGTTGTCGATTATTCACTTTTTAGCCGGCTTTGGTGGCTTGGACATGACCTAGGTCCTTAAGATTTTGCATGAAAGGAGGACTAGCAGCCGCGTTGTATGGGAGAATGTTAAAAGTGTTCATATGTAGTAAAACCCTGAGAAATCCGTCCGTTTTCGTCATTTGTTATCGAATCGACTTAATGCCAGATCGTCACATTTTCCGCTTTACTCTCTGAGTCGGTTACATTTGTTGTCTTCAAAGCTATGTCGTGAGCTGCGGTATGCGGAGACACTAAAAGCACCATAGTAGAACACAGAAGAAGCTTCTAAGTTGAAGTAATAGCCAGTAAGAAGTAGTACAATTCAAGTTTTAGTTGTCGATTATTCACATTTTAGCCGGCTTTGGTGGCTTGGACATGACCTAGTACCTTAAGATTTTGCATGAAAGGAGGACTAGCAGCCGCGTTCCACGGGAGAATGTGAAAAGTGTTCATATGTAGTAAAAACCTGAGAAATCCGTCCGTTTTCGTCATTTGTTATCGAATCGACTTAAAGCCAGATCGTCACATTGGCCGCTTTTCTCTCTGAGACGGTTACATTTATCGTCTGCAACGCTATGTCGCGTGCTGCGGTGTGCGGAGACACTAAAAGCACCATAGTAGAACACAGAAGAAGCTTCTATGTTGAAGTAATAGCCAGTAAGAAGTAGTACAATTCAAGTTTTAGCTGTCGATTATTCACATTTTAGCCGGCTTTGGTGGCTTGTACATGACCTAGGACCTTAAGATTTTGCATGCAAGGAGTACTTGCAGCCGCGTTGCACGGGAGAATGTGAAAAGTGTTCATATGTAGTAAAAACCTGAGAAATCCGTCCGTTTTCGTCATTTGTTATCGAATCGACTTAAAGCCAGATCGTCACATTGGCCGCTTTTCTCTCTGAAACGGTTACATTTATCGTCTGCAACGCTATCTCGCGTGCTGCGGTGTGCGGAGACACTAAAAGCACCATAGTTGAACACAGAAGAAGCTTCTATGTTGAAGTAATAGCCAGTAAGAAGTAGTACAATTCAAGTTTTAGTTGTCGATTATTCACTTTTTAGCCGGCTTTGGTGGCTTGGACATTAGGTGGAACCTTAAGATTTTGCATGAAAGGAAGACTAGCAGCCGCGTTGCACGGGAGAATGTGAAAAGTGTTCATATGTAGTAAAAACCTGAGAAATCCGTCCGTTTTCGTAATTTGTTATCGAATCGACTTAAAGCCAGATCGTCACATTGGCCGCTCTACTCTCTGAAACGGTTACATTTATCGTCTGCAAAGCTATGTCGCGTGCTGCTGTATGCGGAAACACAAAAAGCACCATAGTAGAACACAGAAGAAGCTTCTAAGTTGAAGTAATAGCCAGTAAGAAGTAGTACAATTCAAGTTTTTGTTGTCGATTATTCAATTTTTAGAAGGCTTTGGTGGCTTGGACATGACCTAGGACCATACGATTTTGCATGAAAGGAGGACTAGCAGCCGCGTTGCACGGGAGAATGTGAAATGTGTTCATATGTAATAAAAACCTGAGAAATCCGTCCGTTTTCGTCATTTGTTATCGAATCGACTTAAAGCCATATCGTCAGATTGGCCGCTTTTCTCTCTGAGACGGTTACATTTATCGTCTGCAAAGCTATGTCGCGTGCTGCGGTATGCGGAGACACTAAAAGCACCATAGTAGAACACAGAAGGAGCTTCTAAGTTGAAGCAATAGCCAGTAAGAAGTAGTACAATTCAAGTTTTAATTATCGATTATTCACCTTTTAACCGGCTTTGGTGGATTGGATATTACCTAGGACGTTAAGATTTTGCATGAAAGGAGGACTGGCAGCCGCGTTGCACAAGAAAATGTGAAATGTGTTCATATGTGGTAAAAACCTGAGAAATCCGTCCGCTTTCGTCATTTGTTATCGAATCGACTTAAAGCCAGATCGTCACATTGGCCGCTTTTCTCTCTGAAACGGTTACATTTATCGTATGCAAAGCTATGCCGCGTGCTGCGGTATGCGGAAACACTAAAAGCACCATAGTAGAACACAGAAGAAGCTTCTAAGTTGAAGAAACAGAAAGTAAGAAGTAGTACAATTCAAGTTTTAGTTGTCGATTATTCACTTTATAGCCGGCTTTGGTGGCTTGGACATGACCTAGGACCTTAAGATTTTGCATGAAAGGAGGACTTTTAGCCGCGTTGCACGGGAGAATGTGAAAAGTGTTCATATGTAGTAAAAACCAGAGAAATCCGTCCGTTTTCGTCATTTGTTATCGAGTCGACTTAAAGCCAGATCGTCACATTGGCCGTTCTTCTCTCTGAAACGGTTACATTTATCGTCTGAAACCCTATGTCGCGTGCTGCGGTATGCGGAAACACTAAAAGCACCATAGTAGAAAACGGAAGAAGCTTCTAAGTTGAAGAAACAGCCAGTAAGATGTAGTACAATTCAAGTTTTAATTATCGATTATTCACTTTTTAGCCGGCTGTGGTGGCTTGGATATGACCTAGGACCTTAAGATTTTGCATCAAAGGAGGACTAGCAGCCGCGTTGCACGGGAGAATGTGAAAAGTGTTCATATGTAGTAAAAACCTGAGAAAACCGTCCGTTTCCGTCATTTGTTATCGAATCGACTTAAAGCCAGATCGTCACATTGGCCGCTCTACTCTCTGAAACGGTTACATTTATCGTCTGCAAAGCTATGTCGCGTGCTGCGGTATGCGGAGACACTAAAAGCACCATAGTAGAACACAGAAGAAGCTTCTAAGTTGAAGTAATAGCCAGTAAGATGTAGTACAATTCAAGTTTTAGTTGTCGATTATTCACTTTTTAGCCGGCTTTGGTGGCTTGGACATGACCTAGGACCTTAAGATTTTGCATGAAAGGAGGACTAGCAGCCGCGTTGGACGGTAGAATGTGAAAAGTGTTCATATGCAGTAAAAACCTGAGAAATCCGTTCGTTTTCTTCATTTGTTATCGAATCGACTTCAAGCCAGATCGTCACATTGGCCGCGTTTCTCTCTGAGACGGTTACATTTATCGTCTGCAAAGCTATGTCGCGTGCTACGGTATGCCAAAACACTAAAAGCACCATAGTAGAACCCAGAAGAAGCTTCTAAGTTGAAGTAATAGCCAGTAAGGAGTAGTACAATTCAAGTTTTAGTTGTCGATTATTCACTTTTTAGCCGGCTTTGGTGGCTATGACATGACCTAGGACCATAAGATTTTGCATGAAAGGAGGACTAGCAGCCGCGTTGCACGGGAGAATGTGAAAAGTGTTCATATGTAGTAAAAACCTGAGAAATCCGTCCGTTTTCGTCATTTGTTATCGAATCGACTTAAAGCCAGATCGTCTCATTGGCCCCATTTCTCTCTGAGACGGTTACATTTATCGTCTGCAAAGCTATGGCGCGTGCTGCGGTATGCGGAGACACTAAAAGCACCATAGTAGAACACAGAAGAAGGTTCTAAGTTGAAGTAATAGCCAGTAAGAAGTAGTACAATTCAAGTTTTAGTTGTCGATTATTCACTTTTTAGCCGGCTTTGGTGGCTTGGACATGACCTAGGACCTTAAGATTTTGCATGAAAGGAGGACTAGCAGCCGCGTTGCACGGTAGAATGTGAAAAGTGTTCATATGTTGGAAAAACCTTAGAAATGCGTCCGTTTTCGTCATTTGTTATCGAATCGACTTAAAGCCAGATCGTCACATCGGCCGCTTTTCTCTCTGAGACGATTACATTTATCGTCTGCAAAGCTATGTCGCGTGCTGCGGTATGCGGAGACACTAAAAGCACCATAGTAGAACACAGAAGAAGCTTCTAAGTTGAAGTAATAGCCAGTAAGAAGTAATAAAATTCAAGTTTTAGTTGTCGATTATTCACATTTTTGCCGGCTTTGGGCGCTTGGACATGACCTAGGACCTTAAGATTTTGCATGAAAGGAAGACTAGCAGCCGCGTTGCACGGGAGAATGTGAAAAGTGTTCATATGTAGTAAAAACCTGAGAAAACCGTCCGTTTTCGCCATTTGTTATCGAATCGTCTTAATGCCAGATCGTCACATTGGCCGCTCTTCTCTCTGAAACGGTTACATTTATCGTCTGCAACGCTATGTCGCGTGCTGCGGTATGCCGAAACACTAAAAGCACCATAGTAGAACACAGATGAAGCTTCTAAGTTGAAGTAATAGCCAGTAAGAAGTAGTACAATTCAAGTTTTAGTTGTCGATTATTCACTTTTTAGCTGGCTTTGGTGGCTTGGACATGAGGTTGAACCTTAAGATTTTGCATGAAAGGACGACTAGCAGCCGCGTTGCACGGGAGAATGTGAAAAGTGCTCATATGTAGTAAAAACCTGAGAAATCAGTCCGTTTTCGTCATTTGTTATCGAATCGACTTAAAGCCAGATCGTCACATTGGCCGCTCTTCTCTCTGAAACGGTTACACTTATCGTCTGCAAAGCTATGTCGCGTGCTGCGATATGCGGAAACACTAAAAGCACCATAGTACAACACAGAAGAAGCCTCTAAGTTGAAGTAATAGCCAGTAAGAAGTAGAACAATTCAAGTTTTAGTTGTCGATTATTCACTTTTTAGCCGGCTTTGGTGGCTTGGACATGACCTAGGACCTTAGGATTTTGCATTAAAGGAGAACTAGCAGCCGCGTTGGACGGTAGAATGTGAAAAGTGTTCATATGCAGTAAAAACCTGAGAAATCCGTTCGTTTTCTTCATTTGTTATCGAATCGACTTAAAGCCAGATCGTCATATTGGCCATTCTTCTCTCTCAAACGGTTACATTTATCGTCTGCAAAGCTATGTCGCGTGCTACGGTATGCCAAAACACTAAAAGCACCATAGTAGAACCGAGAAGAAGCTTCTAAGTTGAAGTAATAGCCAGTAAGGAGTAGTACAATTCAAGTTTGAGCTGTCGATTATTCACTTTTTAGCCGGCTTTGGTGGCTATGACATGACCTAGGACCATAAGATTTTGCATGAAAGGAGGACTAGCAGCCGCGTTGCACGGGAGAATGTGAAAAGTGGTCATATGTAGTAAAAACCTGAGAAATACGTCCGTTTTCGTCATTTGCTATCGAATCGACTTAAAGCCAGATCGTCACATTGGCCGCTTTTCTCTCGGAGACGGTTACATTTATTGTCTGCAAAGCTATGTCGCGTACTGCGGTATGCGGAGACACTAAAAGCATCATAGTAGAACATAGAAGAAGCTTCTAAGTTGAAGTAATATTCAGTAAGAAGTAGTACAATTCAAGTTTTAGTTATCGATTATTCACTTTTTAGCCGGCTTTGGTGGCTTGGACATGACCTAGCGCCTTAAGATTTTGCATGAAAAGAGGTCTAGCATCCGCGTTGCATGGGAGAATGTGAAAAGTGTTCATATGTAGAAAAAACCTGAGAAATCCGTCCGTTTTCGTCATTTGTTATCGAATCGACTTAAGCCAGATCGTCACATTGGCCGCTCTTCTCTCTGAAACGGTTACACTTATCGTCTGCAAAGCTATGTCGCGTGCTGCGATATGCGGAAACACTAAAAGCACCATAGTACAACACAGAAGAAGCCTCTAAGTTGAAGTAATAGCCAGTAAGAAGTAGAACAATTCAAGTTTTAGTTGTCGATTATTCACTTTTTAGCCGGCTTTGGTGGCTTGGACATGAGGTTGAACCTTAAGATTTTGCATGAAAGGACGACTAGCAGCCGCGTTGCACGGGAGAATGTGAAAAGTGCTCATATGTAGTAAAAACCTGAGAAATGAGTCCGTTTTCGTCATTTGTTATCGAATCGACTTAAAGCCAGATCGTCACATTGGCCGCTCTTCTCTCTGAAACGGTTACACTTATCATCTGCAAAGCTATGTCGCGTGCTGCGATATGCGGAAACACTAAAAGCACCATAGTACAACACAGAAGAAGCCTCTAAGTTGAAGTAATAGCCAGTAAGAAGTAGAACAATTCAAGTTTTAGTTGTCGATTATTCACTTTTTAGCCGGCTTTGGTGGCTTGGACATGACCTAGGACCTTAGGATTTTGCATTAAAGGAGGACTAGCAGCCGCGTTGCACGGGAGAATGTGAAAAGTGTTCATATGTAGTAAAAACCTGAGAAAACCGTCCGTTTTCGCCATTTGTTATCGAATCGTCTTAATGCCAGATCGTCACATTGGCCGCTCTTCTCTCTGAAACGGTTACATTTATCGTCTACAACGCTATGTCGCGTGCTGCGGTATGCCGAAACACTAAAAGCACCATAGTAGAAAACGGAAGAAGCTTCTAAGTTGAAGAAACAGCCAGTAAGATGTAGTACAATTCAAGTTTTAATTATCGATTATTCACTTTTTAGCCGGCTGTGGTGGCTTGGATATGACCTAGGACCTTAAGATTTTGCATCAAAGGAGGACTAGCAGCCGCGTTGCACGGGAGAATGTGAAAAGTGTTCATATGTAGTAAAAACCTGAGAAAACCGTCCGTTTCCGTCATTTGTTATCGAATCGACTTAAAGCCAGATCGTCACATTGGCCGCTCTACTCTCTGAAACGGTTACATTTATCGTCTGCAAAGCTATGTCGCGTGCTGCGGTATGCGGAGACACTAAAAGCACCATAGTAGAACACAGAAGAAGCTTCTAAGTTGAAGTAATAGCCAGTAAGATGTAGTACAATTCAAGTTTTAGTTGTCGATTATTCACTTTTTAGCCGGCTTTGGTGGCTTGGACATGACCTAGGACCTTAAGATTTTGCATGAAAGGAGGACTAGCAGCCGCGTTGGACGGTAGAATGTGAAAAGTGTTCATATGCAGTAAAAACCTGAGAAATCCGTTCGTTTTCTTCATTTGTTATCGAATCGACTTCAAGCCAGATCGTCACATTGGCCGCGTTTCTCTCTGAGACGGTTACATTTATCGTCTGCAAAGCTATGTCGCGTGCTACGGTATGCCAAAACACTAAAAGCACCATAGTAGAACCCAGAAGAAGCTTCTAAGTTGAAGTAATAGCCAGTAAGGAGTAGTACAATTCAAGTTTTAGTTGTCGATTATTCACTTTTTAGCCGGCTTTGGTGGCTATGACATGACCTAGGACCATAAGATTTTGCATGAAAGGAGGACTAGCAGCCGCGTTGCACGGGAGAATGTGAAAAGTGTTCATATGTAGTAAAAACCTGAGAAATCCGTCCGTTTTCGTCATTTGTTATCGAATCGACTTAAAGCCAGATCGTCTCATTGGCCCCATTTCTCTCTGAGACGGTTACATTTATCGTCTGCAAAGCTATGGCGCGTGCTGCGGTATGCGGAGACACTAAAAGCACCATAGTAGAACACAGAAGAAGGTTCTAAGTTGAAGTAATAGCCAGTAAGAAGTAGTACAATTCAAGTTTTAGTTGTCGATTATTCACTTTTTAGCCGGCTTTGGTGGCTTGGACATGACCTAGGACCTTAAGATTTTGCATGAAAGGAGGACTAGCAGCCGCGTTGCACGGTAGAATGTGAAAAGTGTTCATATGTTGGAAAAACCTTAGAAATGCGTCCGTTTTCGTCATTTGTTATCGAATCGACTTAAAGCCAGATCGTCACATCGGCCGCTTTTCTCTCTGAGACGATTACATTTATCGTCTGCAAAGCTATGTCGCGTGCTGCGGTATGCGGAGACACTAAAAGCACCATAGTAGAACACAGAAGAAGCTTCTAAGTTGAAGTAATAGCCAGTAAGAAGTAATAAAATTCAAGTTTTAGTTGTCGATTATTCACATTTTTGCCGGCTTTGGGCGCTTGGACATGACCTAGGACCTTAAGATTTTGCATGAAAGGAAGACTAGCAGCCGCGTTGCACGGGAGAATGTGAAAAGTGTTCATATGTAGTAAAAACCTGAGAAAACCGTCCGTTTTCGCCATTTGTTATCGAATCGTCTTAATGCCAGATCGTCACATTGGCCGCTCTTCTCTCTGAAACGGTTACATTTATCGTCTGCAACGCTATGTCGCGTGCTGCGGTATGCCGAAACACTAAAAGCACCATAGTAGAACACAGAAGAAGCTTCTAAGTTGAAGTAATAGCCAGTAAGAAGTAGTACAATTCAAGTTTTAGTTGTCGATTATTCACTTTTTAGCTGGCTTTGGTGGCTTGGACATGAGGTTGAACCTTAAGATTTTGCATGAAAGGACGACTAGCAGCCGCGTTGCACGGGAGAATGTGAAAAGTGCTCATATGTAGTAAAAACCTGAGAAATCAGTCCGTTTTCGTCATTTGTTATCGAATCGACTTAAAGCCAGATCGTCACATTGGCCGCTCTTCTCTCTGAAACGGTTACACTTATCGTCTGCAAAGCTATGTCGCGTGCTGCGATATGCGGAAACACTAAAAGCACCATAGTACAACACAGAAGAAGCCTCTAAGTTGAAGTAATAGCCAGTAAGAAGTAGAACAATTCAAGTTTTAGTTGTCGATTATTCACTTTTTAGCCGGCTTTGGTGGCTTGGACATGACCTAGGACCTTAGGATTTTGCATTAAAGGAGAACTAGCAGCCGCGTTGGACGGTAGAATGTGAAAAGTGTTCATATGCAGTAAAAACCTGAGAAATCCGTTCGTTTTCTTCATTTGTTATCGAATCGACTTAAAGCCAGATCGTCATATTGGCCATTCTTCTCTCTCAAACGGTTACATTTATCGTCTGCAAAGCTATGTCGCGTGCTACGGTATGCCAAAACACTAAAAGCACCATAGTAGAACCGAGAAGAAGCTTCTAAGTTGAAGTAATAGCCAGTAAGGAGTAGTACAATTCAAGTTTTAGCTGTCGATTATTCACTTTTTAGCCGGCTTTGGTGGCTATGACATGACCTAGGACCATAAGATTTTGCATGAAAGGAGGACTAGCAGCCGCGTTGCACGGGAGAATGTGAAAAGTGGTCATATGTAGTAAAAACCTGAGAAATACGTCCGTTTTCGTCATTTGCTATCGAATCGACTTAAAGCCAGATCGTCACATTGGCCGCTTTTCTCTCGGAGACGGTTACATTTATTGTCTGCAAAGCTATGTCGCGTACTGCGGTATGTGGAGACACTAAAAGCATCATAGTAGAACATAGAAGAAGCTTCTAAGTTGAAGTAATATTCAGTAAGAAGTAGTACAATTCAAGTTTTAGTTATCGATTATTCACTTTTTAGCCGGCTTTGGTGGCTTGGACATGACCTAGCGCCTTAAGATTTTGCATGAAAAGAGGTCTAGCATCCGCGTTGCATGGGAGAATGTGAAAAGTGTTCATATGTAGTAAAAACCTGAGAAATCCGTCCGTTTTCGTCATTTGTTATCGAATCGACTTAAGCCAGATCGTCACATTGGCCGCTCTTCTCTCTGAAACGGTTACACTTATCGTCTGCAAAGCTATGTCGCGTGCTGCGATATGCGGAAACACTAAAAGCACCATAGTACAACACAGAAGAAGCCTCTAAGTTGAAGTAATAGCCAGTAAGAAGTAGAACAATTCAAGTTTTAGTTGTCGATTATTCACTTTTTAGCCGGCTTTGGTGGCTTGGACATGAGGTTGAACCTTAAGATTTTGCATGAAAGGACGACTAGCAGCCGCGTTGCACGGGAGAATGTGAAAAGTGCTCATATGTAGTAAAAACCTGAGAAATGAGTCCGTTTTCGTCATTTGTTATCGAATCGACTTAAAGCCAGATCGTCACATTGGCCGCTCTTCTCTCTGAAACGGTTACACTTATCGTCTGCAAAGCTATGTCGCGTGCTGCGATATGCGGAAACACTAAAAGCACCATAGTACAACACAGAAGAAGCCTCTAAGTTGAAGTAATAGCCAGTAAGAAGTAGAACAATTCAAGTTTTAGTTGTCGATTATTCACTTTTTAGCCGGCTTTGGTGGCTTGGACATGACCTAGGACCTTAGGATTTTGCATTAAAGGAGGACTAGCAGCCGCGTTGCACGGGAGAATGTGAAAAGTGTTCATATGTAGTAAAAACCTGAGAAAACCGTCCGTTTTCGCCATTTGTTATCGAATCGTCTTAATGCCAGATCGTCACATTGGCCGCTCTTCTCTCTGAAACGGTTACATTTATCGTCTGCAACGCTATGTCGCGTGCTGCGGTATGCCGAAACACTAAAAGCACCATAGTAGAACACAGAAGAAGGTTCTAAGTTGAAGTAATAGCCAGTAAGAAGTAGTACAATTCAAGTTTTAGTTGTCGATTATTCACTTTTTAGCCGGCTTTGGTGGCTTGGACATGACCTAGGACCTTAAGATTTTGCATGAAAGGAGGACTAGCAGCCGCGTTGCACGGTAGAATGTGAAAAGTGTTCATATGTTGGAAAAACCTTAGAAATGCGTCCGTTTTCGTCATTTGTTATCGAATCGACTTAAAGCCAGATCGTCACATCGGCCGCTTTTCTCTCTGAGACGATTACATTTATCGTCTGCAAAGCTATGTCGCGTGCTGCGGTATGCGGAGACACTAAAAGCACCATAGTAGAACACAGAAGAAGCTTCTAAGTTGAAGTAATAGCCAGTAAGAAGTAATAAAATTCAAGTTTTAGTTGTCGATTATTCACATTTTTGCCGGCTTTGGGCGCTTGGACATGACCTAGGACCTTAAGATTTTGCATGAAAGGAAGACTAGCAGCCGCGTTGCACGGGAGAATGTGAAAAGTGTTCATATGTAGTAAAAACCTGAGAAAACCGTCCGTTTTCGCCATTTGTTATCGAATCGTCTTAATGCCAGATCGTCACATTGGCCGCTCTTCTCTCTGAAACGGTTACATTTATCGTCTGCAACGCTATGTCGCGTGCTGCGGTATGCCGAAACACTAAAAGCACCATAGTAGAACACAGAAGAAGCTTCTAAGTTGAAGTAATAGCCAGTAAGAAGTAGTACAATTCAAGTTTTAGTTGTCGATTATTCACTTTTTAGCTGGCTTTGGTGGCTTGGACATGAGGTTGAACCTTAAGATTTTGCATGAAAGGACGACTAGCAGCCGCGTTGCACGGGAGAATGTGAAAAGTGCTCATATGTAGTAAAAACCTGAGAAATCAGTCCGTTTTCGTCATTTGTTATCGAATCGACTTAAAGCCAGATCGTCACATTGGCCGCTCTTCTCTCTGAAACGGTTACACTTATCGTCTGCAAAGCTATGTCGCGTGCTGCGATATGCGGAAACACTAAAAGCACCATAGTACAACACAGAAGAAGCCTCTAAGTTGAAGTAATAGCCAGTAAGAAGTAGAACAATTCAAGTTTTAGTTGTCGATTATTCACTTTTTAGCCGGCTTTGGTGGCTTGGACATGACCTAGGACCTTAGGATTTTGCATTAAAGGAGAACTAGCAGCCGCGTTGGACGGTAGAATGTGAAAAGTGTTCATATGCAGTAAAAACCTGAGAAATCCGTTCGTTTTCTTCATTTGTTATCGAATCGACTTAAAGCCAGATCGTCATATTGGCCATTCTTCTCTCTCAAACGGTTACATTTATCGTCTGCAAAGCTATGTCGCGTGCTACGGTATGCCAAAACACTAAAAGCACCATAGTAGAACCGAGAAGAAGCTTCTAAGTTGAAGTAATAGCCAGTAAGGAGTAGTACAATTCAAGTTTTAGCTGTCGATTATTCACTTTTTAGCCGGCTTTGGTGGCTATGACATGACCTAGGACCATAAGATTTTGCATGAAAGGAGGACTAGCAGCCGCGTTGCACGGGAGAATGTGAAAAGTGGTCATATGTAGTAAAAACCTGAGAAATACGTCCGTTTTCGTCATTTGCTATCGAATCGACTTAAAGCCAGATCGTCACATTGGCCGCTTTTCTCTCGGAGACGGTTACATTTATTGTCTGCAAAGCTATGTCGCGTACTGCGGTATGCGGAGACACTAAAAGCATCATAGTAGAACATAGAAGAAGCTTCTAAGTTGAAGTAATATTCAGTAAGAAGTAGTACAATTCAAGTTTTAGTTATCGATTATTCACTTTTTAGCCGGCTTTGGTGGCTTGGACATGACCTAGCGCCTTAAGATTTTGCATGAAAAGAGGTCTAGCATCCGCGTTGCATGGGAGAATGTGAAAAGTGTTCATATGTAGTAAAAACCTGAGAAATCCGTCCGTTTTCGTCATTTGTTATCGAATCGACTTAAGCCAGATCGTCACATTGGCCGCTCTTCTCTCTGAAACGGTTACACTTATCGTCTGCAAAGCTATGTCGCGTGCTGCGATATGCGGAAACACTAAAAGCACCATAGTACAACACAGAAGAAGCCTCTAAGTTGAAGTAATAGCCAGTAAGAAGTAGAACAATTCAAGTTTTAGTTGTCGATTATTCACTTTTTAGCCGGCTTTGGTGGCTTGGACATGAGGTTGAACCTTAAGATTTTGCATGAAAGGACGACTAGCAGCCGCGTTGCACGGGAGAATGTGAAAAGTGCTCATATGTAGTAAAAACCTGAGAAATGAGTCCGTTTTCGTCATTTGTTATCGAATCGACTTAAAGCCAGATCGTCACATTGGCCGCTCTTCTCTCTGAAACGGTTACACTTATCGTCTGCAAAGCTATGTCGCGTGCTGCGATATGCGGAAACACTAAAAGCACCATAGTACAACACAGAAGAAGCCTCTAAGTTGAAGTAATAGCCAGTAAGAAGTAGAACAATTCAAGTTTTAGTTGTCGATTATTCACTTTTTAGCCGGCTTTGGTGGCTTGGACATGACCTAGGACCTTAGGATTTTGCATTAAAGGAGGACTAGCAGCCGCGTTGGACGGTAGAATGTGAAAAGTGTTCATATGCAGTAAAAACCTGAGAAATCCGTTCGTTTTCTTCATTTGTTATCGAATCGACTTAAAGCCAGATCGTCATATTGGCCATTCTTCTCTCTGAAACGGTTACATTTATCGTCTGCAAAGCTATGTCGCGTGCTACGGTATGCCAAAACACTAAAAGCACCATAGTAGAACCGAGAAGAAGCTTCTAAGTTGAAGTAATAGCCAGTAAGGAGTAGTACAATTCAAGTTTTAGCTGTCGATTATTCACTTTTTAGCCGGCTTTTTTGGCTATGACATGACCTAGGACCATAAGATTTTGCATGAAAGGAGGACTAGCAGCCGCGTTGCACGGGAGAATGTGAAAAGTGGTCATATGTAGTAAAAACCTGAGAAATACGTCCGTTTTCGTCATTTGCTATCGAATCGACTTAAAGCCAGATCGTCACATTGGCCGCTTTTCTCTCGGAGACGGTTACATTTATTGTCTGCAAAGCTATGTCGCGTACTGCGGTATGCGGAGACACTAAAAGCATCATAGTAGAACATAGAAGAAGCTTCTAAGTTGAAGTAATATTCAGTAAGAAGTAGTACAATTCAAGTTTTAGTTATCGATTATTCACTTTTTAGCCGGCTTTGGTGGCTTGGACATGACCTAGCGCCTTAAGATTTTGCATGAAAAGAGGTCTAGCATCCGCGTTGCATGGGAGAATGTGAAAAGTGTTCATATTTAGTAAAAACCTGAGAAATCCGTCCGTTTTCGTCATTTGTTATCGAATCGACTTAAGCCAGATCGTCACATTGGCCGCTTTTCTCTCTGAGACGGTTACATTTATCGCCCGCAAAGCTGTGTCGCGTGCTGCGGTGTGTGGAGACACTAAAAGCACCATAGTAGAACACAGAAGAAGCTTCTAAGTTGAAGTAATAGCCAGTAAGAAGTAGTACAATTCAAGTTTTAGTTGTCGATTATTCACTTTTTAGCCGGCCTTGGTGGCTTGAACATGACCTAGGACCTTAAGATTTTGCATGAAAGGAGGACTAGCAGCCGCGTTGCACGGTAGAATGTGAAAAGTGTTCATATGTAGTAAAACCCTGAGAAATCCGTCAATTTTTGTCATTTGTTATCGAATCGACTTAAAGCCAGATCGTCACATTTTCCGCTTTACTCTCTGAGACGGTTACATTTGTTGTCTTCAAAGCTATGTCGCGAGCTGCGGTATGCGGAGACACTAAAAGCACCATATTAGAACACAGAAGAAGCTTCTAAGTTGAAGTAATAGCCAGTAAGAAGTAGTACTATTCAAGTTTTAGTTGTCGAATATTCACTTTTTAGCCGGCTTTGGTGGCTTGGACATGGCCTAGGACCTTAAGATTTTGCATGAAAGGAGGTCTAGCAGCCACGTTGCATGGGAGAATGTGAAAAGTGTTCATATGTAGTAAAAACCTGAGAAATCCGTCCGTTTTCGTCATTTGTTATCGAATCGACTTAAAGCCAGATCGTCACATTTGCCGCTTTATTCTCTGAGACGGTTACATTTATCGTCTGCAACGCTATGTCGCGTGCTGCGGTGTGCGGAGTCACTAAAAGCACCATAGTAGAACACAGAAGAAGCTTCTATGTTGAAGTAATAGCCAGTAAGAAGTAGTACAATTCAAGTTTTAGTTGTCGATTATTCACTTTTTAGCCGGCTTTGGAGGCTTGGACATGTGGTGGAACCTTAAGATTTTGCATGAAAGGATGACTAGCAGCCGCGTTGCATGGGAGAATGTGAAAAGTGTTCATATGTAGTAAAAACCTGAGAAATCAGTCCGTTTTCGTCATTTGTTATCGAATCGGCTTAAAGCCAGATCGTCACATTGGCCGCCTTTCTCTCTGAGACGGTTACATTTATCGTCTGCAAAGCTATGTCGAGTGCTGCGGTATGCGGAAACACTAAAAGCACCATAGTAGAACACAGAAGAAGCTTCTAAGTTAAAGAAACAGCCAGTAAGAAGTAGTACAATTCAAGTAGTCGATTATTCACTTTATAGCCGGCTTTGGTGGCTTGGACATGACCTAGGACCTTAAGATTTTCCATGGAAGGAGGACTTGCAGCCGCGTTGCACGGGAGAATGTGAAAAGTGTTCATATGTAGTAAAAACCTGAGAAATCCGTCCGTTTTCGTCATTTGTTATCGAATCGACTTAAAGCCAGATCGTCACATTGGCCGTTCTTCTCTCTGAAACGGTTACATTTATCGTCTGCAAAGCTATGTCGCGTGCTGCGGTATGCGGAAACACTAAAAGCACCATAGTAGAACACAGAAGAGGCTTCTAAGTTGAAGAAACAGCCAGTAAGATGTAGTACAATTCAAGTTTTAATTATCGATTATTCACTTTTTAGCCGGCTTTGGTGGCTTGGATATGACCTAGGACCTTAAGATTTTGCATGAAAGGAGGACTAGCAGCCGCGTTGCACGGGAGAATGTGAAAAGTGTTCATATGTAGTAAAAACCTGAGAAATCCTTCCGTTTCCGTCATTTGTTATCGAATCGACTTAAAGCCAGATCGTCACATAGGCCGCTTTTCTCTCTGAGACGGTTACATTTATCGTCTGCAAAGCTTATTCGCGTGCTGCGGTATGCGGAGACTCTAAAAGCACCATAGTAGAACACAGAAGAAGCTTCTAAATTGAAGCAATAGCCAGTAAGAAGTAGTACAATACAAGTTTTAGTTGTCGATTATTCACTTTTTAGCCGGCTTTGGTGGCTTGGACATGACCTAGGTCCTTAAGATTTTGCATGAAAGGAGGACTAGCAGCCGCGTTGTATGGGAGAATGTTAAAAGTGTTCATATGTAGTAAAACCCTGAGAAATCCGTCCGTTTTCGTCATTTGTTATCGAATCGACTTAAAGCCAGATCGTCACATTTTCCGCTTTACTCTCTGAGACGGTTACATTTGTTGTCTTCAAAGCTATGTCGTGAGCTGCGGTATGCGGAGACACTAAAAGCACCATAGTAGAACACAGAAGAAGCTTCTAAGTTGAAGTAATAGCCAGTAAGAAGTAGTACAATTCAAGTTTTAGTTGTCGATTATTCACATTTTAGCCGGCTTTGGTGGCTTGGACATGACCTAGTACCTTAAGATTTTGCATGAAAGGAGGACTAGCAGCCGCGTTCCACGGGAGAATGTTCATATGTAGTAAAAACCTGAGAAATCCGTCCGTTTTCGTCATTTGTTATCGAATCGACTTAAAGCCAGATCGTCACATTGGCCGCTTTTCTCTCTGAGACGGTTACATTTATCGTCTGCAACGCTATGTCACGTGCTGCGGTGTGCGGAGACACTAAAAGCACCATAGTAGAACACAGAAGAAGCTTCTATGTTGAAGTAATAGCCAGTAAGAAGTAGTACAATTCAAGTTTTAGCTGTCGATTATTCACATTTTAGCCGGCTTTGGTGGCTTGTACATGACCTAGGACCTTAAGATTTTGAATGCAAGGAGTACTTGCAGCCGCGTTGCACGGGAGAATGTGAAAAGTGTTCATATGTAGTAAAAACCTGAGAAATCCGTCCGTTTTCGTCATTTGTTATCGAATCGACTTAAAGCCAGATCGTCACATTGGCCGCTTTTCTCTCTGGAACGGTTACATTTATCGTCTGCAACGCTATCTCGCGTGCTGCGGTGTGCGGAGACACTAAAAGCACCATAGTTGAACACAGAAGAAGCTTCTATGTTGAAGTAATAGCCAGTAAGAAGTAGTACAATTCAAGTTTTAGTTGTCGATTATTCACTTTTTAGCCGGCTTTGGTGGCTTGGACATTAGGTGGAACCTTAAGATTTTGCATGAAAGGAAGACTAGCAGCCGCGTTGCACGGGAGAATGTGAAAAGTGTTCATATGTAGTAAAAACCTGAGAAATCCGTCCGTTTTCGTAATTTGTTATCGAATCGACTTAAAGCCAGATCGTCACATTGGCCGCTCTACTCACTGAAACGGTTACATTTATCGTCTGCAACGCTATGTCGCGTGCTGCGGTATGCGGAGACACTAAAAACACCATAGTAGAACACAGAAGAAGCTTCTATGTAGAAGTAATAGCCAGTAAGAAGTAGTACAATTCAAGTTTTAGTTGTCGATTATTCACTTTTTAGCCGGCTTTGGAGGCTTGGACATGTGGTGGAACCTTAAGATTTTGCATGAAAGGATGACTAGCAGCCGCGTTGCATGGGAGAATGTGAAAAGTGTTCATATGTAGTAAAAACCTGAGAAATCAGTCCGTTTTCGTCATTTGTTATCGAATCGGCTTAAAGCCAGATCGTCACATTGGCCGCCTTTCTCTCTGAGACGGTTACATTTATCGTCTGCAAAGCTATGTCGAGTGCTGCGGTATGCGGAAACACTAAAAGCACCATAGTAGAACACAGAAGAAGCTTCTAAGTTGAAGAAACAGCCAGTAAGAAGTAGTACAATTCAAGTAGTCGATTATTCACTTTATAGCCGGCTTTGGTGGCTTGGACATGACCTAGGACCTTAAGATTTTGCATGCAAGGAGTACTTGCAGCCGCGTTGCACGGGAGAATGTGAAAAGTGTTCATATGTAGTAAAAACCTGAGAAATCCGTCCGTTTTCGTCATTTGTTATCGAATCGACTTAAAGCCAGATCGTCACATTGGCCGCTTTTCTCTCTGGAACGGTTACATTTATCGTCTGCAACGCTATCTCGCGTGCTGCGGTGTGCGGAGACACTAAAAGCACCATAGTTGAACACAGAAGAAGCTTCTATGTTGAAGTAATAGCCAGTAAGAAGTAGTACAATTCAAGTTTTAGTTGTCGATTATTCACTTTTTAGCCGGCTTTGGTGGCTTGGACATTAGGTGGAACCTCTAGATTTTGCATGAAAGGAAGACTAGCAGCCGCGTTGCACGGGAGAATGTGAAAAGTGTTCATATGTAGTAAAAACCTGAGAAATCCGTCCGTTTTCGTAATTTGTTATCGAATCGACTTAAAGCCAGATCGTCACATTGGCCGCTCTACTCTCTGAAACGGTTACATTTATCGTCTGCAAAGCTATGTCGCGTGCTGCTGTATGCGGAAACACAAAAAGCACCATAGTAGAACACAGAAGAAGCTTCTAAGTTGAAGTAATAGCCAGTAAGAAGTAGTACAATTCAAGTTTTTGTTGTCGATTATTCACTTTTTAGAAGGCTTTGGTGGCTTGGACATGACCTAGGACCATACGATTTTGCATGAAAGGAGGATTAGCAGCCGCGTTGCACGGGAGAATGTGAAATGTGTTCATATGTAATAAAAACCTGAGAAATCCGTCCGTTTTCGTCATTTGTTATCGAATCGACTTAAAGCCATATCGTCAGATTGGCCGCTTTTCTCTCTGAGACGGTTACATTTATCGTCTGCAAAGCTATGTCGCGTGCTGCGGTATGCGGAGACACTAAAAGCACCATAGTAGAACACAGAAGGAGCTTCTAAGTTGAAGCAATAGCCAGTAAGAAGTAGTACAATTCAAGTTTTAGTTGTCGATTATTCACTTTTTAGCCGGCTTTGGTGGCTATGACATGACCTAGGACCATAAGATTTTGCATGAAAGGAGGACTAGCAGCCGCGTTGCACGGGAGAATGTGAAAAGTGTTCATATGTAGTAAAAACCTGAGAAATCCGTCCGTTTTCGTCATTTGTTATCGAATCGACTTAAAGCCAGATCGTCTCATTGGCCCCTTTTCTCTCTGAGACGGTTACATTTATCGTCTGCAAAGCTATGTCGCGTGCTGCGGTATGCGGAGACACTAAAAGCACCATAGTAGAACACAGAAGAAGGTTCTAAGTTGAAGTAATAGCCAGTAAGAAGTAGTACAATTCAAGTTTTAGTTGTCGATTATTCACTTTTTAGCCGGCTTTGGTGGCTTGGACATGACCTAGGACCTTAAGATTTTGCATGAAAGGAGGACTAGCAGCCGCGTTGCACGGTAGAATGTGAAAAGTGTTCATATGTTGGAAAAACCTTAGAAATGCGTCCGTTTCCGTCATTTGTTATCGAATCGACTTAAAGCCAGATCGTCACATCGGCCGCTTTTCTCTCTGAGACGATTACATTTATCGTCTGCAAAGCTATGTCGCGTGCTGCGGTATGCGGAGACACTAAAAGCACCATAGTAGAACACAGAAGAAGCTTCTAAGTTGAAGTAATAGCCAGTAAGAAGTAATACAATTCAAGTTTTAGTTGTCGATTATTCACATTTTTGCCGGCTTTGGGCGCTTGGACATGACCAAAGACCTTAAGATTTTGCATGAAAGGAAGACTAGCAGCCGCGTTGCACGGGAGAATGTGAAAAGTGTTCATATGTAGTAAAAACCTGAGAAAACCGTCCGTTTTCGCCATTTGTTATCGAATCGTCTTAATGCCAGATCGTCACATTGGCCGCTCTTCTCTCTGAAACGGTTACATTTATCGTCTGCAACGCTATGTCGCGTGCTGCGGTATGCCGAAACACTAAAAGCACCATAGTAGAACACAGAAGAAGCTTCTAAGTTGAAGTAATAGCCAGTAAGGAGTAGTACAATTCAAGTTTTAGCTGTCGATTATTCACATTTTAGCCGGCTTTGGTGGCTTGTACATGACCTAGGACCTTAAGATTTTGCATGCAAGGAGTACTTGCAGCCGCGTTGCACGGGAGAATGTGAAAAGTGTTCATATGTAGTAAAAACCTGAGAAATCCGTCCGTTTTCGTCATTTGTTATCGAATCGACTTAAAGCCAGATCGTCACATTGGCCGCTTTTCTCTCTGGAACGGTTACATTTATCGTCTGCAACGCTATCTCGCGTGCTGCGGTGTGCGGAGACACTAAAAGCACCATAGTTGAACACAGAAGAAGCTTCTATGTTGAAGTAATAGCCAGTAAGAAGTAGTACAATTCAAGTTTTAGTTGTCGATTATTCACTTTTTAGCCGGCTTTGGTGGCTTGGACATTAGGTGGAACCTCTAGATTTTGCATGAAAGGAAGACTAGCAGCCGCGTTGCACGGGAGAATGTGAAAAGTGTTCATATGTAGTAAAAACCTGAGAAATCCTTCCGTTTCCGTCATTTGTTATCGAATCGACTTAAAGCCAGATCGTCACATAGGCCGCTTTTCTCTCTGAGACGGTTACATTTATCGTCTGCAAAGCTTATTCGCGTGCTGCGGTATGCGGAGACTCTAAAAGCACCATAGTAGAACACAGAAGAAGCTTCTAAATTGAAGCAATAGCCAGTAAGAAGTAGTACAATACAAGTTTTAGTTGTCGATTATTCACTTTTTAGCCGGCTTTGGTGGCTTGGACATGACCTAGGTCCTTAAGATTTTGCATGAAAGGAGGACTAGCAGCCGCGTTGTATGGGAGAATGTTAAAAGTGTTCATATGTAGTAAAACCCTGAGAAATCCGTCCGTTTTCGTCATTTGTTATCGAATCGACTTAAAGCCAGATCGTCACATTTTCCGCTTTACTCTCTGAGACGGTTACATTTGTTGTCTTCAAAGCTATGTCGTGAGCTGCGGTATGCGGAGACACTAAAAGCACCATAGTAGAACACAGAAGAAGCTTCTAAGTTGAAGTAATAGCCAGTAAGAAGTAGTACAATTCAAGTTTTAGTTGTCGATTATTCACATTTTAGCCGGCTTTGGTGGCTTGGACATGACCTAGTACCTTAAGATTTTGCATGAAAGGAGGACTAGCAGCCGCGTTCCACGGGAGAATGTGAAAAGTGTTCATATGTAGTAAAAACCTGAGAAATCCGTCCGTTTTCGTCATTTGTTATCGAATCGACTTAAAGCCAGATCGTCACATTGGCCGCTTTTCTCTCTGAGACGGTTACATTTATCGTCTGCAACGATATGTCGCGTGCTGCGGTGTGCGGAGACACTAAAAGCACCATAGTAGAACACAGAAGAAGCTTCTATGTTGAAGTAATAGCCAGTAAGAAGTAGTACAATTCAAGTTTTAGCTGTCGATTATTCACATTTTAGCCGGCTTTGGTGGCTTGTACATGACCTAGGACCTTAAGATTTTGCATGCAAGGAGTACTTGCAGCCGCGTTGCACGGGAGAATGTGAAAAGTGTTCATATGTAGTAAAAACCTGAGAAATCCGTCCGTTTTCGTCATTTGTTATCGAATCGACTTAAAGCCAGATCGTCACATTGGCCGCTTTTCTCTCTGGAACGGTTACATTTATCGTCTGCAACGCTATCTCGCGTGCTGCGGTGTGCGGAGACACTAAAAGCACCATAGTTGAACACAGAAGAAGCTTCTATGTTGAAGTAATAGCCAGTAAGAAGTAGTACAATTCAAGTTTTAGTTGTCGATTATTCACTTTTTAGCCGGCTTTGGTGGCTTGGACATTAGGTGGAACCTCTAGATTTTGCATGAAAGGAAGACTAGCAGCCGCGTTGCACGGGAGAATGTGAAAAGTGTTCATATGTAGTAAAAACCTGAGAAATCCGTCCGTTTTCGTAATTTGTTATCGAATCGACTTAAAGCCAGATCGTCACATTGGCCGCTCTACTCTCTGAAACGGTTACATTTATCGTCTGCAAAGCTATGTCGCGTGCTGCTGTATGCGGAAACACAAAAAGCACCATAGTAGAACACAGAAGAAGCTTCTAAGTTGAAGTAATAGCCAGTAAGAAGTAGTACAATTCAAGTTTTTGTTGTCGATTATTCACTTTTTAGAAGGCTTTGGTGGCTTGGACATGACCTAGGACCATACGATTTTGCATGAAAGGAGGATTAGCAGCCGCGTTGCACGGGAGAATGTGAAATGTGTTCATATGTAATAAAAACCTGAGAAATCCGTCCGTTTTCGTCATTTGTTATCGAATCGACTTAAAGCCATATCGTCAGATTGGCCGCTTTTCTCTCTGAGACGGTTACATTTATCGTCTGCAAAGCTATGTCGCGTGCTGCGGTATGCGGAGACACTAAAAGCACCATAGTAGAACACAGAAGGAGCTTCTAAGTTGAAGCAATAGCCAGTAAGAAGTAGTACAATTCAAGTTTTAGTTGTCGATTATTCACTTTTTAGCCGGCTTTGGTGGCTATGACATGACCTAGGACCATAAGATTTTGCATGAAAGGAGGACTAGCAGCCGCGTTGCACGGGAGAATGTGAAAAGTGTTCATATGTAGTAAAAACCTGAGAAATCCGTCCGTTTTCGTCATTTGTTATCGAATCGACTTAAAGCCAGATCGTCTCATTGGCCCCTTTTCTCTCTGAGACGGTTACATTTATCGTCTGCAAAGCTATGTCGCGTGCTGCGGTATGCGGAGACACTAAAAGCACCATAGTAGAACACAGAAGAAGGTTCTAAGTTGAAGTAATAGCCAGTAAGAAGTAGTACAATTCAAGTTTTAGTTGTCGATTATTCACTTTTTAGCCGGCTTTGGTGGCTTGGACATGACCTAGGACCTTAAGATTTTGCATGAAAGGAGGACTAGCAGCCGCGTTGCACGGTAGAATGTGAAAAGTGTTCATATGTTGGAAAAACCTTAGAAATGCGTCCGTTTCCGTCATTTGTTATCGAATCGACTTAAAGCCAGATCGTCACATCGGCCGCTTTTCTCTCTGAGACGATTACATTTATCGTCTGCAAAGCTATGTCGCGTGCTGCGGTATGCGGAGACACTAAAAGCACCATAGTAGAACACAGAAGAAGCTTCTAAGTTGAAGTAATAGCCAGTAAGAAGGAATACAATTCAAGTTTTAGTTGTCGATTATTCACATTTTTGCCGGCTTTGGGCGCTTGGACATGACCAAGGACCTTAAGATTTTGCATGAAAGGAAGACTAGCAGCCGCGTTGCACGGGAGAATGTGAAAAGTGTTCATATGTAGTAAAAACCTGAGAAAACCGTCCGTTTTCGCCATTTGTTATCGAATCGTCTTAATGCCAGATCGTCACATTGGCCGCTCTTCTCTCTGAAACGGTTACATTTATCGTCTGCAACGCTATGTCGCGTGCTGCGGTATGCCGAAACACTAAAAGCACCATAGTAGAACACAGAAGAAGCTTCTAAGTTGAAGTAATAGCCAGTAAGGAGTAGTACAATTCAAGTTTTAGCTGTCGATTATTCACTTTTTAGCCGGCTTTGGTGGCTATGACATGACCTAGGACCATAAGATTTTGCATGAAAGGAGGACTAGCAGCCGCGTTGCACGGGAGAATGTGAAAAGTGGTCATATGTAGTAAAAACCTGAGAAATACGTCCGTTTTCGTCATTTGCTATCGAATCGACTTAAGCCAGATCGTCACATTGGCCGCTTTTCTCTCTGAGACGGTTACATTTATCGCCCGTAAAGCTGTGTCGCGTGCTGCGGTGTGTGGAGACACTAAAAGCACCATAGTAGAACACAGAAGAAGCTTCTAAGTTGAAGTAATAGCCAGTAAGAAGTAGTACAATTCAAGTTTTAGTTGTCGATTATTCACTTTTTAGCCGGCTTTGGTGGCTTGAACATGACCTAGGACCTTAAGATTTTGCATGAAAGGAGGACTAGCAGCCGCGTTGCACGGTAGAATGTGAAAAGTGTTCATATGTAGTAAAACCCTGAGAAATCCGTCAATTTTTGTCATTTGATATCGAATCGACTTAAAGCCAGATCGTCACATTTTCCGCTTTACTCTCTGAGACGGTTACATTTGTTGTCTTCAAAGCTATGTCGCGAGCTGCGGTATGCGGAGACACTAAAAGCACCATAGTAGAACACAGAAGAAGCTTCTAAGTTGAAGTAATAGCCAGTAAGAAGTAGTACTATTCAAGTTTTAGTTGTCGAATATTCACTTTTTAGCCGGCTTAGGTGGCTTGGACATGGCCTAGGACCTTAAGATTTTGCATGCAAGGAGTACTTGCAGCCGCGTTGCACGGGAGAATGTGAAAAGTGTTCATATGTAGTAAAAACCTGAGAAATCCGTCCGTTTTCGTCATTTGTTATCGAATCGACTTAAAGCCAGATCGTCACATTTGCCGCTTTATTCTCTGAGACGGTTACATTTATCGTCTGCAACGCTATGTCGCGTGCTGCGGTGTGCGGAGACACTAAAAGCACCATAGTAGAACACAGAAGAAGCTTCTATGTTGAAGTAATAGCCAGTAAGAAGTAGTACAATTCAAGTTTTAGTTGTCGATTATTCACTTTTTAGCCGGCTTTGGAGGCTTGGACATGTGGTGGAACCTTAAGATTTTGCATGAAAGGATGACTAGCAGCCGCGTTGCATGGGAGAATGTGAAAAGTGTTCATATGTAGTAAAAACCTGAGAAATCAGTCCGTTTTCGTCATTTGTTATCGAATCGGCTTAAAGCCAGATCGTCACATTGGCCGCCTTTCTCTCTGAGACGGTTACATTTATCGTCTGCAAAGCTATGTCGAGTGCTGCGGTATGCGGAAACACTAAAAGCACCATAGTAGAACACAGAAGAAGCTTCTAAGTTGAAGAAACAGCCAGTAAGAAGTAGTACAATTCAAGCAGTCGATTATTCACTTTATAGCCGGCTTTGGTGGCTTGGACATGACCTAGGACCTTAAGATTTTCCATGGAAGGAGGACTTGCAGCCGCGTTGCACGGGAGAATGTGAAAAGTGTTCATATGTAGTAAAAACCTGAGAAATCCGTCCGTTTTCGTCATTTGTTATCGAATCGACTTAAAGCCAGATCGTCACATTGGCCGTTCTTCTCTCTGAAACGGTTACATTTATCGTCTGCAAAGCTATGTCGCGTGCTGCGGTATGCGGAAACACTAAAAGCACCATAGTAGAACACAGAAGAGGCTTCTAAGTTGAAGAAACAGCCAGTAAGATGTAGTACAATTCAAGTTTTAATTATCGATTATTCACTTTTTAGCCGGCTTTGGTGGCTTGGATATGACCTAGGACCTTAAGATTTTGCATGAAAGGAGGACTAGCAGCCGCGTTGCACGGGAGAATGTGAAAAGTGTTCATATGTAGTAAAAACCTGAGAAATCCTTCCGTTTCCGTCATTTGTTATCGAATCGACTTAAAGCCAGATCGTCACATAGGCCGCTTTTCTCTCTGAGACGGTTACATTTATCGTCTGCAAAGCTTATTCGCGTGCTGCGGTATGCGGAGACTCTAAAAGCACCATAGTAGAACACAGAAGAAGCTTCTAAATTGAAGCAATAGCCAGTAAGAAGTAGTACAATACAAGTTTTAGTTGTCGATTATTCACTTTTTAGCCGGCTTTGGTGGCTTGGACATGACCTAGGTCCTTAAGATTTTGCATGAAAGGAGGACTAGCAGCCGCGTTGTATGGGAGAATGTTAAAAGTGTTCATATGTAGTAAAACCCTGAGAAATCCGTCCGTTTTCGTCATTTGTTATCGAATCGACTTAAAGCCAGATCGTCACATTTTCCGCTTTACTCTCTGAGACGGTTACATTTGTTGTCTTCAAAGCTATGTCGTGAGCTGCGGTATGCGGAGACACTAAAAGCACCATAGTAGAACACAGAAGAAGCTTCTAAGTTGAAGTAATAGCCAGTAAGAAGTAGTACAATTCAAGTTTTAGTTGTCGATTATTCACATTTTAGCCGGCTTTGGTGGCTTGGACATGACCTAGTACCTTAAGATTTTGCATGAAAGGAGGACTAGCAGCCGCGTTCCACGGGAGAATGTGAAAAGTGTTCATATGTAGTAAAAACCTGAGAAATCCGTCCGTTTTCGTCATTTGTTATCGAATCGACTTAAAGCCAGATCGTCACATTGGCCGCTTTTCTCTCTGAAACGGTTACATTTATCGTCTGCAACGCTATCTCGCGTGCTGCGGTGTGCGGAGACACTAAAAGCACCATAGTTGAACACAGAAGAAGCTTCTATGTTGAAGTAATAGCCAGTAAGAAGTAGTACAATTCAAGTTTTAGTTGTCGATTATTCACTTTTTAGCCGGCTTTGGTGGCTTGGACATTAGGTGGAACCTTAAGATTTTGCATGAAAGGAAGACTAGCAGCCGCGTTGCACGGGAGAATGTGAAAAGTGTTCATATGTAGTAAAAACCTGAGAAATCCGTCCGTTTTCGTAATTTGTTATCGAATCGACTTAAAGCCAGATCGTCACATTGGCCGCTCTACTCTCTGAAACGGTTACATTTATCGTCTGCAAAGCTATGTCGCGTGCTGCTGTATGCGGAAACACAAAAAGCACCATAGTAGAACACAGAAGAAGCTTCTAAGTTGAAGTAATAGCCAGTAAGAAGTAGTACAATTCAAGTTTTTGTTGTCGATTATTCACTTTTTAGAAGGCTTTGGTGGCTTGGACATGACCTAGGACCATACGATTTTGCATGAAAGGAGGACTAGCAGCCGCGTTGCACGGGAGAATGTGAAATGTGTTCATATGTAATAAAAACCTGAGAAATCCGTCCGTTTTCGTCATTTGTTATCGAATCGACTTAAAGCCATATCGTCAGATTGGCCGCTTTTCTCTCTGAGACGGTTACATTTATCGTCTGCAAAGCTATGTCGCGTGCTGCGGTATGCGGAGACACTAAAAGCACCATAGTAGAACACAGAAGGAGCTTCTAAGTTGAAGCAATAGCCAGTAAGAAGTAGTACAATTCAAGTTTTAGTTGTCGATTATTCACTTTTTAGCCGGCTTTGGTGGATTGGATATTACCTAGGACGTTAAGATTTTGCATGAAAGGAGGACTGGCAGCCGCGTTGCACAAGAAAATGTGAAATGTGTTCATATGTGGTAAAAACCTGAGAAATCCGTCCGCTTTCGTCATTTGTTATCGAATCGACTTAAAGCCAGATCGTCACATTGGCCGCTTTTCTCTCTGAAACGGTTACATTTATCTTATGCAAAGCTATGCCGCGTGCTGCGGTATGCGGAAACACTAAAAGCACCATAGTAGAACACAGAAGAAGCTTCTAAGTTGAAGAAACAGAAAGTAAGAAGTAGTACAATTCAAGTTTTAGTTGTCGATTATTCACTTTATAGCCGGCTTTGGTGGCTTGGACATGACCTAGGACCTTAAGATTTTGCATGAAAGGAGGACTTTTAGCCGCGTTGCACGGGAGAATGTGAAAAGTGTTCATATGTAGTAAAAACCAGAGAAATCCGTCCGTTTTCGTCATTTGTTATCGAGTCGACTTAAAGCCAGATCGTCACATTGGCCGTTCTTCTCTCTGAAACGGTTACATTTATCGTCTGAAACGCTATGTCGCGTGCTGCGGTATGCGGAAACACTAAAAGCACCATAGTAGAAAATAGAAGAAGCTTCTAAGTTGAAGAAACAGCCAGTAAGATGTAGTACAATTCAAGTTTTAATTATCGATTATTCACTTTTTAGCCGGCTTTGGAGGCTTGGATATGACCTAGGACCTTAAGATTTTGCATGAAAGGAGGACTAGCAGCCGCGTTGCACGGGAGAATGTGAAAAGTGTTCATATGTAGTAAAAACCTGAGAAAACCGTCCGTTTCCGTCATTTGTTATCGAATCGACTTAAAGCCAGATCGTCACATTGGCCGCTTTTCTCTCTGAGACGGTTACATTTATCGTCTGCAAAGCTAAGTCGCGTGCTGCGGTATGCGGAGACTCTAAAAGCACCATAGTAGAACACAGAAGAAGCTTCTAAGTTGAAGCAATAGTCAGTAAGAAGTAGTACAATACAAGTTGTAGTTGTCGATTATTCACTTTTTAGCCGGCTTTGGTGGCTTGGACACCACCTAGGACCTTAAGATTTTGCATGAAAGGAGGACTTGCAGCTGCGTTGCACGGGAGAATGTGAAAAGTGTTCATATGTAGTAAAAACCTGAGAAATCCGTCCGTTTTTGTCATTTGTTATCGAATCGACTTAAAGCCAGATCGTCACGTTGGCCGCTCTTCTCTCTGAAACGGTTACATTTATCGTCTGCAAAGCTATGACGCGTGCTGCAGTATGCGGAAACACTAAAAGCACCATAGTAGAACACAGAAGAAGCTTCTAAGTTGAAGTAATAGCCAGTAAGAGGTAGTACAATTCAAGTTTTGGATGTCGATTATTCACTTTTTTGCCGGCTTTGGTGGCTATGACATGACCAAGGACCATAAGATTTTGCATGAAAGGAGGACTAGCAGCCGCGTTGTATGGGAGAATGTGAAAAGTGTTCATATGTAGTAAAAACCTGAGAAATCCGTCCGTTTTCGTCATTTGTTATCGAATCGACTTAAAGCCAGATCGTCACATTGGCAGCCTTTCTCTCTGAGACGGTTACATTTATCGTCTGCAAAGCTATGTCGCGTGCTGCGCTATGCGGAAACACTAAAAGCACCATAGTAGAACACAGAAGAAGCTTCTAAGTTGAAGAGACAGCCAGTAAGATGTAGTACAATTCAAGTTTTAACTATCGATTATTCACTTTTTAGCCGGCTTTGGTGGCTTGGATATGACCTAGGACCTTAAGATTTTGCATGAAAGGAGGACTAGCAGCCGCGTTGTATGGGAGAATGTGAAAAGTGTTCATATGTAGTAAAAACCTGAGAAATCAGTCCGTTTTCGTCATTTGTTATCGAATCGACTTAAAGCCAGATCGTCACATTGGCCGAATTTCTCTCTGAGACAGCTACATTTATCGTCTGCAAAGCTATGTCGCGTGCTGCGGTATGCGGAGACACTTAAAGCACCATAGAAGAACACAGAAGAAGCTTCTAAGTTGAAGTAATAGCCAGTAAGAAGTAGTACAATTCAAGTTTTAGCTGTCGTTTATTCACTTTTTAGCCGGCTATGGTGGCTTGGACATGACCTAGGACCTTAAGATTTTGCATGAAAGGAGTACTTGCAGCCGCGTTGCACGGGAGAATGTGAAATGTGTTCATATGTAGTAAAAACCTGATAAATCCGTCCGTTTTCGTCATTTGTTATCGAATCGACTTAAAGCTAGATCGTCACATTGGCCGCCCTTCTCTCTGAAACGGTTACATTTATCGTCTGCAATACTATGTCGCGTGCTGCGGTACGCGGAAACACTAAAAGCACCATAGTAGAAAACAGAAGAAGCTTCTAAGTTGAAGAAACAGCCAGTACGATGTAGTACAATTCAAGATTTAATTATCGATTATTCACTTTTTAGCCGGCTTTGGTGGCTTGGACATGAACTAGGACCTTAAGATTTTGCATGAAAGGAGTACTTGCAGCCGCGTTGCACGGGAGAATGTGAAATATGTTCATATGTAGTAAAAACCTGAGAAATCCGTCCTTTTTCGTCATTTGTTATCGAATCGACTTGAAGCCAGATCGTCACATTGGCCGCTTTTCTCTCTGAGACGGTTACATTTATCGTCTGCCAAGGTATGTCGCGTGCTGCGGTATGCGGAGACACTAAAAGCACCATAGTAGAACACAGAAGAAGCTTCTAAGTTGAAGTAATAGCCAGTAAGACGTAGTATAATTCAAGTTTTAGTTATCGATTATTCACTTTTTAGCCGGCTTTGGTGGCTTTTACATGACCTAGGACCTTACGATTTTGCATGAAAGGAGGTCTAGCAGCCACGTTGCATGGGAGAATGTGTAAAGTGTTCATATGAAGTAAAAACCTGAGAAATCCGTCCGTTTTCGTCATTTGTTATCGAATCGACTTGAAGCCAGATCGTCACATTGGCCGCTTTTCTCTCTGAGACGGTTACATTTATCGTCTGCAAAGCTATGTCGCGTGCTGCGGTGTGCGGAGACACTAAAAGCACCATAGTAGAACACAGAAGAAGCATCTAAGTTGAAGAAATAGCCAGTAAGAGGTAGTAGAATTAGAGTTTTAGTTGTCGATTATTCACCTTTTAGCCGACTTTGTTGGCTTCTACATGACCTAGGACCTTAAGATTTTGCATGAAAGGAGGTCTAGCAGCCGCTTTGCATAGGAGAATGTGAAGAGTGTTCATATGTACTAAAATCCTGAGAAATCCGTCCGTTTTCGTCATTTGTTATCGAATCGACTTAAAGCCAGATCGTCACATTGGCCGTTCTTCTCTCTGAAACGGTTACATTTATCGTCTGCAATACTATGTCGCGTGCTGCGGTACGCGGAAACACTAAAAGCACCATAGTAGAAAACAGAAGAAGCTTCTAAGTTGAAGAAACAGCCAGTACGATGTAGTACAATTCAAGATTTAATTATCGATTATTCACTTTTTAGCCGGCTTTGGTGGCTTGGATATGACCTAGGACCTTAAGATTTTGCATGAAAGGAGGACTAGCAGCCGCGTTGCACGGGAGAATGTGAAAAGTGTTCATATGTAGTAAAAACCTGAGAAAACCGTCCGTTTCCGTCATTTGTTATCGAATCGACTTAAAGCCAGATCGTCACATTGGCCGCTCTTCTCTCTGAAACGGTTACACTTATCGTCTGCAAAGCTATGTCGCGTGCTGCGATATGCGGAAACACTAAAAGCACCATAGTACAACACAGAAGAAGCCTCTAAGTTGAAGTAATAGCCAGTAAGAAGTAGAACAATTCAAGTTTTAGTTGTCGATTATTCACTTTTTAGCCGGCTTTGGTGGCTTGGACATGACCTAGGACCTTAGGATTTTGCATTAAAGGAGGACTAGCAGCCGCGTTGGACGGTAGAATGTGAAAAGTGTTCATATGCAGTAAAAACCTGAGAAATCCGTTCGTTTTCTTCATTTGTTATCGAATCGACTTAAAGCCAGATCGTCATATTGGCCATTCTTCTCTCTCAAACGGTTACATTTATCGTCTGCAAAGCTATGTCGCGTGCTACGGTATGCCAAAAAACTAAAAGCACCATAGCAGAACCGAGAAGAAGCTTCTAAGTTGAAGTAATAGCCAGTAAGGAGTAGTACAATTCAAGTTTTAGCTGTCGATTATTCACTTTTTAGCCGGCTTTGGTGGCTATGACATGACCTAGGACCATAAGATTTTGCATGAAAGGAGGACTAGCAGCCGCGTTGCACGGGAGAATGTGAAAAGTGGTCATATGTAGTAAAAACCTGAGAAATACGTCCGTTTTCGTCATTTGCTATCGAATCGACTTAAAGCCAGATCGTCACATTGGCCGCTTTTCTCTCGGAGACGGTTACATTTATTGTCTGCAAAGCTATGTCGCGTACTGCGGTATGCGGAGACAATAAAAGCATCATAGTAGAACATAGAAGAAGCTTCTAAGTTGAAGTAATATTCAGTAAGAAGTAGTACAATTCAAGTTTTAGTTATCGATTATTCACTTTTTAGCCGGCTTTGGTGGCTTGGACATGACCTAGCGCCTTAAGATTTTGCATGAAAAGAGGTCTAGCATCCGCGTTGCATGGGAGAATGTGAAAAGTGTTCATATGTAGTAAAAACCTGAGAAATCCGTCCGTTTTCGTCATTTGTTATCGAATCGACTTAAGCCAGATCGTCACATTGGCCGCTTTTCTCTCTGAGACGGTTACATTTATCGCCCGCAAAGCTGTGTCGCGTGCTGCGGTGTGTGGAGACACTAAAAGCACCATAGTAGAACACAGAAGAAGCTTCTAAGTTGAAGTAATAGCCAGTAAGAAGTAGTACAATTCAAGTTTTAGTTGTCGATTATTCACTTTTTAGCCGGCCTTGGTGGCTTGGACATGACCTAGGACCTTAAGATTTTGCATGAAAGGAGGACTAGCAGCCGCGTTGCACGGTAGAATGTGAAAAGTGTTCATATGTAGTAAAACCCTGAGAAATCCGTCAATTTTTGTCATTTGTTATCGAATCGACTTAAAGCCAGATCGTCACATTTTCCGCTTTACTCTCTGAGACGGTTACATTTGTTGTCTTCAAAGCTATGTCGCGAGCTGCGGTATGCGGAGACACTAAAAGCACCATAGTAGAACACAGAAGAAGCTTCTAAGTTGAAGTAATAGCCAGTAAGAAGTAGTACTATTCAAGTTTTAGTTGTCGAATATTCACTTTTTAGCCGGCTTTGGTGGCTTGGACATGGCCTAGGACCTTAAGATTTTGCATGCAAGGAGTACTCGCAGCCGCGTTGCACGGGAGAATGTGAAAAGTGTTCATATGTAGTAAAAACCTGAGAAATCCGTCCGTTTTCGTCATTTGTTATCGAATCGACTTAAAGCCAGATCGTCACATTTGCCGCTTTATTCTCTGAGACGGTTACATTTATCGTCTGCAACGCTATGTCGCGTGCTGCAGTGTGCGGAGACACTAAAAGCACCATAGTAGAACACAGAAGAAGCTTCTATGTTGAAGTAATAGCCAGTAAGAAGTAGTACAATTCAAGTTTTAGTTGTCGATTATTCACTTTTTAGCCGGCTTTGGAGGCTTGGACATGTGGTGGAACCTTAAGATTTTGCATGAAAGGATGACTAGCAGCCGCGTTGCATGGGAGAATGTGAAAAGTGTTCATATGTAGTAAAAACCTGAGAAATCAGTCCGTTTTCGTCATTTGTTATCGAATCGGCTTAAAGCCAGATCGTCACATTGGCCGCCTTTCTCTCTGAGACGGTTACATTTATCGTCTGCAAAGCTATGTCGAGTGCTGCGGTATGCGGAAACACTAAAAGCACCATAGTAGAACACAGAAGAAGCTTCTAAGTTGAAGAAACAGCCAGTAAGAAGTAGTACAATTCAAGTAGTCGATTATTCACTTTATAGCCGGCTTTGGTGGCTTGGACATGACCTAGGACCTTAAGATTTTCCATGGAAGGAGGACTTGCAGCCGCGTTGCACGGGAGAATGTGAAAAGTGTTCATATGTAGTAAAAACCTGAGAAATCCGTCCGTTTTCGGCATTTGTTATCGAATCGACTTAAAGCCAGATCGTCACATTGGCCGTTCATCTCTCTGAAACGGTTACATTTATCGTCTGCAAAGCTATGTCGCGTGCTGCGGTATGCGGAAACACTAAAAGCACCATAGTAGAACACAGAAGAGGCTTCTAAGTTGAAGAAACAGCCAGTAAGATGTAGTACAATTCAAGTTTTAATTATCGATTATTCACTTTTTAGTCGGCTTTGGTGGCTTGGATATGACCTAGGACCTTAAGATTTTGCATGAAAGGAGGACTAGCAGCCGCGTTGCACGGGAGAATGTGAAAAGTGTTCAAATGTAGTAAAAACCTGAGAAATACTTCCGTTTCCGTCATTTGTTATCGAATCGACTTAAAGCCAGATCGTCACATAGGCCGCTTTTCTCTCTGAGACGGTTACATTTATCGTCTGCAAAGCTTATTCGCGTGCTGCGGTATGCGGAGACTCTAAAAGCACCATAGTAGAACACAGAAGAAGCTTCTAAATTGAAGCAATAGCCAGTAAGAAGTAGTACAATACAAGTTTTAGTTGTCGATTATTCACTTTTTAGCCGGCTTTGGTGGCTTGGACATGACCTAGGTCCTTAAGATTTTGCATGAAAGGAGGACTAGCAGCCGCGTTGTATGGGAGAATGTTAAAAGTGTTCATATGTAGTAAAACCCTGAGAAATCCGTCCGTTTTCGTCATTTGTTATCGAATCGACTTAAAGCCAGATCGTCACATTTTCCGCTTTACTCTCTGAGACGGTTACATTTGTTGTCTTCAAAGCTATGTCGTGAGCTGCGGTATGCGGAGACACTAAAAGCACCATAGTAGAACACAGAAGAAGCTTCTAAGTTGAAGTAATAGCCAGTAAGAAGTAGTACAATTCAAGTTTTAGTTGTCGATTATTCACATTTTAGCCGGCTTTGGTGGCTTGGACATGACCTAGTACCTTAAGAGTTTGCATGAAAGGAGGACTAGCAGCCGCGTTCCACGGGAGAATGTGAAAAGTGTTCATATGTAGTAAAAACCTGAGAAATCCGTCCGTTTTCGTCATTTGTTATCGAATCGACTTAAAGCCAGATCGTCACATTGGCCGCTTTTCTCTCTGAGACGGTTACATTTATCGTCTGCAACGCTATGTCGCGTGCTGCGGTGTGCGGAGACACTAAAAGCACCATAGTAGAACACAGAAGAAGCTTCTATGTTGAAGTAATAGCCAGTAAGAAGTAGTACAATTCAAGTTTTAGCTGTCGATTATTCACATTTTAGCCGGCTTTGGTGGCTTGTACATGACCTAGGACCTTAAGATTTTGCATGCAAGGAGTACTTGCAGCCGCGTTGCACGGGAGAATGTGAAAAGTGTTCATATGTAGTAAAAACCAGAGAAATCAGTCCGTTTTCGTCATTTGTTATCGAATCGACTTAAAGCCAGATCGTCACATTGGCCGAATTTCTCTCTGAGACAGTTACATTTATCGTCTGCAAAGCTATGTCGCGTGCTGCGGTATGCGGAGACACTTAAAGCACCATAGAAGAACACAGAAGAAGCTTCTAAGTTGAAGTAATAGCCAGTAAGAAGTAGTACAATTCAAGTTTTAGCTGTCGTTTATTCACTTTTTAGCCGGCTATGGTGGCTTGGACATGACCTAGGACCTTAAGATTTTGCATGAAAGGAGTACTTGCAGCCGCGTTGCACAAGAAAATGTGAAATGTGTTCATATGTGGTAAAAACCTGTGAAATCCGTCCGCTTTCGTCATTTGTTATCGAATCGACTTAAAGCCAGATCGTCACATTGGCCGCTTTTCTCTCTGAAACGGTTACATTTATCGTCTGCAAAGCTATGCCGCGTGCTGCGGTATGCGGAAACACTAAAAGCACCATAGTAGAACACAGAAGAAGCTTCTAAGTTGAAGAAACAGAAAGTAAGAAGTAGTACAATTCAAGTTTTAGTTGTCGATTATTCACTTTATAGCCGGCTTTGGTGGCTTGGACATGACCTAGGACCTTAAGATTTTGCATGAAAGGAGGACTTTTAGCCGCGTTGCACGGGAGAATGTGAAAAGTGTTCATATGTAGTAAAAACCAGAGAAATCCGTCCGTTTTCGTCATTTGTTATCGAATCGACTTAAAGCCAGATCGTCACATTGGCCGTTCTTCTCTCTGAAACGGTTACATTTATCGTCTGAAACGCTATGTCGCGTGCTGCGGTATGCGGAAACACTAAAAGCACCATAGTAGAAAACAGAAGAAGCTTCTAAGTTGAAGAAACAGCCAGTAAGATGTAGTACAATTCAAGTTTTAATTATCGATTATTCACTTTTTAGCCGGCTTTGGTGGCTTGGATATGACCTAGGACCTTAAGATTTTGCATGAAAGGAGGACTAGCAGCCGCGTTGCACGGGAGAATGTGAAAAGTGTTCATATGTAGTAAAAACCTGAGAAAACCGTCCGTTTCCGTCATTTGTTATCGAATCGACTTAAAGCCAGATCGTCACATTGGCCGCTTTTCTCTCTGAGACGGTTACATTTATCGTCTACAAAGCTATGTCGCGTGCTGCGTTATGCGGAAACACTAAAAGCACCATAGTAGAACACAGAAGAAGCTTCTAAGTTGAAGTAATAGCCAGTAAGAGGTAGTACAATTCAAGTTTTGGATGTCGATTATTCACTTTTTTGCCGGCTTTGGTGGCTATGACATGACCAAGGACCATAAGATTTTGCATGAAAGGAGGACTAGCAGCCGCGTTGTATGGGAGAATGTGAAAAGTGTTCATATGTAGTAAAAACCTGAGAAATCCGTCCGTTTTCGTCATTTGTTATCGAATCGACTTAAAGCCAGATCGTCACATTGGCAGCCTTTCTCTCTGAGACGGTTACATTTATCGTCTGCAAAGCTACGTCGCGTGCTGCGCTATGCGGAAACACTAAAAGCACCATAGTAGAACACAGAAGAAGCTTCTAAGTTGAAGAGACAGCCAGTTAGATGTAGTACAATTCAAGTTGTAACTATCGATTATTCACTTTTTAGCCGGCTTTGGTGGCTTGGATATGACCTAGGACCTTAAGATTTTGCATGAAAGGAGGACTAGCAGCCGCGTTGTATGGGAGAATGTGAAAAGTGTTCATATGTAGTAAAAACCTGAGAAATCAGTCCGTTTTCGTCATTTGTTATCGAATCGACTTAAAGCCAGATCGTCACATTGGCCGAATTTCTCTCTGAGACAGTTACATTTATCGTCTGCAAAGCTATGTCGCGTGCTGCGGTATGCGGAGACACTTAAAGCACCATAGAAGAACACAGAAGAAGCTTCTAAGTTGAAGTAATAGCCAGTAAGAAGTAGTACAATTCAAGTTGTAGTTGTCGTTTATTCACTTTTTAGCCGGCTATGGTGGCTTGGACATGACCTAGGACCTTAAGGTTTGCATGAAAGGAGTACTTGCAGCCGCGTTGCACGGGAGAATGTGAAATGTGTTCATATGTAGTAAAAACCTGATAAATCCGTCCGTTTTCATCATTTGTTATCGAATCGACTTAAAGCTAGATCGTCACATTGGCCGCCCTTCTCTCTGAAACGGTTACATTTATCGTCTACAAAGCTATGTCGCGTGCTGCGGTATGCGGAAACGCTAAAAGCACCATAGTAGAACACAGAAGAAGCTTCTATGTTGAAGTAATAGCCAGTAAGACGCTGTACAATTGAAGTTTTAGTTGTCGATTATTCACTCTTTAGCCGGCTTTGGTGGCTTCGACATGACCAAGGACCTTAAGATTTTGCATGAAAGGAGGACTAGCAGCCGCGTTCCATGGGATACTGTGAAAAGTGTTTATATGTAGTAAAAACCTTAGAAATCCGTCCGTTTTCGTCATTTGTTATCGAATCGACTTAAAGCAAGATCGTCACATTGGCAGCTTTTCTCTCTGAGACGGTTACATTTATGGTCTGCAAAGCTATGTCGCGTGCTGCGGTGTGCGGAGACACTAAAAGCACCATAGTAGAACACAGAAGAAGCTTCTAAGTTGAAGTAATAGCCAGTAAGAAGTAGTACAATTCAAGTTTTAGTTGTCGATTATTCACTTTTTAGCCGGCTTTGGTGGCTTGGACATGAACTAGGACCTTAAGATTTTGCATGAAAGGAGTACTTGCAGCCGCGTTGCACGGGAGAATGTGAAATATGTTCATATGTAGTAAAAACCTGAGAAATCCGTCCTTTTTCGTCATTTGTTATCGAATCGACTTGAAGCCAGATCGTCACGTTGGCCGCTTTTCTCTCTGAGACGGTTACATTTATCGTCTGCCAAGGTATGTCGCGTGCTGCGGTATGCGGAGACACTAAAAGCACCATAGTAGAACACAGAAGAAGCTTCTAAGTTGAAGTAATAGCCAGTAAGACGTAGTATAATTCAAGTTTTAGTTATCGATTTTTCACTTTTTAGCCGGCTTTGGTGGCTTTTACATGACCTAGGACCTTACGATTTTGCATGAAAGGAGGTCTAGCAGCCACGTTGCATGGGAGAATGTGTAAAGTGTTCATATGAAGTAAAAACCTGAGAAATCCGTCCGTTTTCGTCATTTGTTATCGAATCGACTTGAAGCCAGATCGTCACATTGGCCGCTTTTCTCTCTGAGACGGTTACATTTATCGTCTGCAAAGCTATGTCGCGTGCTGCGGTGTGCGGAGACACTAAAAGCACCATAGTAGAACACAGAAGAAGCATCTAAGTTGAAGAAATAGCCAGTAAGAGGTAGTAGAATTAGAGTTTTAGTTGTCGATTATTCACCTTTTAGCCGACTTTGTTGGCTTCTACATGACCTAGGACCTTAAGATTTTGCATGAAAGGAGGTCTAGCAGCCGCTTTGCATAGGAGAATGTGTAGAGTGTTCATATGTACTAAAATCCTGAGAAATCCGTCCGTTTTCGTCATTTGTTATCGAATCGACTTAAAGCCAGATCGTCACATTGGCCGTTCTTCTCTCTGAAACGGTTACATTTATCGTCTGCAATACTATGTCGCGTGCTGCGGTACGCGGAAACACTAAAAGCACCATAGTAGAAAACAGAAGAAGCTTCTAAGTTGAAGAAACAGCCAGTACGATGTAGTACAATTCAAGATTTAATTATCGATTATTCACTTTTTAGCCGGCTTTGGTGGCTTGGATATGACCTAGGACCTTAAGATTTTGCATGAAAGGAGGAATAGCAGCCGCGTTGCACGGGAGAATGTGAAAAGTGTTCATATGTAGTAAAAACCTGAGAAAACCGTCCGTTTCCGTCATTTGTTATCGAATCGACTTAAAGCCAGATCGTCACATTGGCCGCTTTTCTCTCTGAGACGGTTACATTTATCGTCTGCAAAGCTATGTCGCGTGCTGCGGTGTGCGGAGACACTAAAAGCACCATAGTAGAACACAGAAGAAGCTTCTAAGTTGAAGTAATAGCCAGTAAGAAGTAGTACAATTCAAGTTTTAGTTGTCGATTATTCACTTTTTAGCCGGCTTTGGTGGCTTGGACATGAACTAGGACCTTAAGATTTTGCATGAAAGGAGTACTTGCAGCCGCGTTGCACGGGAGAATGTGAAATATGTTCACATGTAGTAAAAACCTGAGAAATCCGTCCTTTTTCGTCATTTGTTATCGAATCGACTTGAAGCCAGATCGTCACATTGGCCGCTTTTCTCTCTGAGACGGTTACATTTATCGTCTGCCAAGGTATGTCGCGTGCTGCGGTATGCGGAGACACTAAAAGCACCATAGTAGAACACAGAAGAAGCTTCTAAGTTGAAGTAATAGCCCGTAAGACGTAGTACAATTCAAGTTTAAGTTATCGATTATTCACTTTTTAGCCGGCTTTGGTGGCTTTTACATGACCTAGGACCTTACGATTTTGCATGAAAGGAGGTCTAGCAGCCACGTTGCATGGGAGAATGTGTAAAGTGTTCATATGAAGTAAAAACTTGAGAAATCCGTCCGTTTTCGTCATTTGTTATCGAATAGACTTGAAGCCAGATCGTCACATTGGCCGCTTTTCTCTCTGAGACGGTTACATTTATCGTCTGCAAAGCTATGTCGCGTGCTGCGGTGTGCGGAGACACTAAAAGCACCATAGTAGAACACAGAAGAAGCATCTAAGTTGAAGAAATAGCCAGTAAGAGGTAGTAGGATTAGAGTTTTAGTTGTCGATTATTCACCTTTTAGCCGACTTTGTTGGCTTCTACATGACCTAGGACCTTAAGATTTTGCATGAAAGGAGGTCTAGCAGCCGCTTTGCATAGGAGAATGTGAAGAGTGTTCATATGTACTAAAATCCTGAGAAATCCGTCCGTTTTCGTCATTTGTTTTCGAATCGACTTAAAGCCAGATCGTCACATTGGCCGTTCTTCTCTCTGAAACGGTTACATTTATCGTCTGCAATGCTATGTCGCGTGCTGCGGTATGCGGAAACACTAAAAGCACCATTGTAGAAAACAGAAGAAGCTTCTAAGTTGAAGAAACAGCCAGTAAGATGTAGTACAATTCAAGTTTTAATTATCGATTATTCACTTTTTAGCCGGCTTTGGTGGCTTGGATATGACCTAGGACCTTAAGATTTTGCATGAAAGGAGGACTAGCAGCCGCGTTGCACGGGAGAATGTGAAAAGTGTTCATATGTAGTAAAAACCTGAGAAAACCGTCCGTTTCCGTCATTTGTTATCGAATCGACTTAAAGCCAGATCGTCACATTGGCCGCTTTTCTCTCTGAGACGGTTACATTTATCGTCTGCAAAGCTAAGTCGCGTGCTGCGGTATGCGGAAACACTAAAAGCACCATAGTAGAACACAGAAGAAGCTTCTATGTTGAAGTAATAGCCAGTAAGACGCTGTACAATTGAAGTTTTAGTTGTCGATTATTCACCCTTTAGCCGGCTTTGGTGGCTTGGACATGACCAAGGACCTTAAGATTTTGCATGAAAGGAGGACTAGCAGCCGTGTTCCATGGGATACTGTGAAAAGTGTTCATATGTAGTAAAAACCTTAGAAATCCGTCCGTTTTCGTCAATTGTTATCGAATCGACTTAAAGCAAGTTCGTCACATTGGCAGCTTTTCTCTCTGAGACGGTTACATTTATCGTCTGCAAAGCTATGTCGCGTGCTGCGGTGTGCGGAGACACTAAAAGCACCATAGTAGAACACAGAAGAAGCTTCTAAGTTGAAGTAATAGCCAGTAAGAAGTAGTACAATTCAAGTTTTAGTTGTCGATTATTCACTTTTTAGCCGGCTTTGGTGGCTTGGACATGAACTAGGACCTTAAGATTTTGCATGAAAGGAGTACTTGCAGCCACGTTGCACGGGAGAATGTGAAATATGTTCATATGTAGTAAAAACCTGAGAAATCCGTCCTTTTTCGTCATTTGTTATCGAATCGACTTGAAGCCAGATCGTCACATTGGCCGCTTTTCTCTCTGAGACGGTTACATTTATCGTCTGCCAAGGTATGTCGCGTGCTGCGGTATGCGGAGACACTAAAAGCACCATAGTAGAACACAGAAGAAGCTTCTAAGTTGAAGTAATAGCCAGTAAGACGTAGTACAATTCAAGTTTTAGTTATCGATTATTCACTTTTTAGCCGGCTTTGGTGGCTTTTACATGACCTAGGACCTTACGATTTTGCATGAAAGGAGGTCTAGCAGCCACGTTGCATGGGAGAATGTGTAAAGTGCTCATGTGAATTAAAAACTTGAGAAATCCGTCCGTTTTCGTCATTTGTTATCGAATCGACTTGAAGCCAGATCGTCACATTGGCCGCTTTTCTCTCTGAGACGGTTACATTTATCGTCTGCAAAGCTATGTCGCGTGCTGCGGTGTGCGGAGACACTAAAAGCACCATAGTAGAACACAGAAGAAGCATCTAAGTTTAAGAAATAGCCAGTAAGAGGTAGTAGGATTAGAGTTTTAGTTGTCGATTATTCACCTTTTAGCCGACTTTGTTGGCTTCTACATGACCTAGGACCTTAAGATTTTGCATGAAAGGAGGTCTAGCAGCCGCTTTGCATAGGAGAATGTGAAGAGTGTTCATATGTACTAAAATCCTGAGAAATCCGTCCGTTTTCGTCATTTGTTTTCGAATCGACTTAAAGCCAGATCGTCACATTGGCCGTTCTTCTCTCGCAAACGGTTACATTTATCGTCTGCAATGCTATGTCGCGTGCTGCGGTATGCGGAAACACTAAAAGCACCATTGTAGAAAACAGAAGAAGCTTCTAAGTTGAAGTAATAGCCAGTAAGATGTAGTAAAATTCAAGTTTTAATTATCGATTATTCACTTTTTAGCCGGCTTTGGTGGCTTGGATATGACCTAGGACCTTAAGATTTTGCATGAAAGGAGGACTAGCAGCCGCGTTGCACGGGAGAATGTGAAAAGTGTTCATATGTAATAAAAACCTGAGAAAACCGTCCGTTTCCGTCATTTGTTATCGAATCGACTTAAAGCCAGATCGTCACATTGGCCGCTTTTCTCTCTGAGACGGTTACATTTATCGTCTGCAAAGCTAAGTCGCGTGCTGCGGTATGCGGAGACACTAAAAGCACCATAGTAGAACACAGAAGAAGCTTCTAAGTAGAAGCAATAGCCAGTAAGAAGTAGTACAATTCAAGTTGTAGTTGTCGATTATTCACTTTTTAGCCGGCTTTGGTGGCTTGGACACCACCTAGGACCTTAAGATTTTGCATGAAAGGAGGACTTGCAGCTGCGTTGCACGGGAGAATGTGAAAAGTGTTCATATGTAGTAAAAACCTGAGAAATCCGTCCGTTTTTGTCATTTGTTATCGAATCGACTTGAAGCCAGATCGTCACGTTGGCCGCTGTTCTCTCTGAAACGGTTACATTTATCGTCTGCAAAGCTATGACGCGTGCTGCAGTATGCGGAAACACTAAAAGCACCATAGTAGAACACAGAAGAAGCTTCTAAGTTGAAGTAATAGCCAGTAAGAGGTAGTACAATTCAAGTTTTGGATGTCGATTATTCACTTTTTTGCCGGCTTTGGTGGCTATGACATGACCTAGGACCATAAGATTTTGCATGAAAGGAGGACTAGCAGCCGCGTTGTATGGGAGAATGTGAAAAGTGTTCATATGTAGTAAAAACCTGAGAAATCAGTCGGTTTTCGTCATTTGTTATCGAATCGACCTAAAGCCAGATCGTCACATTGGCCGCCTTTCTCTCTGAGACGGTTACATTTATCGTCTGCAAAGCTACGTCGCGTGCTGCGCTATGCGGAAACACTAAAAGCACCATAGTAGAACACAGAAGAAGCTTCTAAGTTGAAGAGACAGACAGTTAGATGTAGTACAATTCAAGTTGTAACTATCGATTATTCACTTTTTAGCCGGCTTTGGTGGCTTGGATATGACCTAGGACCTTAAGATTTTGCATGAAAGGAGGACTAGCAGCCGCGTTGTATGGGAGAATGTGAAAAGTGTTCATATGTAGTAAAAACCTGAGAAATCAGTCCGTTTTCGTCATTTGTTATCGAATCGACTTAAAGCCAGATCGTCACATTGGCCGAATTTCTCTCTGAGACAGTTACATTTATCGTCTGCAAAGCTATGTCGCGTGCTGCGGTATGCGGAGACACTTAAAGCACCATAGAAGAACACAGAAGAAGCTTCTAAGTTGAAGTAATAGCCAGTAAGAAGTAGTACAATTCAAGTTTTAGCTGTCGATTATTCACTTTTTAGCCGGCTATGGTAGCTTGGACATGACCTAGGACTTTAAGATTTTGCATGAAAGGAGTACTTGCAGCCGCGTTGCACGGGAGAATGTGAAATGTGTTCATATGTAGTAAAAACCTGATAAATCCGTCCGTTTTCGTCATTTGTTATCGAATCGACTTAAAGCTAGATCGTCACATTGGCCGCCCTTCTCTCTGAAACGGTTACATTTATCGTCTACAAAGCTATGTCGCGTGCTGCGGTATGCGGAAACACTAAAAGCACCATAGTAGAACACAGAAGAAGCTTCTATGTTGAAGTAATAGCCAGTAAGACGCTGTACAATTGAAGTTTTCGTTGTCGATTATTCACTCTTTAGCCGGCTTTGGTGTCTTGGACATGACCAAGGACCTTAAGATTTTGCATGAAAGGAGGACTAGCAGCCGCGTTCCATGGGATACTGTGAAAAGTGTTCATATGTAGTAAAAACCTTAGAAATCCGTCCGTTTTCGTCATTTGTTATCGAATCGACTTAAAGCAAGATCGTCACATTGGCAGCTTTTCTCTCTGAGACGGTTACATTTATCGTCTGCAAAGCTATGTCGCGTGCTGCGGTGTGCGGAGACACTAAAAGCACCATAGTAGAACACAGAAGAAGCTTCTAAGTTGAAGTAATAGCCAGTAAGAAGTAGAACAATTCAAGTTTTAGTTGTCGATTATTCACTTTTTAGCCGACTTTGGTGGCTTGGACATGAACTAGGACCTTAAGATTTTGCATGAAAGTAGTACTTGCAGCCGCGTTGCACGGGAGAATGTGAAATATGTTCATATGTAGTAAAAACCTGAGAAATCTGTCCTTTTTCGTCATTTGTTATCGAATCGACTTGAAGCCAGATCGTCACATTGGCCGCTTTTCTCTCTGAGACGGTTACATTTATCGTCTGCCAAGGTATGTCGCGTGCTGCGGTATGCGGAGACACTAAAAGCACCATAGTAGAACACAGAAGAAGCTTCTAAGTTGAAGTAATAGCTAGTAAGACGTAGTACAATTCAAGTTTTAGTTGTCGATCATTCACTTTTTAGCTGGCTTTGGTGGCTTCGACATGACCTAGGACCTTAAGATTTTGCATGAAAGGAGGACTAGCAGCCGCGTTGCATGGGAGAATGTGAAAAGTGTTCATATGTAGTAAAAACCACAGAAATCCGTCCGTTTTCGTCATTTGTTATCGAATCGACTTAAAGCCAGATCGTCACATTGGCCGCTTTTCTCTATGAGACTGTTACATTTATTGTCTGCAAAGCTATGTAGCGTGCTGCCGTCTGCGGAGACCCTAAAAGCACCATAGGAGAACACAGAAGAAGCTTCTAAGTTGAAGTAATAGCCAGTAAGAAGTAGTACAATTGAAGTTTTAATTGTCGATTATTCACTTTTTAGCCGGCTATGGTGGCTCGGACATGACCTAGGACATTAAGATTTTGCATGAAAGGAGGACTAGCAGCCGCGTTGCACTGGAGAATGTAAAAAGTGTTCATATGTGGTAAAATCCTGAGAAATCCGTCCGTTTTCGTCATTTGTTATCGATTCGACTTAAAGCCAGATCGTCACATTGGCCGCTCTTCTCTCTGAAACGGTTACATTTATCGTCTACAGAGCTGTGTCGCGTGCTGCGGTATGCGGAAACACTAAAAGCACCATAGTAGAGCACAGAAGAAGCTTCTAAGTTGAAGTAATAGCCAGTAAGAAGTAGTACAATTGAAGTTTTAGTTGTCGATCATTCACTTTTTAGCTGGCTTTGGTGGCTTCGACATGACCTAGGACCTTAAGATTTTGCATGAAAGGAGGACTAGCAGCCGCGTTGCATGGGAGAATGTGAAAAGTGTTCATATGTAGTAAAAACCACAGAAATCCGTCCGTTTTCGTCATTTGTTATCGAATCGACTTAAAGCCAGATCGTCACATTGGTCGCTTTTCGCTCTGAGACGGTTACATTTATCGTCTGCAAAGCTATGTCACGTGCTGTGGTATGCGGAAACACTAAAAGCACCATAGTAGAACACAGAAGAAGCTTCTATGTTGAAGTAATAGCCAGTAAGAAGTAGTACAATTGAAGTTTTAGTTGTCGATTATTCACTTTGTAGCCGGCTTTGGTGGCTTGGACATGACCGATGACCTTAAGATTTTGCATGAAAGGAGGACTAGCAGCCGCGTTGCATGGGAGAATGTGAAAATTGTTCAAATGTAGTAAAAACCTGAGAAATCCGTCTGTTTTCTTCATTTGTTATCGAATCGACTTATAGCCTGATCGTCACATTGGCCGCTTTTCTCTCTGAGACGGTTACGTTTATCGTCTGCAAAGCTATGTGGCGTGCTGCGGTATGCGGAGACACTAAAAGCACCTTAGTAGAACACAGAAGAAGCTTCTAAGTTGAAGTAATAGCCAGTAAGAAGTATTAAAATTCAAGTTTTAGTTATCGATTATTGACTTTTCAGCCGGCTTTGGTAGCTTGGACATGACCTAGGACCTTAAGATTTTGCATGAAAGGGGGTCTAGCAGCCGTGTTGCATGGGAGAATGTGAAAAGTGTTCATATGTAGTAAAAACCTGAGAAATCCGTCCGTTTTCGTCATTTGTTATCGAATCGACTTAAAGCCAGATCGTCACATTGGCCGCTTTTCTCTCTGAGACGGTTACATTTATCGTCTGCAAAGCTATGTCGCGTGCTGCGGTGTGCGGAGACACTAAAAGCACCATAGTAGAACACAGAAGAAGCTTCTAAGTTGAAGTAATAGCCAGTAAGAAGTAGTAGAATTCAAGTTTTAGTTGTCGATTATTCTCATTTTAGCCCGCTTTGGTGGCTTGGACATGACCTAGGACCTTAAGATTTTGCATGAAAGGAGGACTAGCAGCCGCGTTGCACGGGAGAATGTGAAAAGTGTTCATATGTAGTAAAAACCTGAGAAATCCGTCCGTTTTCGTCATTTGTTATCGAATCGACTTAAAGCCAGATCGTCACATTGGCCGCTCTTCTCTCTGAAACGGTTACATTTATCGTCTGCAAAGCTATGTCGCGTGCTGCGGTATGTTGAAACACTAAAAGCACCATAGTAGAACACAGAAGAAGCTTCTAAGTTGAAGTAATAGCCAGTAAGAAGTACTACAATTCAAGTTTTAGTTGTCGATTATTCACTTTTTAGCCGGCTTTGGTGGCTTGGACATGACCTAGGACCTTAAGATTTTGCATGAAAGGAGTACTTGCAGCCGCGTTGCACGGGAGAATGTGAAATGTGTTCATATGTAGTAAAAACCTGAGAAATCCGTCCGTTTTCGTCATTTGTTATCGAATCGACTTAAAGCCAGATCGTCACATTGGCCGCTCCACTCTCTGCAACGGTTCATTTATCGTCTGCAAAGCTATGTCGCGCGCTGCAGTATGCGGAAACGCTAAAAGCACCATAGTAGAACACAGAAGAAGCTTCTAAGTTGAAGTAATAGCCAGTAAGAGGTAGTACAATTCAAGTTTTAGTTGTCGATTATTCACTTTTTAGCCGGCTTTGGTGGCTTGGACATGACCTAGGACGTTACGTATTTGCATGAGAGGAGTACTTGCAGCCGCGTTGCACGGGAGAATGTGAAATGTGTTCATATGTAGTAAAAACCTGAGATATCCGTCCGTTTTCGTCATTTGTTATCGAATCGACTTAAAGCCAGATCGTCACATTGGCCGCTTTTCTCTCTGAGAAGGTTACATTTATCGTCTGCAAAGCTATGTCGCGTGCTGCGGTATGCGGAGACACTGAAAGTACCATAGCAGAACACAGAAGAAGCTTCTAAGTTGAAGTAATAGCCAGTAAGAAGTTATACGATTCAAGTTTTAGTAGTCGATTATTCACATTTTAGCCGGCTTTGGTGGCTTGGACATGACCTAGGACGTTAAGATTTTGCATGAAAGGAGGACTAGCAGCCGCGTTGCACGGGAGAATGTGAAAAGTGTTCATATGTAGTAAAAACTTGCGAAATCCATCCGTTTTCGTCATTTGTTATCGAATCGATTTAAAGCCAGATCGTCACAGTGGCCGCTCTTCTCTCTGAAACGGTTACATTTATCGTCTGCAAAGCTATGTCGCGTGCTGCGGTGTGCGGAGACACTAAAAGCACCATAGTAGATCACAGAAGAAGCTTCTAAGTTGAAGTAATAGTTAGTAAGAAGTAGTACAATTCAAGTTTTAGTTATCGATTATTCACTTTTCAGCCGGCTTTGGTGGCTTGGACATGACCTAGGACCTTAAGATTTTGCATGAAAGGAGGTCTAGCAGCCGCGTTGCATGGGAGAATGTGAAAAGTGTTCATATGTAGTAAAAACCTGAGAAACCCGTCCATTTTCGTCATTTGTTATCGAATCGACTTAAAGCCAGATCGTCACATATGCCGCTTTTCTCTCTGAGACGGTTACATTTATCGTCTGCAAAGCTACGTCGCATGCTGCGGTGTGCGGAGACTCTAAAAGCACCATAGTAGAACACAGAAGAAGCTTCCAAGTTGGAGTAATAGCCAGTAAGAAGTAGTACAATTCAAGTTTTAGTTATCGATTATTCACTTTTTAGCCGGCTTTGGTGGCTTTTACATGACCTAGGACCTTAAGATTTTGCATGAAAGGAGGACTAGCAGCCGCGTTGCACGGGAGAATGTGAAAAGTGTTCATATGTAGTAAAAACCTGCGAAATCCGTCCGTTTTCGTCATTTGTTATCAAATCGACTTGAAGCCAGATCGTCACATTGGCCGCTCTTCTCTCTGAAACGGTTACATTTATCGTCTGCAAAGCTATGTCGCGTGCTGCTGTAAGCGGAGACACTAAAAGCACCATAGTACAACACAGAAGAAGCTTCTAAGTTGAAGTAATAGTTAGTAAGAAGTAATACAATTCAAGTTTTAGTTGTCGATTTTTTACATTTTAGCCGTCTCTGGTGACTTGGACATGACCTAGGACCTTAAGATTTTGCATGAAAGGAGGACTAGCAGCCGCGTTGCATGGGAGAATGTGAAAAGTGTTCATATGTAGTAAAAACCTGAGAAACCCGTCCGTTTTCGTCATTTGTTATCGAATCGACTTAAAGCCAGATCGTCACATTGGCCGCTGTTTTCTCTGAGACGGTTATATTTATCGTCTGCAAAGCTATGTCGCGTGCTGCGATATGCGGTAACACTAAAAGCACCATAGTAGAACACAGAAGAAGCTTCTATGTTGAAGAAATAGCCAGTAAGAAGTAGTACAATTCAACTTTTAGTTGTCGATTATTCACTTTTTAGATGACTTTGGTGGCTTGGACATGACCTAGGACCTTAAGATTTTGCATGAAAGGAGGACTGGCAGCCGCGTTGCACAGGAGAATGTGAAAAGTGTTCATATGTAGTAAAAACCTGAGAAACCCGTCCGTTTTCGTCATTTGTTATCGAAACGACTTAAAGCCAGATCGTCACATTGGCCGCTTTTCTCTCTGAGAAGGTTACATTTATTGTCTGCATAGCTATGTCGCGTGCTGCGGTATGCGGAGACACTAAAAGCACCATAGTAGAACACAGAAGAAGCTTCTAAGTTGAAGTAATAGCCAGTAAGAAGTAGTACAATTCAAGTTTTAGTTGTCGATTATTCACGTTTTAGCCGGCTTTGGTGGTTTGGAGATGACCTAGGACCTTAAGAATTTGCATGAAAGGAGTACTTGCAGCCGCGTTGCACGGGAGAATGTGAAATGTGTTCATATGTAGTAAAAACCTGAGAAATCCGTCCGTTTTCGTCATTTGTTATCGAATCGACTTAAAGCCAGATCGCCACATTGGCCGCCTTTCTCTCTGAGAAGGTTACATTTATCATCTGCAAAACTATGTCGCGTCCTGCGGTATGCGGAGACACTAAAAGCACCATAGTAGAACGCAGAAGAAGCTTCTAAGTTGAAGTAATAGCCAGTAAGAAGTAATACAATCCAAGTTTTAGTTGTCGATTATTCACATTTTAGCCGGCTTAGGTGGCTTGGACGTGACCTAGCACCTTAAGATTTTGCATGAAAGGAGGTCTAGCAGCCGCGTTGCTCGGGAGAATGTGAAAACTGTTCATATGTAGTAAAAACCTGAGAAATCCGTCAGTTTTCGTCATTTGTTATCGAATCGACTTAAAGCCAGATCGTCAATTTGGCCGCTTTTCTCTCTGAGACGGTTACATTTATCGTCTGCAAAGCTATGTCGCGTGCTGCGGTCTGCGGAGACACTAAAAGCACCATAGGAGAACACAGAAGAAGCTTTTAAGTTGAAGTAAAAGAAAGTAAGAAGTAGCACAATTGAAGTTTTAGTTGTCGTTTATTCACTTTTTAGCCGGCTTTGGTGGCCTGGACATGACCTAGGACCTTAAGATTTTGCATGAAAGGAGGACTAGCAGCCGAGTTGCATTGCAGAATGTGAAAAGTGTTCATATGTAGTAAAAACCTAGGAAATCCGTCCGTTTTCATCATTGCTTATCGAATCGACTTAAAGCCAGATCGTCACATTGGCCGCCTTTCTCACTGAGAAGGTTACATTTATCATCTGCAAAACTATCTCGCGTGCTGCGGTATGCGGAGACACTAAAAGCACCATAGTAGAACGCAGAAGAAGCTTCTAAGTTGAAGTAATAGCCAGTAAGAAGTATTACAATTCAAGTTTTAGTTGTCGATTATTCACTTTTTAGCCGGCTTTGGTGGCTTGGACATGACCTAGGACCTTAAGATTTTGCATGAAAGGAGGACTAGCAGCCGCGTTGCACGGGAGAATGTGAAAAGTGTTCATATGTAGCAAAAACCTGAGAATTCCGTCAGTTTTCGTCATTTGGTCTCGAATCGACTTAAAGCCAGATCGTCACATTGGCTGCTTTTCTAACTGAGACTGTTACATTTATCGTCTGCAAAGCTATGTCGCGTGCTGCGGTCTGCAGAAACACTAAAAGCACCATAGTAGAACACAGAAGAAGCTTCTAAGTTGAAGTAATAGCCAGTAAGAAGTAGTACAATTCAACTTTTAGTTGTCGATTATTCACTTTTTAGATGACTTTGGTGGCTTGGACATGACCAAGGACCTTAAGAATTTGCATGAAAGGAGTACTTGCAGCCGCGTTGCACGGGAGAATGTGAAATGTGTTCATATGTAGTAAAAACCTGAGAAATCCGTCCGTTTTCGTCATTTGTTATCGAATCGACTTAAAGCCAGATCGTCAAATTGGCCGCCTTTCTCTCTGAGAAGGTTACATTTATTGTCTGCAAAGCTATGTCGCGTGCTGCGGTATGCGGAGACACTAAAAGCACCATAGAAGAACACAGAAGATGCTTCTAAGTTGAAGTAATAGCCAGTAAGAAGTAGTACAATTCAAGTTTTAGTTGGTGATGATTCACTTTTTAGCCGGCTTTGGTGGCTCGGACATGACCTAGGACGTTAAGATTTTGCATTAAAGGAGGACTAGCATCCGCGTTGCATGGGAGAATGTGAAAAGTGTTCATATGTAGTAAAAACCTGAGAAATCCGTCCGTTTTCGTCATTTGTTATCGAATCGACTTAAAGCCAGATCGTCAAATTGGCCGCTTTTCTCTCTAAGACGGTTACATTTATCGTCTGCAAAGCTATGTCGCGTGCTGCGGTATGCGGAGACACTAAACGCACCATAGTAGAACACAGAAGAAGCTTCTAAGTTCAAGTAGTAGCCAGTAAGAAGTAGTACAATTGAAATTTTAGTTGTCGATTATTCACTTTTTAGCCGGCTTTGGTGGCGTGGACATGAGGTGGAACCATAAGATTTTGCATGAAAGGAAGACTAGCAGCCACGTTGCACGGGAGAAAGTGAAAAGTGTTCATATGTAGTAAAAACCTGAGAAATCCGTCCGTTTTCGTCATTTTTTATCGAATCGACTTAAAGCCAGATCGTCACATTGGCTGCTTTTCTCTCTGAGACTGTTACATTTATCGTCTGCAAAGCTATGTCGCGTGCTGCGGTCTGCAGAAACACTAAAAGCACCATAGTAGAACACAGAAGAAGCTTCTAAGTTGAAGTAATAGCCAGTAAGAAGTAGTACAATTCAACTTTTAGTTGTCGATTATTCACTTTTTAGATGACTTTGGTGGCTTGGACATGACCTAGGACCTTAAGATTTTGCATGAAAGGAGGACTGGCAGCCGCGTTGCACGGGAGAATGTGAAAAGTGTTCATATGTAGTAAAAACCTGAGAAACCCGTCCGTTTTCGTCATTTGTTATCGAATCGACTTAAAGCCAGATCGTCACATTGGCCGCTTTTCTCTCTGAGAAGGTTACATTTATTGTCTGCATAGCTATGTCGCATGCTGCGAAATGCGGAGACACTAAAAGCACCATAGTAGAACACAGAAGAAGCTTCTAAGTTGAAGTAATAGCCAGTAAGAAGTCGTACAATTCAACTTTTAGTTGTCGATTATTCACTTTTTAGCCGGCTTTGGTGGCTTGGACATGACCAAGGACCTTAAGAATTTGCATGAAAGGAGTACTTGCAGCCGCGTTGCACGGGAAAATGTGAAATGTGTTCATATGTAGTAAAAACCTGAGAAATCCGTCCGTTTTCGTCACTTGTTATCGAATCGACTTAAAGCCAGATCGTCAAATTGGCCGCCTTTCTCTCTGAGAAGGTTACATTTATTGTCTGCAAAGCTATGTCGCGTGCTGCGGTATGCGGAGACACTAAAAGCACCATAGAAGAACACAGAAGATGCTTCTAAGTTGAAGTAATAGCCAGTAAGAAGTAGTACAATTCAAGTTTTAGTTGGTGATTATTCACTTTTTAGCCGGCTTTGGTGGCTTGGACATGACCTAGGACGTCAAGATTTTGCATGAAAGGAGGACTGGCAGCCGCGTTGCACGGGAGAATGTGAAAAGTGTTCATATGTAGTAAAAATCTGAGAAATCCGTCCGTTTTCGTCATCTGTGATCGAATCGCCTTAAAGCCAGTTGGTCACATTGGCCGCTCTACTCTCTGAAACGCTTACACTTATCGTCTGCAAAGCTATGTCGCGTGCTGCGGTATGCCGAAACACTAAAAGCACCATAGTAGAACACAGAAGAAGCTTCTAAGTTGAAGTAATAGCCAGTAAGAAGTAGTACAATTTAAGTTTTAGTTGTCGATTATTCACATTTTAGCCGGCTTTGGTGGCTTGGACATGACCTAGGACCTTAAGATTTTGCATGAAAGGAGGACTAGCAGCCGCGTTGGACGGGAGAATGTGAAAAGTGTTCATATGTAGTAAAAACCTTAGAAATCCGTCCGTTTTCGTCATCTGTGATCGAATCGCCTTAAAGCCAGTTGGTCACATTGGCCGCTCCACTCTCTGCAACGGTTCATTTATCGTCTGCAAAGCTATGTCACGTGCTGTGGTGTGCGGAAACACTAAAAGCACCATAGTAGAACACAGAAGAAGCTTCTATGTTGAAGTAATAGCCAGTAAGACGTAGTACAATTGAAGTTTTAGTTGTCGATTATTCACTTTGTAGCCGGCTTTGGTGGCTTGGACATGACCGATGACCTTAAGATTTTGCATGAAAGGAGGACTAGCAGCCGCGTTGCATGGGAGAATGTGAAAATTGTTCAAATGTAGTAAAAACCTGAGAAATCCGTCTGTTTTCTTCATTTGTTATCGAATCGACTTATAGCCTGATCGTCACATTGGCCGCTTTTCTCTCTGAGACGGTTACGTTTATCGTCTGCAAAGCTATGTGGCGTGCTGCGGTATGCGGAGACACTAAAAGCACCTTAGTAGAACACAGAAGAAGCTTCTAAGTTGAAGTAATAGCCAGTAAGAAGTATTAAAATTCAAGTTTTAGTTATCGATTATTGACTTTTCAGCCGGCTTTGGTAGCTTGGACATGACCTAGGACCTTAAGATTTTGCATGAAAGGGGGTCTAGCAGCCGTGTTGCATGGGAGAATGTGAAAAGTGTTCATATGTAGTAAAAACCTGAGAAATCCGTCCGTTTTCGTCATTTGTTATCGAATCGACTTAAAGCCAGATCGTCACATTGGCCGCTTTTCTCTCTGAGACGGTTACATTTATCGTCTGCAAAGCTATGTCGCGTGCTGCGGTGTGCGGAGACACTAAAAGCACCATAGTAGAACACAGAAGAAGCTTCTAAGTTGAAGTAATAGCCAGTAAGAAGTAGTAGAATTCAAGTTTTAGTTGTCGATTATTCACTTTTTAGCCGGCTTTGGTGGCTTTTACATGACCTAGGACCTTAAGATTTTGCATGAAAGGAGGTCTAGCAGCCGCGTTGCATGGGAGAATGTGAAAAGTGTTCATATGTACGAGGGTCGGTCAAAAAGTAATGCCTCCCATTTTTTTTCTACTTAAAAAAATTAATTTAAGTGAAAAATTTGAATTTGGCGCCATTCCTCAAACCTTCTTCTGCAATCCACTGCAGTAGTAACTTTCTGTGTCAACAGGTGGCAGCACAGCAGAAGTTTGTAAGATGGCCGACATCGATGTTCGTTTGAGACAGCGTTGTGTGATTGAATTCTTGAATGCAGAAGGTGAAACGCCTATACGCATTCATGAAAGACTGAAGAAGGTGTATGGTGTTGTGACAGTGGATGTCAGCACTGTTAGACGATGGGTTCGTCGTTGTAAGGAAGCTGAAGGGCAAACACCGTTGACTGACAAAAAGCGGAGCGGCTGGCCGGTGAGTGCAGTGACTCCACACAACATTCAGCAAGTTGATGACATCATTCGTGGTGACCGTCGGGTGACTGCAGATGAAGTGTGTCGCATTATTTCTCTTAGTAAAGGCAGTGTGATCACGATTATTAAACAATTGGGGTACTCAAAAGTTTGTGCACGGTGGGTTCCAAGAATGTTAACCGATCAGAATAAAGAGGCAAGGAAAACAATAGCCTCCCAACACTTGCAGCGCTTCCGTTTGGAGGGAGATGAGTTTCTGAAAAAAATTGTGACCGGGGACGAAACATGGGTGCATTTTTTTGAACCCGAATCAAAGAGGCAGTCAATGAAGTGGCGTCACACAAGCTCGCCGAGGAAGAAAGAATTCAAAACTGTGCGATCGGCAGGGAAAGTTATGGCAACAGTTTTCTGGGATACAGAGGGTGTGATTCTGGTTGATTTTTTGGAGCAGGGATGCACAATAAATTCTGTTCAATACGTCACAACCCTCAAAAAACTTAAAGCACGTCTTCAGCGAGTTCGCCCAACAAAATCAATGGCAGGTGTTCTTCTTTTGCATGACAATGCAATACCACACACCAGTCGTCACACCTCTGACGAGATTGTCAAAATTGGATGGGAAGTTTTGCCTCATCCCCCATACAGCCCTGACCTGGCACCATCAGACTTCCATCTGTTCGGGCCACTAAAAGAAGCTCATCGTGGGATTCATTTTGAAGATGAGGAGGCCGTCAAAACATCCGTGCGTCAATGGCTTAGGAAGCAGAGCTGTGATTTTTACCGTGCTGGGATACATGCCATTGTTCAAAGATGGACCAAAACTGTAGAGATGGGCGGAGATTACATTGAAAAATGACAAAATGATCCTCAATGTTGTGGTTTTCAACCTATGTAATTGCAATTAAATTTCCTGACAATTAAACGTAGAAAAAAAATAGGAGGCATTACTTTTTGACTGACCCTCGTAGTAAAAACCTGAGAAATCCGTCCGTTTTCGTCATTTGTTATCGAATCGCCTTAAAGCCAGATCGTCACATTGGCCGCTCTACTCTCTGAAACGGTTACACTTATCGTCTGCAAAGCTATGTCGCGTGCTGCGGTATGCCGAAACACTAAAAGCACCATAGTAGAACACAGAAGAAGCTTCTAAGTTGAAGTAATAGCCAGTAAGAAATAGTACAATTTAAGTTTTAGTTGTCGATTATTCTCATTTTAGCCCGCTTTGGTGGCTTGGGCATGACCTAGGACCTTAAGATTTTGCATGAAAGGAGGACTAGCAGCCGCGTTGCACGGGAGAATGTGAAAAGTGTTCATATGTAGTAAAAACCTGAGAAATCCGTCCGTTTTCGTCATTTGTTATCGAATCGACTTGAAGCCAGATCGTCACATTGGCCGCTCTTCTCTCTGAAACGGTTACATTTATCGTCTGCAAAGCTATGTCGCGTGCTGCGGTATGTTGAAACACTAAAAGCACCATAGTAGAACACAGAAGAAGCTTCTAAGTTGAAGTAATAGCCAGTAAGAAGTACTACAATTCAAGTTTTAGTTGTCGATTATTCACTTTTTAGCCGGCTTTGGTGGCTTGGACATGACCTAGGACCTTAAGATTTTGCATGAAAGGAGTACTTGCAGCCGCGTTGCACGGGAGAATGTGAAATGTGTTCATATGTAGTAAAAACCTGAGAAATCCGTCCGTTTTCGTCATTTGTTATCGAATCGACTTAAAGCCAGATCGTCACATTGGCCGCTCCACTCTCTGCAACGGTTCATTTATCGTCTGCAAAGCTATGTCGCGCGCTGCAGTATGCGGAAACGCTAAAAGCACCATAGTAGAACACAGAAGAAGCTTCTAAGTTGAAGTAATAGCCAGTAAGAGGTAGTACAATTCAAGTTTTAGTTGTCGATTATTCACTTTTTAGCCGGCTTTGGTGGCTTGGACATGACCTAGGACGTTACGTATTTGCATGAGAGGAGTACTTGCAGCCGCGTTGCACGGGAGAATGTGAAATGTGTTCATATGTAGTAAAAACCTGAGATATCCGTCCGTTTTCGTCATTTGTTATCGAATCGACTTAAAGCCAGATCGTCACATTGGCCGCTTTTCTCTCTGAGAAGGTTACATTTATCGTCTGCAAAGCTATGTCGCGTGCTGCGGTATGCGGAGACACTGAAAGTACCATAGCAGAACACAGAAGAAGCTTCTAAGTTGAAGTAATAGCCAGTAAGAAGTTATACGATTCAAGTTTTAGTAGTCGATTATTCACATTTTAGCCGGCTTTGGTGGCTTGGACATGACCTAGGACGTTAAGATTTTGCATGAAAGGAGGACTAGCAGCCGCGTTGCACGGGAGAATGTGAAAAGTGTTCATATGTAGTAAAAACTTGCGAAATCCATCCGTTTTCGTCATTTGTTATCGAATCGATTTAAAGCCAGATCGTCACAGTGGCCGCTCTTCTCTCTGAAACGGTTACATTTATCGTCTGCAAAGCTATGTCGCGTGCTGCGGTGTGCGGAGACACTAAAAGCACCATAGTAGATCACAGAAGAAGCTTCTAAGTTGAAGTAATAGTTAGTAAGAAGTAGTACAATTCAAGTTTTAGTTATCGATTATTCACTTTTCAGCCGGCTTTGGTGGCTTGGACTTGACCTAGGACCTTAAGATTTTGCATGAAAGGAGGTCTAGCAGCCGCGTTGCATGGGAGAGTGTGAAAAGTGTTCATATGTAGTAAAAACCTGAGAAACCCGTCCATTTTCGTCATTTGTTATCGAATCGACTTAAAGCCAGATCGTCACATATGCCGCTTTTCTCTCTGAGACGGTTACATTTATCGTCTGCAAAGCTACGTCGCATGCTGCGGTGTGCGGAGACTCTAAAAGCACCATAGTAGAACACAGAAGAAGCTTCCAAGTTGGAGTAATAGCCAGTAAGAAGTAGTACAATTCAAGTTTTAGTTATCGATTATTCACTTTTTAGCCGGCTTTGGTGGCTTTTACATGACCTAGGACCTTAAGATTTTGCATGAAAGGAGGACTAGCAGCCGCGTTGCACGGGAGAATGTGAAAACTGTTCATATGTAGTAAAAACCTGCGAAATCCGTCCGTTTTCGTCATTTGTTATCAAATCGACTTGAAGCCAGATCGTCACATTGGCCGCTCTTCTCTCTGAAACGGTTACATTTATCGTCTGCAAAGCTATGTCGCGTGCTGCTGTAAGCGGAGACACTAAAAGCACCATAGTACAACACAGAAGAAGCTTCTAAGTTGAAGTAATAGTTAGTAAGAAGTAATACAATTCAAGTTTTAGTTGTCGATTTTTTACATTTTAGCCGTCTCTGGTGACTTGGACATGATCTAGGACCTTAAGATTTTGCATGAAAGGAGGACTAGCAGCCGCGTTGCATGGGAGAATGTGAAAAGTGTTCATATGTAGTAGAAACCTGAGAAATGTGTCCGTTTTCGTCATTTGTTATCGAATCGACTTAAAGCCAGATCGTCACATTGGCCGCTGTTCTCTCTGAGACGGTTATATTTATCGTCTGCAAAGCTATGTCGCGTGCTGCGATATGCGGTAACACTAAAAGCACCATAGTAGAACACAGAAGAAGCTTTTATGTTGAAGAAATAGCCAGTAAGAAGTAGTACAATTCAACTTTTAGTTGTCGATTATTCACTTTTTAGATGACTTTGGTGGCTTGGACATGACCTAGGACCTTAATATTTTGCATGAAAGGAGGACTGGCAGCCGCGTTGCACAGGAGAATGTGAAAAGTGTTCATATGTAGTAAAAACCTGAGAAACCCGTCCGTTTTCGTCATTTGTTATCGAAACGACTTAAAGCCAGATCGTCACATTGGCCGCTTTTCTCTCTGAGAAGGTTACATTTATTGTCTGCATAGCTATGTCGCGTGCTGCGGTATGCGGAGACACTAAAAGCACCATAGTAGAACACAGAAGAAGCTTCTAAGTTGAAGTAATAGCCAGTAAGAAGTAGTACAATTCAAGTTTTACTTGTCGATTATTCACGTTTTAGCCGGCTTTGGTGGTTTGGAGATGACCTAGGACCTTAAGAATTTGCATGAAAGGAGTACTTGCAGCCGCGTTGCACGGGAGAATGTGAAATGTGTTCATATGTAGTAAAAACCTGAGAAATCCGTCCGTTTTCGTCATTTGTTATCGAATCGACTTAAAGCCAGATCGCCACATTGGCCGCCTTTCTCTCTGAGAAGGTTACATTTATCATCTGCAAAACTATGTCGCGTCCTGCGGTATGCGGAGACACTAAAAGCACCATAGTAGAACGCAGAAGAAGCTTCTAAGTTGAAGTAATAGCCAGTAAGAAGTAATACAATCCAAGTTTTAGTTGTCGATTATTCACATTTTAGCCTGCTTAGGTGGCTTGGACGTGACCTAGCACCTTAAGATTTTGCATGAAAGGAGGTCTAGCAGCCGCGTTGCTCGGGAGAATGTGAAAACTGTTCATATGTAGTAAAAACCTGAGAAATCCGTCAGTTTTCGTCATTTGTTATCGAATCGACTTAAAGCCAGATCGTCAATTTGGCCGCTTTTCTCTCTGAGACGGTTACATTTATCGTCTGCAAAGCTATGTCGCGTGCTGCGGTCTGCGGAGACACTAAAAGCACCATAGGAGAACACAGAAGAAGCTTTTAAGTTGAAGTAAAAGAAAGTAAGAAGTAGCACAATTGAAGTTTTAGTTGTCGTTTATTCACTTTTTAGCCGGCTTTGGTGGCCTGGACATGACCTAGGACCATAAGATTTTGCATGAAAGGAGGACTAGCAGCCGAGTTGCATGGCAGAATGTGAAAAGTGTTCATATGTAGTAAAAACCTAGGAAATCCGTCCGTTTTCATCATTGCTTATCGAATCGACTTAAAGCCAGATCGTCACATTGGCCGCCTTTCTCACTGAGAAGGTTACATTTATCATCTGCAAAACTATGTCGCGTGCTGCGGTATGCGGAGACACTAAAAGCACCATAGTAGAACGCAGAAGAAGCTTCTAAGTTGAAGTAATAGCCAGTAAGAAGTATTACAATTCAAGTTTTAGTTGTCGATTATTCACTTTTTAGCCGGCTTTGGTGGCTTGGACATGACCTAGGACCTTAAGATTTTGCATGAAAGGAGGACTAGCAGCCGCGTTGCACGGGAGAATGTGAAAAGTGTTCATATGTAGCAAAAACCTGAGAATTCCGTCAGTTTTCGTCATTTGGTCTCGAATCGACTTAAAGCCAGATCGTCACATTGGCTGCTTTTCTAACTGAGACTGTTACATTTATCGTCTGCAAAGCTATGTCGCGTGCTGCGGTCTGCAGAAACACTAAAAGCACCATAGTAGAACACAGAAGAAGCTTCTAAGTTGAAGTAATAGCCAGTAAGAAGTAGTACAATTCAACTTTTAGTTGTCGATTATTCACTTTTTAGATGACTTTGGTGGCTTGGACATGACCAAGGACCTTAAGAATTTGCATGAAAGGAGTACTTGCAGCCGCGTTGCACGGGAGAATGTGAAATGTGTTCATATGTAGTAAAAACCTGAGAAATCCGTCCGTTTTCGTCATTTGTTATCGAATCGACTTAAAGCCAGATCGTCAAATTGGCCGCCTTTCTCTCTGAGAAGGTTACATTTATTGTCTGCAAAGCTATGTCGCGTGCTGCGGTATGCGGAGACACTAAAAGCACCATAGAAGAACACAGAAGATGCTTCTAAGTTGAAGTAATAGCCAGTAAGAAGTAGTACAATTCAAGTTTTAGTTGGTGATGATTCACTTTTTAGCCGGCTTTGGTGGCTCGGACATGACCTAGGACGTTAAGATTTTGCATTAAAGGAGGACTAGCATCCGCGTTGCATGGGAGAATGTGAAAAGTGTTCATATGTAGTAAAAACCTGAGAAATCCGTCCGTTTTCGTCATTTGTTATCGAATCGACTTAAAGCCAGATCGTCAAATTGGCCGCTTTTCTCTCTAAGACGGTTACATTTATCGTCTGCAAAGCTATGTCGCGTGCTGCGGTATGCGGAGACACTAAACGCACCATAGTAGAACACAGAAGAAGCTTCTAAGTTGAAGTAGTAGCCAGTAAGAAGTAGTACAATTGAAATTTTAGTTGTCGATTATTCACTTTTTAGCCGGCTTTGGTGGCGTGGACATGAGGTGGAACCATAAGATTTTGCATGAAAGGAAGACTAGCAGCCACGTTGCACGGGAGAAAGTGAAAAGTGTTCATATGTAGTAAAAACCTGAGAAATCCGTCCGTTTTCGTCATTTTTTATCGAATCGACTTAAAGCCAGATCGTCACATTGGCTGCTTTTCTCTCTGAGACTGTTACATTTATCGTCTGCAAAGCTATGTCGCGTGCTGCGGTCTGCAGAAACACTAAAAGCACCATAGTAGAACACAGAAGAAGCTTCTAAGTTGAAGTAATAGCCAGTAAGAAGTAGTACAATTCAACTTTTAGTTGTCGATTATTCACTTTTTAGATGACTTTGGTGGCTTGGACATGACCTAGGACCTTAAGATTTTGCATGAAAGGAGGACTGGCAGCCGCGTTGCACGGGAGAATGTGAAAAGTGTTCATATGTTGTAAAAACCTGAGAAACCCGTCCGTTTTCGTCATTTGTTATCGAATCGACTTAAAGCCAGATCGTCACATTGGCCGCTTTTCTCTCTGAGAAGGTTACATTTATTGTCTGCATAGCTATGTCGCATGCTGCGAAATGCGGAGACACTAAAAGCACCATAGTAGAACACAGAAGAAGCTTCTAAGTTGAAGTAATAGCCAGTAAGAAGTCGTACAATTCAACTTTTAGTTGTCGATTATTCACTTTTTAGCCGGCTTTGGTGGCTTGGACATGACCAAGGACCTTAAGAATTTGCATGAAAGGAGTACTTGCAGCCGCGTTGCACGGGAAAATGTGAAATGTGTTCATATGTAGTAAAAACCTGAGAAATCCGTCCGTTTTCGTCATTTGTTATCGAATCGACTTAAAGCCAGATCGTCAAATTGGCCGCCTTTCTCTCTGAGAAGGTTACATTTATTGTCTGCAAAGCTATGTCGCGTGCTGCGGTATGCGGAGACACTAAAAGCACCATAGAAGAACACAGAAGATGCTTCTAAGTTGAAGTAATAGCCAGTAAGAAGTAGTACAATTCAAGTTTTAGTTGGTGATTATTCACTTTTTAGCCGGCTTTGGTGGCTTGGACATGACCTAGGACGTCAAGATTTTGCATGAAAGGAGGACTAGCATCCGCGTTGCATGGGAGAATGTGAAAAGTGTTCATATGTAGTAAAAACCTGAGAAATCCGTCCGTTTTCGTCATTTGTTATCGAATCGACTTAAAGCCAGATCGTCAAATTGGCCGCTTTTCTCTCTGAGACGGTTACATTTATCGTCTGCAAAGCTGTGTCGCGTGCTGCGGTATGCGGAGACACTAAACGCACCATAGTAGAACACTGAAGAAGCTTCTAAGTTGAAGCAATAGCCAGAAAGAAGTAGTACAATTGAAGTTTTAGTTGTCGATTATTCACATTTTAGCAGGCTTTGGTGGCTTGGACATCACCTAGGACCTTAAGATTTTGCATGAAAGGTGGACTAGCAGCCGCGTTGCACGGGAGAATGTGAAAAGTGTTCATATGTAGTAAAAACCTGAGAAATCCGTCCGTTTTCGTCATTTGTTATCGAATCGCCTTAAAGCCAGATCGTCACATTGGCCGCTCTACTCTCTGAAACGGTTACACTTATCGTCTGCAAAGCTATGTCGCGTGCTGCGGTATGCCGAAACACTAAAAGCACCATAGTAGAACACAGAAGAAGCTTCTAAGTTGAAGTAATAGCCAGTAAGAAATAGTACAATTTAAGTTTTAGTTGTCGATTATTCTCATTTTAGCCCGCTTTGGTGGCTTGGACATGACCTAGGACCTTAAGATTTTGCATGAAAGGAGGACTAGCAGCCGCGTTGGACGGGAGAATGTGAAAAGTGTTCATATGTAGTAAAAACCTGAGAAATCCGTCCGTTTCGTCATTTGTTATCGAATCGACTTAAAGCCAGATCGTCACATTGGCCGCTCTTCTCTCTGAAACGGTTACATTTATCGTCTGCAAAGCTATGTCGCGTGCTGCGGTATGTTGAAACACTAAAAGCACCATAGTAGAACACAGAAGAAGCTTCTAAGTTGAAGTAATAGCCAGTAAGAAGTACTACAATTCAAGTTTTAGTTGTCGATTATTCTTTTTTTAGCCGGCTTTGGTGGCTTGGACATGACCTAGGACCATAAGATTTTGCATGAAAGGAGGACTAACAGCCGCGTTGCATGGGAGAATGTGAAATGTGTTCATATGTAGTAAAAACCTGAGAAATCCGTCCGTTTTCGTCATTTGTTATCGAATCGACCTAAAGCCAGATCGTCACATTGGCCGCTCCACTCTCTGCAACGGTTCATTTATCGTCTGCAAAGCTATGTCGCGCGCTGCAGTATGCGGAAACGCTAAAAGCACCATAGTAGAACACAGAAGAAGCTTCTAAGTTGAAGTAATAGCCAGTAAGATGTAGTACAATTCAAGTTTTAGTTGTCGATTATTCACTTTTTAGCCGGCTTTGGTGGCTTGGACATGACCTAGGACGTTAAGATTTTGCATGGAAGGAGGACTGGCAGCCGCGTTGCACGGGAGAATGTGAAAAGTGTTCATATGTAGTAAAAACCTGAGAAATCCGTCCGTTTTCGTCATCTGTGATCGAATCGCCTTAAAGCCAGTTGGTCACATTGGCCGCTCTACTCTCTGAAACGCTTACACTTATCGTCTGCAAAGCTATGTCGCGTGCTGCGGTATGCCGAAACACTAAAAGCACCATAGTAGAACACAGAAGAAGCTTCTAAGTTGAAGTAATAGCCAGTAAGAAGTAGTACAATTTAAGTTTTAGTTGTCGATTATTCACATTTTAGCCGGCTTTGGTGGCTTGGACATGACCTAGGACCTTAAGATTTTGCATGAAAGGAGGACTAGCAGCCGCGTTGGACGGGAGAATGTGAAAAGTGTTCATATGTAGTAAAAACCTGAGAAATCCGTCCGTTTTCGTCATCTGTGATCGAATCGCCTTAAAGCCAGTTGGTCACATTGGGCGCTCTACTCTCTGAAACGCTTACACTTATCGTCTGCAAAGCTATGTCGCGTGCTGCGGTATGCCGAAACACTAAAAGCACCATAGTAGAACACAGAAAAAGCTTCTAAGTTGAAGTAATAGCCAGTAAGAAGTAGTACAATTTAAGTTTTAGTTGTCGATTCTTCACATTTTAGCCGGCTTTGGTGGCTTGGACATGACCTAGGACCTTAAGATTTTGCATGAAAGGAGGACTAGCAGCCGCGTTGGACGGGAGAATGTGAAAAGTGTTCATATGTAGTAAAAACCTGAGAAATCCGTCCGTTTTCGTCATTTGTTATCGAATCGACTTAAAGCCAGATCGGTACATTGGCCGCTCTTCTCTCTGAAACGGTTACATTGATCGTCTGCAAAGCTATGTCGCGTGCTGCGGTATGCTGAAACACTAAAAGCACCATAGTAGAACACAGAAGAAGCTTCTAAGTTGAAGTAATAGCCAGTAAGAAATAGTACAATTTAAGTTTTAGTTGTGGATTATTCTCATTTTAGCCCGCTCTGGTGGCTTGGACATGACCTAGGACCTTAAGATTTTGCATGAAAGGAGGACTAGCAGCCGCGTTGGACGGGAGAATGTGGAAAGTGTTCATATGTAGTAAAAACCTGAGAAATCCGTCCGTTTTCGTCATTTGTTATCGAATCGACTTAAGCCAGATCGTCACATTGGCCGCTTTTCTCTCTGAGACGGTTACATTTATCGCCCGCAAAGCTGTGTCGCGTGCTGCGGTGTGTGGAGACACTAAAAGCACCATAGTAGAACACAGAAGAAGCTTCTAAGTTGAAGTAATAGCCAGTAAGAAGTACTACAATTCAAGTTTTAGTTGTCGATTATTCACTTTTTAGCCGGCTTTGGTGGCTTGGACATGACCTAGGACCTTAAGATTTTGCATGAAAGGAGTACTTGCAGCCGCGTTGCACGGGAGAATGTGAAATGTGTTCATATGTAGTAAAAACCTGAGAAATCCGTCCGTTTTCGTCATTTGTTATCGAATCGACTTAAAGCCAGATCGTCACATTGGCTGCTCCACTCTCTGCAACGGTTCATTTATCGTCTGCAAAGCTATGTCGCGCGCTGCAGTATGCGGAAACGCTAAAAGCACCATAGTAGAACACAGAAGAAGCTTCTAAGTTGAAGTAATAGCCAGTAAGAGGTAGTACAATTCAAGTTTTAGTTGTCGATTATTCACTTTTTAGCCGGCTTTGGTGGCTTGGACATGACCTACGACGTTAAGATTTTGCATGAAAGGAGGACTGGCAGCCACGTTGCACGGGAGAATGTGAAAAGTGTTCATATGTAGTAAAAACCTGAGAAATCCGTCCGTTTTCGTCATCTGTGATCGAATCGCCTTAAAGCCAGTTGGTCACATTGGGCGCTCTACTCTCTGAAACGCTTACACTTATCGTCTGCAAAGCTATGTCGCGTGCTGCGGTATGCCGAAACACTAAAAGCACCATAGTAGAACACAGAAGAAGCTTCTAAGTTGAAGTAATAGGGAGTAAGAAGTAGTACAATTTAAGTTTTAGTTGTCGATTATTCACATTTTAGCCGGCTTTGGTGGCTTGGACATGACCTAGGACCTTAAGATTTTGCATGAAAGGAGGACTAGCAGCCGCGTTGGACGGGAGAATGTGAAAAGTGTTCATATGTAGTAAAAACCTGAGAAATCCGTCCGTTTTCGTCATTTGTTATCGAATCGACTTAAAGCCAGATCGTCACATTGGCCGCTCTTCTCTCTGAAACGGTTACATTTATCGTCTGCAAAGCTATGTCGCGTGCTGCGGTATGCTGCAACACTAAAGGCACCATAGTAGAACACAGAAGAAGCTTCTCAGTTGAAGTAATAGCCAGTAAGAAGTAGTACGATTCAAGTTTTAGTTATCGATTATTCACTTTTTAGCCGGCTTTGGTGGCTTTTACATGACCTAGGACCTTAAGATTTTGCATGAAAGGAGGTCTAGCAGCCGCGTTGCATGGGAGAATGTGAAAAGTGTTCATATGAAGTAAAAAACCTGAGAAATCCGTCCGTCTTCGTCATTTGTTATCGAATCGACTTAAAGCCAGATCGTCACATTGGCCGCTTTTCTCTCTGAGACGGTTACATTTATCGTCTGCAAAGCTATGTCGCGTGCTGCGGTATGCGGAGACACTGAAAGTACCATAGTAGAACACAGAAGAAGCTTCTAAGTTGAAGTAATAGCCAGTAAGAAGTTATACGATTCAAGTTTTAGTAGTCGATTATTCACATTTTAGCCGGCTTTGGTGGCTTGGACATGACCTAGGACCTTAAGATTTTGCATGAAAGGAGGTCTAGCAGCCGCGTTGCATGGGAGAATGTGAAAAGTGTTCATATGTAGTAAAAACCTGAGAAACCCGTCCGTTTTCGTCATTTGTTATCGAATCGACTTAAAGCCAGATCGTCACATTGGCCGCTTTTCTCTCTGAGACGGTTACATTTATCGTCTGCAAAGCTACGTCGCATGCTGCGGTGTGCGGAGACTCTAAAAGCACCATAGTAGAACACAGAAGAAGCTTCCAAGTTGGAGTAATAGCCAGTAAGAAGTAGTACAATTCAAGTTTTAGTTATCGATTATTCACTTTTTAGCCGGCTTTGGTGGCTTTTACATGACCTAGGACCTTAAGATTTTGCATGAAAGGAGGACTAGCAGCCGCGTTGCACGGGAGAATGTGAAAAGTGTTTATATATAGTAAAAACCTGCGAAATCCGTCCGTTTTCGTCATTTGTTATCAAATCGACTTGAAGCCAGATCGTCACATTGGCCGCTCTTCTCTCTGAAACGGTTACATTTATCGTCTGCAAAGCTATGTCGCGTGCTGCTGTAAGCGGAGACACTAAAAGCACCATAGTACAACACAGAAGAAGCTTCTAAGTTGAAGTAATAGTTAGTAAGAAGTAATACAATTCAAGTTTTAGTTGTCGATTTTTTACATTTTAGCCGTCTCTGGTGACTTGGACATGATCTAGGACCTTAAGATTTTGCATGAAAGGAGGACTAGCAGCCGCGTTGCATGGGAGAATGTGAAAAGTGTTCATATGTAGTAAAAACCTGAGAAATGTGTCCGTTTTCGTCATTTGTTATCGAATCGACTTAAAGCCAGATCGTCACATTGGCCGCTGTTCTCTCTGAGACGGTTATATTTATCGTCTGCAAAGCTATGTCGCGTGCTGCGATATGCGGTAACACTAAAAGCACCATAGTAGAACACAGAAGAAGCTTTTATGTTGAAGAAATAGCCAGTAAGAAGTAGTACAATTCAACTTTTAGTTGTCGATTATTCACTTTTTAGATGACTTTGGTGGCTTGGACATGACCTAGGACCTTAATATTTTGCATGAAAGGAGGACTGGCAGCCGCGTTGCACAGGAGAATGTGAAAAGTGTTCATATGTAGTAAAAACCTGAGAAACCCGTCCGTTTTCGTCATTTGTTATCGAAACGACTTAAAGCCAGATCGTCACATTGGCCGCTTTTCTCTCTGAGAAGGTTACATTTATTGTCTGCATAGCTATGTCGCGTGCTGCGGTATGCGGAGACACTAAAAGCACCATAGTAGAACACAGAAGAAGCTTCTAAGTTGAAGTAATAGCCAGTAAGAAGTAGTAAAATTCAAGTTTTAGTTGTCGATTATTCACTTTTTAGCCGGCTTTGGTGGCTTGGAGATGACCTAGTACTTTAAGAATTTGCATGAAAGGAGTACTTGCTGCCGCGTTGCACGGGAGAATGTGAAATGTGTTCATATGTAGTAAAAACCTGAGAAATCCGTCCGTTTTCGTCATTTGTTATCGAATCGACTTAAAGCCAGATCGTCACATTGGCCGCCTTTCTCTCTGAGAAGGTTACATTTATCATCTGCAAAACTATGTCGCGTGCTGCGGTATGCGGAGACACTAAAAGCACCATAGTAGAACGCAGAAGAAGCTTCTAAGTTGAAGTAATAGCCAGTAAGAAGTAATACAATTCAAGTTTTAGTTGTCGATTATTCACATTTTAGACGGCTTTGGTGGCTTGGACATGACCTAGCACCTTAAGATTGTGCATGAAAGGAGGACTAGCAGCCGTCTTGCTCGGGAGAATGTGAAAACTGTTCATATGTAGTAAAAACCTGAGAAATCCGTCAGTTTTCGTCATTTGTTATCGAATCGACTTAAAGCCAGATCGTCAATTTGGCCGCTTTTCTCTCTGAGACGGTTACATTTATCGTCTGCAAAGCTATGTCGCATGCTGCGGTATGCGGAGACACTAAAAGCACCATAGTAGAATACAGAAGAAGCTTCTAAGTTGAAGTAATAGCCAGTAAGAAGTAGTGCAATTCAAGTTTTAGTTATCGATTATTCACTTTTTAGCCGGCTTTGGCGCCTTTTACATGACCTAGGACCTTAAGATTTTGCATGAAAGGAGGTCTAGCAGCGCGTTGTATGGGAGAAAGTGAAAAGTGTTCATATGTAGTAAAAACCTGAGAAATCCGTCCGTTTTCGTCATTTTTTATCGAATCGACTTAAAGCCAGATCGTCACATTGGCCGCTTTTCTCTCTGAGACGGTTACATTTATCGTCTGCAAAGCTATGTCGCGTGCTGCGGTCTGCGGAGACACTAAAAGCACCATAGGAGAACACAGAAGAAGCTTTTAAGTTGAAGTAAAAGAAAGTAAGAAGTAGCACAATTGAAGTTTTAGTTGTCGTTTATTCACTTTTTAGCCGGCTTTGGTGGCCTGGACATGACCTAGGACCTTAAGATTTTGCATGAAAGGAGGACTAGCAGCCGAGTTGCATGGCAGAATGTGAAAAGTGTTCATACGTAGTAAAAACCTAGGAAATCCGTCCGTTTTCGTCATTTGTTATCGAATCGACTTAAAGCCAGATCGTCACATTGGCCGCCTTTCTCACTGAGAAGGTTACATTTATCATCTGCAAAACTATGTCGCGTGCTGCGGTATGCGGAGACACTAAAAGCACCATAGTAGAACGCAGAAGAAGCTTCTAAGTTGAAGTAATAGCCAGTAAGAAGTAATACAATTCAAGTTTTAGTTGTCGATTATTCACATTTTAGCCGGCTTTGGTGGCTTGGACATGACCTAGCACCTTAAGATTTTGCATGAAAGGAGGACTAGCAGCCGCGTTGCACAGGAGAATGTGAAAAGTGTTCATATGTAGTAAAAACCTGAGAAACCCGTCCGTTTTCGTCATTTGTTATCGAAACGACTTAAAGCCAGATCGTCACATTGGCCGCTTTTCTCTCTGAGAAGGTTACATTTATTGTCTGCATAGCTATGTCGCGTGCTGCGGTATGCGGAGACACTAAAAGCACCATAGTAGAACACAGAAGATGCTTCTAAGTTGAAGTAATAGCCAGTAAGAAGTAGTAAAATTCAAGTTTTAGTTGTCGATTATTCACTTTTTAGCCGGCTTTGGTGGCTTGGAGATGACCTAGTACTTTAAGAATTTGCATGAAAGGAGTACTTGCTGCCGCGTTGCACGGGAGAATGTGAAATGTGTTCATATGTAGTAAAAACCTGAGAAATCCGTCCGTTTTCGTCATTTGTTATCGAATCGACTTAAAGCCAGATCGTCACATTGGCCGCCTTTCTCTCTGAGAAGGTTACATTTATCATCTGCAAAACTATGTCGCGTGCTGCGGTATGCGGAGACACTAAAAGCACCATAGTAGAACGCAGAAGAAGCTTCTAAGTTGAAGTAATAGCCAGTAAGAAGTAATGCAATTCAAGTTTTAGTTGTCGATTATTCACATTTTAGCCGGCTTTGGTGGCTTGGACATGACCTAGCACCTTAAGATTGTGCATGAAAGGAGGACTAGCAGCCGCGTTGCTCGGGAGAATGTGAAAACTGTTCATATGTAGTAAAAACCTGAGAAATCCGTCAGTTTTCGTCATTTGTTATCGAATCGACTTAAAGCCAGATCGTCAATTTGGCCGCTTTTCTCTCTGAGACGGTTACATTTATCGTCTGCAAAGCTATGTCGCATGCTGCGGTATGCGGAGACACTAAAAGCACCATAGTAGAATACAGAAGAAGCTTCTAAGTTGAAGTAATAGCCAGTAAGAAGTAGTGCAATTCAAGTTTTAGTTATCGATTATTCACTTTTTAGCCGGCTTTGGCGGCTTTTACATGACCTAGGACCTTAAGATTTTGCATGAAAGGAGGTCTAGCAGCGCGTTGTATGGGAGAAAGTGAAAAGTGTTCATATGTAGTAAAAACGTGAGAAATCCGTCCGTTTTCGTCATTTTTTATCGAATCGACTTAAAGCCAGATCGTCACATTGGCCGCTTTTCTCTCTGAGACGGTTACATTTATCGTCTTCAAAGCTATGTCGCGTGCTGCGGTCTGCGGAGACACTAAAAGCACCATAGGAGAACACAGAAGAAGCTTTTAAGTTGAAGTAAAAGAAAGTAAGAAGTAGCACAATTGAAGTTTTAGTTGTCGTTTATTCACTTTTTAGCCGGCTTTGGTGGCCTGGACATGACCTAGGACCTTAAGATTTTGCATGAAAGGAGGACTAGCAGCCGAGTTGCATGGCAAAATGTGAAAAGTGTTCATACGTAGTAAAAACCTAGGAAATCCGTCCGTTTTCGTCATTTGTTATCGAATCGACTTAAAGCCAGATCGTCACATTGGCCGCCTTTCTCACTGAGAAGGTTACATTTATCATCTGCAAAACTATGTCGCGTGCTGCGGTATGCGGAGACACTAAAAGCACCATAGTAGAACGCAGAAGAAGCTTCTAAGTTGAAGTAATAGCCAGTAAGAAGTAATACAATTCAAGTTTTAGTTGTCGATTATTCACATTTTAGCCGGCTTTGGTGGCTTGGACATGACCTAGCACCTTAAGATTTTGCATGAAAGGAGGACTAGCAGCCGCGTTGCTCGGGAGAATGTGAAAACTGTTCATATGTAGTAAAAACCTGAGAAATCCGTCAGTTTTCGTCATTTGTTATCGAATCGACTTAAAGCCAGATCGTCAATTTGGCCGCTTTTCTCTCTGAGACGGTTACATTTATCGTCTGCAAAGCTATGTCGCATGCTGCGGTATGCGGAGACACTAAAAGCACCATAGTAGAATACAGAAGAAGCTTCTAAGTTGAAGTAATAGCCAGTAAGAAGTAGTGCAATTCAAGTTTTAGTTATCGATTATTCACTTTTTAGCCGGCTTTGGCGGCTTTTACATGACCTAGGACCTTAAGATTTTGCATGAAAGGAGGTCTAGCAGCCGCGTTGTATGGGAGAAAGTGAAAAGTGTTCATATGTAGTAAAAACCTGAGAAATCCGTCCGTTTTTGTCATTTTTTATCGAATCGACTTAAAGCCAGATCGTCACATTGGCCGCTTTTCTCTCTGAGACGGTTACATTTATCGTCTGCAAAGCTATGTCGCATGCTGCGGTCTGCGGAGACACTAAAAGCACCATAGGAGAACACAGAAGAAGCTTTTAAGTTGAAGTAAAAGAAAGTAAGAAGTAGCACAATTGAAGTTTTAGTTGTCGTTTATTCACTTTTTAGCCGGCTTTGGTGGCCTGGACATGACCTAGGACCTTAAGATTTTGCATGAAAGGAGGACTAGCAGCCGAGTTGCATGGCAGAATGTGAAAAGTGTTCATATGTAGTAAAAACCTAGGAAATCCGTCCGTTTTCGTCATTTGTTATCGAATCGACTTAAAGCCAGATCGTCACATTGGCCGCCTTTCTCTCTGAGAAGGTTACATTTATTGTCTGCAAAGCTATGTCGCGTGCTGCAGTATGCGGAGACACTAAAAGCACCATAGAAGAACACAGATGATGCTTCTAAGTTGAAGTAATAGCCAGTAAGAAGTAGTACAATTAAAGTTTTAGTTGTCGATTATTCACTTTTTAGCCGGCTTTGGTGGCTTGGACATCACCTAGGACGTTAAGATTATGCATGAAAGGAGGACTTGCAGCCGCGTTGCACGGGAGAATGTGAAAAGTGTTCATATGTGGTAAAAACCTGAGAAATGCTTGCGTTTTCGTCATTTGTTATCGAATCGACTTAAAGCCAGATCGTCACATTGGCCGCTTTTCTCTCTGAGACGGTTACATTTATCGTCTGCAAAGCTATGTCGTGTGCTGCGGTATGCGGAGACACTAAAAGCACCATAGTAGAACACAGAAGAAGATTCTAAGTTGAAGTAATAGCCAGTAAGGAGTAGTACAATTGAAGTTTTTGTTGTCGATTATTAACTTTTTAGCCGGCTTTGGTGGATTGGACATGACCTAGGACCTTAAGATTTTGCATGAAAGGAGGACTAGCAGCCGCGTTGCACGGGAGAATGTGAAAAGTGTTCATATGTAGCAAAAACCTGAGAATTCCGTCAGTTTTCGTCATTTGGTATCGAATCGACTTACAGCCAGATCGTCACATTGGCTGCTCTTCTCTCTGAAACGGTTACATTTATCGTCTACAAAGCTATGTCGCGTGCTGCGTTATGCAGAAACACTAAAAGCACCATAGTAGAACACAGAAGAAGCTTCTATGTTGAAGTAATAGCCAGTAAGAAGTAGTACAATTGAAGTTTTAGTTGTCGATTATTCACTTTTTAGCCGGCTTTGGTGGCGTGGACATGAGGTGGAACCATAAGATTTTGCATGAAAGGAAGACTAGCAGCCACGTTGCACGGGAGAAAGTGAAAAGTGTTCATATGTAGTAAAAACCTGAGAAATCCGTCCGTTTTCGTCATTTGTTATCGAATCGACTTAAAGCCAGATCGTCACATTGGCTGCTTTTCTCTCTGAGACTGTTACATTTATCGTCTGCAAAGCTATGTCGCGTGCTGCGGTCTGCAGAAACACTAAAAGCACCATAGTAGAACACAGAAGAAGCTTCTAAGTTGAAGTAATAGCCAGTAAGAAGTAGTACAATTCAACTTTTAGTTGTCGATTATACACTTTTTACATGACTTTGGTGGCTTGGACATGACCTAGGACCTTAAGATTTTGCATGAAAGGAGTACTGGCAGCCGCGTTGCACGGGAGAATGTGAAAAGTGTTCATATGTAGTAAAAACCTGAGAAACCCGTCCGTTTTCGTCATTTGTTATCGAATCGACTTAAAGCCAGATCGTCACATTGGCCGCTTTCCTCTCTGAGAAGGTTACATTTTTTGTCTGCATAGCTATGTCGCGTGCTGCGGTATGCGGAGACACTAAAAGCACCATAGAAGAACACAGAAGATGCTTCAAAGTTGAAGTAATAGCCAGTAAGAAGTAGTACAATTCAAGTTTTAGTTGGTGATTATTCACTTTTTAGCCGGCTTTGGTGGCTTGGACATGACCTAGGACGTTAAGATTTTGCATGAAAGGAGGACTAGCATCCGAGTTGCATGGGAGAATGTGAAAAGTGTTCATATGTAGTAAAAACCTGAGAAATCCGTCCGTTTTCGTAATTTGTTATCGAATCGACTTAAAGCCAGATCGTCAAATTGGCCGCTTTTCTCTCTGAGACGGTTACATTTATCGTCTGCTAAGCTATGTCGCGTGCTGCGGTATGCGGAGACACTAAACGCACCATAGTAGAACACTGAAGAAGCTTCTAAGTTGAAGCAATAGCCAGAAAGAAGTAGTACAATTGAAGTTTTAGTTGTCGATTATTCACTTTTTAGCCGGCTTTGGTGGCTTGGACATGACCTAGGACCATAAGATTTTGCATGAAAGGAGGACTAACAGCCGCGTTGCATGGGAGAATGTGAAAAGTGTTCATATGTAGTAAAAACCTGAGAAATCCGTCCGTTTTTGTCATTTGTTATCGAATCGACTTAAAGGCAGATCGTCACACTGGCCCCTTTTCTCTCTGAGACGGTTACATTTATCGTCTGCAACGCTATGTCGCGTGCTGCGGTATGCGGAGACACTAAAGGCACCATAGTAGAACACAGAAGAAGCTTCTAAGTTGAAGTAATAGCCAGTAAGAAGTAATACAATTCAAGTTTTAGTTGTCGATTATTCACATTTTAGCAGGCTTTGGTGGCTTGGACATGACCTAGGACCTTAAGATTTTGCATGAAAGGTGGACTAGCAGCCGCGTTGCACGGGAGAATGTGAAAAGTGTTCATATGTAGTAAAAACCTGAGAAATCCGTCCGTTTTCGTCATTTGTTATCGAATCGACTTTAAGCCAGATCGTCACATTGGCCGCTCTTCTCTCTGAAACGGTTACATTTATCGTCTACAAAGCTATGTCGCGTGCTGCGTTATGCGGAAACACTAAAACCACCATAATAGAACACAGAAGAAGCTTCTATGTTGAAGTAATAGATAGTAAGAAGTAGTACAATTGAAGTTTTAGTTGTCGATTATTCACTTTTTAGCCGGCTTTGGTGGCTTGGATATGAGGTGGAACCATAAGATTTTGCATGAAAGGAAGACTAGCAGCCACGTTGCACGGGAGAATGTGAAAAGTGGTCATATGTAGTAAAAACCTGAAAAATGCGTCCGTTTTCGTCATTTGTTATCGAATCGAATTAAAGCCACATAGTCACATTGGCCGCTTTTCTCTCTGAGACTGTTACATTTATCGTCTGCAAAGCTGTGTCGCGTGCTGCGGTCTGCGGAGACACTAAAAGCACCATAGGAGAACACAGAAGAAGCTTCTAAGTTGAAGTAATAGCCAGTAAGAAATAGTACAATTTAAGTTTTAGTTGTCGATTATTCACATTTTAGCCGGCTTTGGTGGCTTGGACATGACCTAGGACCATAAGATTTTGCATGAAAGGAGGACTAGTTGCCGCGTTGCATGAGAGAAAGTGAAAAGAGTTCATATGTAGTAAAAACCTGAGAAATCCGTCCGTTTTCGTCATTTGTTATCGAATCGACTTAAAGCCAGTTCGTCACATTGGCCGCTTTTCTCTCTGAGACGGTTACATTTATCGTCTGCAAAGCTATGTCGCGTGCTGCGGTATGCGGAGACACTAAAAGCACCATAGTAGAACACAGAAGAAGCTTCTAAGTTGAAGTAATAGCCAGTAAGAAGTAGTACAATTCAAGTTTTAGTTGTCGATTATTCACTTTTTAGCCGGCTTTGGTGGCTTGGATATGACCTAGGACCATAAGATTTTGCATGAAAGGAGGACTAGCAGCCGCGTTGCACGGGAGAATGTGAAAAGTGTTCATATGTAGTAAAAGCCTGAGAAATCCGTCCGTTTTCGTCATTTGTTATCGAATCGACTTAAAGCCAGATCGTCACATTGGCCCCTCTTCTCTCTGAAACGGTTACATTTATCGTCTGCAAAGCTATGTCGCGTGCTGCAGTATGCGGAAACCCTAAAAGCACCATAGTAGAACACAGAAGAAGCTTCTAAGTTGAAGTAATAGCCAGTAAGAAGTATTTCACTTCAAATTTAGTTGTCGATTATTCACTTTTTAGCCGGCTTTGGTGGCTTGGACATGACCTAGGACCTTAAGATTTTGCATGAAAGGAGGACTAGCAGCCGCGTTGCACGGGAGAATGTGAAAAGTATTCATATGTAGTAAAAACCTGAGAAATCCGTCCGTTTACGTCATTTGTTATCGAATCGACTTAAAGCCAGATCGTCACATTGGCCCCTCTTCTCTCTGAAACGGTTACATTTATCGTCTGCAAAGCTATGTCGCGTGCTGCGGTATGCGGAAACACTAAGAGCACCATAGTAGAACACAGAAGAAGCTTCTATGTTGATGTGATAGCCAGTAAGAAGTAGTACAATTAAAGTTTTAGTTGTCGATTATTCACTTTTTAGCCGGCTTTGGTGGCTTTTACATGACCTAGGACCTTAAGATTTTGCATGAAAGGAGGTCTAGCAGCCGCGTTGCACGGGAGAATGTGAAAAGTGTTCATATGTAGTAAAAACCTGAGAAATCCGTCCGTTTTCGTCATTTGTTATCGAATCGACTTAAAGCCAGATCGTCACATTGGCCGCTTTTCTCTCTGAGACTGTTACATTTATCTTCTGCAAAGCTATGTCACGTGCTGCGGTCTGCGGAGACACTAAAAGCACCATAGGAGAACACAGAAGAAGCTTCTAAGTTGAAGTAATAGAAAGTAAGAAGTAGTACAATTGAAGTTTTAGTTGTCGATTATTCACTTTTTAGCCGGCTTTGGTGGCTTGGACATGACCTAGGACCTTAAGATTTTGCATGAAAGGAGGACTAGCAGCCGTGTTGCATGGCAGAATGTGAAAAGTGTTCATATGTAGTAAAAACCAGAGAAATGCGTCCGTTTTCGTCATTTGTTATCGAATTGACTTGAAGCCAGATCGTCACATTGGCCGCTTTTCTCTCTGAGACGGTTACATTTATCGTCTGCAAAGCTATGTCGCGTGCTGCGGTATGCGGAGACACTAAAAGCACCATAGTAGAACACAGAAGAAGCTTCTAAGTTGAAGTAATAGCCAGTAAGAAGTAGTAAAATTGAAGTTTTAGTTGTCGATTATTCACTTTTTAGCCGGTTTTGGTGGCTTGGACATGAACTGGGACCATAAGATTTTACATGAAAAGAGGACTGGCAGCCGCGTTGCACGGGAGAATGTGAAAAGTGTTCATATGTGGTAAAAACCTGAGAAATGCTTGCGTTTTCGTCATTTGTTATCGAATCGACTTAAAGCCAGATCGTCACATTGGCCGCTTTTCTCTCTGAGACGGTTACATTTATCGTCTGCAACGCTATGTCGCGTGCTGCGGTATGCGGAGACACTAAAAACACCATAGTAGAACACAGAAGAAGCTTCTAAGTTGAAGTAATAGCCAGTAAGAAGAAATACAATTCAAGTTTTAGTTGTCGATTATTCACATTTTAGCCGGCTTTGGTGGCTTGGACATGACCTAGGACCTTAACATTTTGCCTGAAAGGAGGACTAGCAGCCGCGTTGCACGGGAGAATGTGAAAAGTGTTCATATGTAGTAAAAACCTGAGAAATCCGTCCGTTTTCGTCATTTGTTATCGAATCGACTTAAAGCCAGATCGTCACATTGGCCGCTCTTTTCTCTGAAACGGTTACATTTATCGTCTGCAAAGCTATGTAGCGTGCTGCGGTATGCGGAGACACTAAAAGCACCATAGTAGAACACAGAAGAAACTTCAAAGTTGAAGTAATAGCCAGTAAGAAGTAGTACAATTCAAGTTTTAGTTGTCGATTATTCACTTTTTAGCCGGCTTTGGTGGCTTGGATATGACCTAGGACCATAAGATTTTGCATGAAAGGAGGACTACCAGACGCGTTGCACGGGAGAATGTGAAAAGTGTTCATATGTAGTAAAAACCTGAGAAATCCGTCCGTTTTCGTCATTTGTTATCGAATCGACTTAAAGCCACATAGTCACATTGGCCGCTCTACTCTCTGAAACGGTTACATTTATCGTCTGCAAAGCTATGTCGCGTGCTGCAGGATGCGGAAATACTAAAAGCACCATAGTAGAACACTGAAGAAGCTTCTATGTTGAAGTAATAGCCAGTAAGAAGTAGTACAATTGAAGTTTTAGTTGTCGATTATTCACTTTTTAGCCGGCTTTGGTGGCTTGGACATGACCTAGGATAATAAGATTTTGCATGAAAGGAGGACTAACAGCCGCGTTGCACGGGAGAATGTGAAAAGTGTTCATATGTAGTAAAAACCTGAGAAATCCGTCCGTTTTCGTCATTTGTTATCGAATCGTCTTAAAGCCAGATCGTCACATTGGCCGCTTTTCTCTCTGAGACGGTTACATTTATCGTCTGCAAAGCTATGTCGCGTGCTGCGGTATGCGGAGACACTAAAAGCACCATAGTAGAACACTGAAGAAGCTTCTAAGTTGAAGCAATAGCCAGAAAGAAGTAGTACAATTGAAGTTTTAGTTGTCGATTATTCACTTTTTAGCCGGCTTTGGTGGCTTGGACATGACCTAGGATAATAAGATTTTGCATGAAAGGAGGACTTACAGCCGCGTTGCACGGGAGAATGTGAAAAGTGTTCATATGTAGTAAAAACCTGAGAAATCCGTCCGTTTTCGTCATTTGTTATCGAATCGTCTTAAAGCCAGATCGTCACATTGGCCGCTTTTCTCTCTGAGACGGTTACATTTATCGTCTGCAAAGCTATGTCGCGTGCTGCGGTATGCGGAGACACTAAAAGCACCATAGTAGAACACTGAAGAAGCTTCTAAGTTGAAGCAATAGCCAGAAAGAAGTAGTACAATTGAAGTTTTAGTTGTCGATTATTCACTTTTTAGCCGGCTTTGGTGGCTTGGACATGACCTAGGACCATAAGATTTTGCATGAAAGGAGGACTAACAGCCGCGTTGCACGGGAGAATGTGAAAAGTGGTCATATGTAGTAAAAACCTGAGAAATCCGTCCGTTTTCGTCATTTGTTATCGAATCGAATTAAAGCCACATAGTCACATTGGCTGCTTTTCTCTCTGAGACTGTTACATTTATCGTCTGCAAAGCTGTGTCGCGTGCTGCGGTCTGCGGAGACACTAAAAGCACCATAGGAGAACACAGAAGAAGCTTCTAAGTTGAAGTAATAGCCAGTAAGAAGTAGTACAATTTAAGTTTTAGTTGTCGATTATTCACATTTTAGCCGGCTTTGGTGGCTTGGACATGACCTAGGACCATAAGACTTTGCATGAAAGGAGGACTAGTTGCCGCGTTGCATGGGAGAAAGTGAAACGAGTTCATATGTAGTAAAAACCTGAGAAATCCGTCCGTTTTCGTCATTTGTTATCGAATCGACTTAAAGCCAGTTCGTCACATTGGCCGCTTTTCTCTCTGAGACGGTTACATTTATCGTCTGCAAAGCTATGTCGCGTGCTGCGGTATGCGGAGACACTAAAAGCACCATAGTAGAACACAGAAGAAGCTTCTAAGTTGAAGTAATAGCCAGTAAGAAGTAGTACAATTAAAGTTTTAGTTGTCGATTATTCACTTTTTAGCCGGCTTTGGTGGCTTGGACATGACCTAGGACCATAAGATTTTGCATGAAAGAGGACTAGCAGCCGCGTTGCACGGGAGAATGTGAAAAGTGTTCATATGTAGTAAAAGCCTGAGAAATCCGTCCGTTTTCGTCATTTGTTATCGAATCGACTTAAAGATAGATCGTCACATTGGCCGCTCTTCTCTCTGAAACGGTTACATTTATCGTCTGCAAAGCTATGTCGCGTGCTGCAGTATGCGGAAACCCTAAAAGCACCATAGTAGAAAACAGAAGAAGCTTCTAAGTTGAAGTAATAGCCAGTAAGAAGTATTTCAATTCAAATTTAGTTGTCGATTATTCACTTTTTAGCCGGCTTTGGTGGCTTGGACATGACCTAGGACCTTAAGATTTTGCATGAAAGGAGGACTAGCAGCCGCGTTGCACGGGAGAATGTGAAAAGTGTTCATATGTAGTAAAAACCTGAGTAATCCGTCCGTTTTCGTCATTTGTTATCGAATCGACTTAAAGCCAGATCGTCACATTGGCCCCTCTTCTCTCTGAAACGGTTACATTTATCGTCTGCAAAGCTATGTCGCGTGCTGCGGTATGCGGAAACACTAAGAGCACCATAGTAGAACACAGAAGATGCTTCTAAGTTGAAGCAATAGCCAGTAAGAAGTAGTACAATTAAAGTTTTAGTTGTCGATTATTCACTTTTTAGCCGGCTTTGGTGGCTTTTACATGACCTAGGACCTTAAGATTTTGCATGAAAGGAGGTCTAGCAGCCGCGTTGCACGGGAGAATGTGAAAAGTGTTCATATGTAGTAAAAACCCGAGAAATCCGTCCGTTTTCGTCATTTGTTATCGAATCGACTTAAAGCCAGATCGTCACATTGGCCGCTTTTCTCTCTGAGACGGTTACATTTATCGTCTGCAAAGCTATGTCGCGTGCTGCGGTATGCGGAGACACTAAAAGCACTATAGTACAACACAGAAGAAGCTTCTAAGTTGAAGTAATAGCCAGTAAGAAGTAGTAAAATTGAAGTTTTAGTTGTCGATTATTCACTTTTTAGCCGGCTTTGGTGGCTTGGACATGACCTGGGACCATAAGATTTTACATGAAAGGAGGACTGGCAGCCGCGTTGCACGGGAGAATGTGAAAAGTGTTCATATGTGGTAAAAACCTGATATATCCGTCCGTTTTCGTCATTTGTTATCGAATCGACTTAAAGGCAGATCGTCACATTGGCCGCTTTTCTCTCTGAGACGGTTACATTTATCGTCTGCAACGCTATGTCGCGTGCTGCGGTATGCGGAGACACTAAAAACACCATAGTAGAACACAGAAGAAGCTTCTAAGTTGAAGTAATAGCCAGTAAGAAGAAATACAATTCAAGTTTTAGTTGTCGATTATTCACATTTTAGCCGGCTTTGGTGGCTTGGACATGACCTAGGACCTTAACATTTTGCCTGAAAGGAGGACTAGCAGCCGCGTTGCACGGGAGAATGTGAAAAGTGTTCATATGTAGTAAAAACCTGAGAAATCCGTCCGTTTTCGTCATTTGTTATCGAATCGACTTAAAGCCAGATCGTCACATTGGCCGCTCTTCTCTCTGAAACGGTTACATTTATCGTCTGCAAAGCTATGTAGCGTGCTGCGGTATGCGGAGACACTAAAAGCACCATAGTAGAACACAGAAGGAACTTCAAAGTTGAAGTAATAGCCAGTAAGAAGTAGTACAATTCAAGTTTTAGTTGTCGATTATTCACTTTTTAGCGGGCTTTGGTGGCTTGGATATGACCTAGGACCATAAGATTTTGCATGAAAGGAGGACTAGCAGACGCGTTGCACGGGAGAATGTGAAAAGTGTTCATATGTAGTAAAAACCTGAGAAATCCGTCCGTTTTCGTCATTTGTTATCGAATCGACTTAAAGCCACATAGTCACATTGGCCGCTCTACTCTCTGAAACGGTTACATTTATCGTCTGCAAAGCTATGTCGCGTGCTGCAGTATGCGGAAACACTAAAAGCACCATAGTAGAACACTGAAGAAGCTTCTATGTTGAAGTAATAGCCAGTAAGAAGTAGTGCAATTGAAGTTTTAGTTGTCGATTATTCACATTTTAGCCGGCTTTGGTGGCTTGGACATGAGGTGGAACCATAAAATTTTGCATGAAAGGAAGACTAGCAGCCACGTTGCACCGGAGAATGTGAAAAGTGTTCATATGTAGTAAAAACCTGAGAAATCCATCGTTTTCGTCATTTGTTATCAAATCGTCTTAAAGCCAGATCGTCACATTGGCTGCTTTTCTCTCTGAGACGGTTACATTTATCGCCTGCAAATCTATGTCGCCTGCTGTGGTATGCGGAGACACTAAAAGCACCATAGTACAACACTGAAGAAGCTTCTAAGTTGAAGCAATAGCCAGTAAGAAGTAGTACAATTGAAGTTTTAGTTGTCGATTATTCACTTTTTAGCCGGCTTTGGTGGCTTGGACATGACCTAGGATAATAAGATTTTGCATGAAAGGAGGACTAACAGCCGCGTTGCACGGGAGAATGTGAAAAGTGTTCATATGTAGTAAAAACCTGAGAAATCCGTCCGTTTTCGTCATTTGTTATCGAATCGTCTTAAAGCCAGATCGTCACATTGGCCGCTTTTCTCTCTGAGACGGTTACATTTATCGTCTGCAAAGCTATGTCGCGTGCTGCGGTATGCGGAGACACTAAAAGCACCATAGTAGAACACTGAAGAAGCTTCTAAGTTGAAGCAATAGCCAGAAAGAAGTAGTACAATTGAAGTTTTAGTTGTCGATTATTCACTTTTTAGCCGGCTTTGGTGGCTTGGACATGACCTAGGACCATACGATTTTGCATGAAAGGAGGACTAACAGCCGCGTTGCACGGGAGAATGTGAAAAGTGTTCATATGTAGTAAAAACCTGAGAAATCCGTCCGTTTTCGTCATTTGTTATCGAATCGTCTTAAAGCCAGATCGTCACATTGGCCGCTTTTCTCTCTGAGACGGTTACATTTATCGTCTGCAAAGCTATGTCGCGTGCTGCGGTATGCGAAGACACTAAAAGCACCATAGTAGAACACTGAAGAAGCTTCTAAGTTGAAGCAATAGCCAGAAAGAAGTAGTACAATTGAAGTTTTAGTTGTCGATTATTCACTTTTTAGCCGGCTTTGGTGGCTTGGACATGACCTAGGACCCTAAGATTTTGCATGAAAGGACGAATAACAGCCGCGTTGCACGGGAGAATGTGAAAAGTGTTCATATGTAGTAAAAACCTGAGAAATCCGTCCGTTTTCGTCATTTGTTATCGAATCGACTTAAAGCCAGATCGTCACATTGGCCGCTTTTCTCTCTGGGACGGTTACATTTATCGTCTGCAAAGCTATGTCGCGTGCTGCGGTATGCGGAGACACTAAAAGCACCATAGTAGAACACAGAAGAAACTTCAAAGTTGAATCAATAGCCAGTAAGAAGTAGTACAATTCAAGTTTTAGTTGTCGATTATTCACTTTTTAGCCGGCTTTGGTGGCTTATATATGACCTAGGACCATAAGATTTTACATGAAAGGAGGACTAGCAGACGCGTTGCACGGGAGAATGTGAAAAGTGTTCATATGTAGTAAAAACCTGTGAAATCCGTCCGTTTTCGTCATTTGTTATCGAATCGACTTAAAGCCACATAGTCACATTGGCCGCTCTACTCTCTGAAACGGTTACATTTATCGTCTGCAAAGCTATGTCGCGTGCTGCAGTATGCGGAAACACTAAAAGCACCATAGTAGAACACAGAAGAAGCTTCTAAGTTGAAGTAATAGCCAGTAAGAAGTATTTCAATTCAAATTTAGTTGTCGATTATTCACTATTTAGCCGGCTTTGGTGGCTTGGACATGACCTAGGACCTAAAGATTTTGCATGAAAGGAGGACTAGCAGCCGCGTTGCACGGGAGAATGTGAAAAGTGTTCATATGTAGTAAAAACCTGAGAAATCCGTCCGTTTTCGTCATTTGTTATCGAATCGACTTAAAGCCAGATCGTCACATTGGCCCCTCTTCTCTCTGAAACGGTTACATTTATCGTCTGCAAAGCTATGTCGCGTGCTGCGGTATGCGGAAACACTAAGAGCACCATAGTAGAACACAGAAGAAGCTTCTATGTTGATGTGATAGCCAGTAAGAAGTAGTACAATTAAAGTTTTAGTTGTCGATTATTCACTTTTTAGCCGGCTTTGGTGGCTTTTACATGACCTAGGACCTTAAGATTTTGCATGAAAGGAGGTCTAGCAGCCGCGTTGCACGGGAGAATGTGAAAAGTGTTCATATGTAGTAAAAACCTGAGAAATCCGTCCGTTTTCGTCATTTGTTATCGAATCGACTTAAAGCCAGATCGTCACATTGGCCGCTTTTCTCTCTGAGTCTGTTACATTTATCTTCTGCAAAGCTATGTCACGTGCTGCGGTCTGCGGAGACACTAAAAGCACCATAGGAGAACACAGAAGAAGCTTCTAAGTTGAAGTAATAGAAAGTAAGAAGTAGTACAATTGAAGTTTTAGTTGTCGATTATTCACTTTTTAGCCGGCTTTGGTGGCTTGGACATGACCTAGGACCTTAAGATTTTGCATGAAAGGAGGACTAGCAGCCGCGTTGCATGGCAGAATGTGAAAAGTGTTCATATGTGGTAAAAAACTGAGAAATGCGTCCGTTTTCGTCATTTGTTATCGAATTGACTTAAAGCCAGATCGTCACATTGGCCGCTTTTCTCTCTGAGACGGTTACATTTATCGTCTGCAAAGCTATGTCGGGTGCTGCGATCTGCGGAGACACTAAAAGCACCATAGTAGAACACAGAAGAAGCTTCTAAGTTAAAGTAATAGCCAGTAAGAAGAAATACAATTCAAGTTTTAGTTGTCGATTATTCACATTTTAGCCGGCTTTGGTGGCTTGGACATGACATAGGACCTTAACATTTTGCATGAAAGGAGGACTAGCAGCCGCGTTGCACGGGAGAATGTGAAAAGTGTTCATATGTAGTCAAAACCTGAGAAATCCGTCCGTTTTCGTCACCTCTTATCGAATCGACTTTAAGCCAGATCGTCACATTGTCCGCTTTTCTCTCTGAGACGGTCACATTTATCGTCTGCAAAGCTATGTCGCGTGCTGCGGTATGCGGAGACACTAAAAGCACCATAGTAGAACACTGAAGAAGCTTCTAAGTTGAAGCAATAGCCAGAAAGAAGTAGTACAATTGAAGTTTTAGTTGTCGATTATACACTTTTTAGCCGGCTTTGGTGGCTTGGACATGACCTAGGACCATAAGATTTTGCATGAAAGGAGGACTAACAGCCGCGTTGCACGGGAGAATGTGAAAAGTGTTCATATGTAGTAAAAACCTGAGAAATCCGTCCGTTTTCGTCATTTGTTATCGAATCGACTTAAAGCCAGATCGTCACATTGGCCGCTTTTCTCTCTGGGACGGTTACATTTATCGTCTGCAAAGCTATGTCGCGTGCTGCGGTATGCGGAGACACTAAAAGCACCATAGTATAACACAGAAGAAACTTCAAAGTTGAAGTAATAGCCAGTAAGATGTAGTACAATTCAAGTTTTAGTTGTCGATTATTCACATTTTAGCGGGCTTTGGTGGCTTGGATATGACCTAGGACCATAAGATTTTGCATGAAAGGAGGACTAGCAGACGCGTTGCATGGGAGAATGTGAAAAGTGTTCATATGTAGTAAAAACCTGAGAAATCCGTCCGTTTTCGTCATTTGTTATCGAATCGACTTAAAGCCACATTGTCACATTGGCCGCTCTACTCTCTGAAACGGTTACATTTATCGTCTGCAAAGCTATGTCGCGTGCTGCAGTATGCGGAAACACTAAAAGCACCATAGTAGAACACTGAAGAAGCTTCTAAGTTGAAGTAATAGCCAGTAAGAAGTATTTCAATTCAAATTTAGTTGTCGATTATTCACTATTTAGCCGGCTTTGGTGGCTTGGACATGACCTAGGACCTTAAGATTTTGCATGAAAGGAGGACTAGCAGACGCGTTGCACCGGAGAATGTGAAAAGTGTTCATAAGTAGTAAAAACCTGAGAAATCCATCGTTTTCGTCATTTGTTATCAAATCGTCTTAAAGCCAGATCCTCACATTGGCTGCTTTTCTCTCTGAGACTGTTACATTTATCGTCTGCAAAGCTATGTCATGTGCTGCGGTCTGCGGAGACACTAAAAGCACCATAGGAGAACACAGAAGAAGCTTCTAAGTTGAAGTAATAGAAAGTAAGAAGTAGTACAATTGAAGTTTTAGTTGTCGATTATTCACTTTTTAGCCGGCTTTGGTGGCTTGGACATGACCTAGGACCTTAAGATTTTGCATGAAAGGAGGACTAGCAGCCGCGTTGCATGGCAGAATGTGAAAAGTGTCCATATGTGGTAAAAACCTGAGAAATTCGTCCGTTTTCGTCATTTGTTATCGAATTGACTTAAAGCCAGATCGTCACATTGGCCGCTTTTCTCTCTGGGACGGTTACATTTATCGTCTGCAAAGCTATGTCGCGTGCTGCGGTATGCGGAGACACTAAAAGCACCATAGTAGAACACAGAAGAAGCTTCTAAGTTGAAGTAATAGCCAGTAAGAAGTAGTACAATTGAAGTTTTAGTTGTCGATTATTCACTTTTTAGCCGGCTTTGGTGGCTTGGACATGACCTGGGACCATAAGATTTTACATGAAAAGAGGACTGGCAGCCGCGTTGCACGGGAGAATGTGAAAAGTGTTCATATGTGGTAAAAACCTGATAAATCCGTCCGTTTTCGTCATTTGTTTTTGAATCGACTTAAAGGCAGATCGTCACATTGGCCGCTTTTCTCTCTGAGACGGTTACATTTATCGTCTGCAACGCTATGTCGCGTGCTGCGGTATGCGGAGACACTAAAAGCACCATAGTAGAACACAGAAGAAGCTTCTAAGTTGAAGTAATAGCCAGTAAGAAGAAATACAATTCAAGTTTTAGTTGTCGATTATTCACATTTTAGCCGGCTTTGGTGGCTTGGACATGACCTAGGACCTTAACATTTTGCATGAAAGGAGGACTAGCAGCCGCGTTGCACGGGAGAATGTGAAAAGTGTTCATATGTAGTAAAAACCTGAGAAATCCGTCCGTTTTTGTCATTTGTTATCGAATCGACTTAAAGCCAGATCGTCACATTGGCCTCTCTTCTCTCTGAAACGGTTACAGTTATCGTCTGCAAAGCTATGTCGCGTGCTGCAGTATGCGGAAACCCTAAAAGCACCATAGTAGAACACAGAAGAAGCTTCTAAGTTGAAGTAATAGCCAGTAAGAAGTATTTCAATTCAAATTTAGTTGTCGATTATTCACTTTTTAGCCGGCTTTGGTGGCTTGGACATGACCTAGGACCTTAAGATTTTGCATGAAAGGAGGACTAGCAGCCGCGTTGCACGGGAGAATGTGAAAAGTGTTCATATGTAGTAAAAACCTGAGAAATCCGTCCGTTTTCGTCATTTGTTATCGAATCGACTTAAAGCCAGATCGTCACATTGTCCCCTCTTCTCTCTGAAACGGTTACATTTATCGTCTGCAAAGCTATGTCGCGTGCTGCGGTATGCGGAAACACTAAAAGCACCATAGTAGAACACAGAAGAAGCTTCTATGTTGAAGTAATAGCCAGTAAGAAGTAGTACAATTAAAGTTTTAGTTGTCGATTATTCACTTTTTAGCCGGCTTTGGTGGCTTTTACATGACCTAGGACCTTAAGATTTTGTATGAAAGGAGGTCTAGCAGCCGCGTTGCACGGGAGAATGTGAAAAGTGTTCATATGTAGTAAAAACCTGAGAAATCCGTCCGTTTACGTCATTTGTTATCGAATCGACTTAAAGCCAGATCGTCACATTGGCCGCTTTTCTCTCTGAGACTGTTACATATATCGTCTGCAAAGCTATGTCACGTGCTGCGGTCTGCGGAGACACTAAAAGCACCATAGGAGAACACAGAAGAAGCTTCTAAGTTGAAGTAATAGAAAGTAAGAAGTAATACAATTGAAGTTTTAGTTGTCGATTATTCACTTTTTAGCCGGCTTTGGTGGCTTGGACATGACCTAGGACCTTAAGATTTTGCATGAAAGGAGGACTAGCAGCCGCGTTGCATGGCAGAATGCGAAAAGTGTTCATATGTGGTAAAAACCTGAGAAATGCGTCCGTTTTCGTCATTTGTTATCGAATTGACTTAAAGCCAGATCGTCACATTGGCCGCTTTTCTCTCTGAGACGGTTACATTTATCGTCTGCAAAGCTATGTCGCGTGCTGCGGTATGCGGAGACACTAAAAGCACCATAGTAGAACACAGAAGAAGCTTCTAAGTTGAAGTAATAGCCAGTAAGAAGTAGTACAATTGAAGTTTTAGTTGTCGATTATTCACTTTTTAGCCGGCTTTGGTGGCTTGGACATGACCTGGGACCATAAGATTTTACATGAAAAGAGGACTGGCAGCAGCGTTGCACGGGAGAATGTGAAAAGAGTTCATATGTGGTAAAAACCTGATAAATCCGTCCGTTTTCGTCATTTGTTATCGAATCGACTTAAAGCCAGATCGTCACATTGGCCGCTTTTCTCTCTGAGACTGTTACATATATCGTCTGCAAAGCTATGTCACGTGCTGCGGTCTGCGGAGACACTAAAAGCACCATAGGAGAACACAGAAGAAGCTTCTAAGTTGAAGTAATAGAAAGTAAGAAGTAGTACAATTAAAGTTTTAGTTGTCGATTATTCACTTTTTAGCCGGCTTTGGTGGCTTGGACATGACCTAGGACCTTAAGATTTTGCATGAAAGGAGGACTAGCAGCCGCGTTGCATGGCAGAATGTGAAAAGTGTTCATATGTGGTAAAAACCTGAGAAATGCGTCCTTTTTCGTCATTTGTTATCGAATTGACTTAAAGCCAGATCGTCACATTGGCCGCTTTTCCCTCTGAGACGGTTACATTTATCGTCTGCAAAGCTATGTCGCGTGCTGCGATCTGCGGAGACACTAAAAGCACCATAGTAGAACACAGAAGAAACTTCAAAGTTGAATCAATAGCCAGTATGAAGTACTACAATTCAAGTTTTAGTTGACGATTATTCACTTTTTAGCCGGCTTTGGTGGCTTGGATATGACCTAGGACCATAAGATTTTGTATGAAAGGAGGACTAGCAGACGCGTTGCACGGGAGAATGTAAAAAGTGTTCATATGTAGTAAAAACCTTAGAAATCCGTCCGTTTTCGTCATTTGTTATCGAATCGACTTAAAGCCACATAGTCACATTGGCCGCTCTACTCTCTGAAACGGTTACATTTATCGTCTGCAAAGCTATGTCGCGTGCTGCAGTATGCGGAAACACTAAAAGCACCATAGTAGAACACAGAAGAAGCTTCTAAGTTGAAGTAATAGCCAGTAAGAAGTAGTACAATTCATGTTTTAGTTGTCGATTATTCACTTTTTAGCCGGCTTTGGTGGCTTGGACATGACTTAGGACCATAAGATTTTGCATGAATGGAGGACTAACAGCCGCGTTGCACGGGAGAATGTGAAAAGTGTTCATATGTAGTCAAAACCTGAGAAATCCATCGTTTTCGTCATTTGTTATCAAATCGTCTTAAAGCCAGATCGTCACATTGGCTGCTTTTCTCTCTGAGACGGTTACATTTATTGTCTGCAAATCTATGTCGCCTGCTGCGGTATGCGGAGACACTAAAAGCACCATAGTAGAACACTGAAGAAGCTTCTAAGTTGAAGCAATAGCCAGTAAGAAGTAGTACAATTTAAGTTTTAGTTGTCGATTATTCACATTTTAGCCGGCTTTGGTGGCTTGGACATGACCTAGGACCATAAGATTTTGCATGAAAGGAGGACTAACAGCCGCGTTGCACGGGAGAATGTGAAAAGTGTTCATATGTAGTCAAAACCTGAGAAATCCGTCCGTTTTCGTCATTTGTTATCGAATCGACTTAAAGCCAGATCGTCACATTGGCCGCTTTTTCTCTGAGACGGTTACATTTATCGTCTGCAAAGCTATGTCGCGTGCTGCGGTATGCGGAGACACTAAAAGCACCATAGTAGAACACTGAAGAAGCTTCTAAGTTGAAGCAATAGCCAGAAAGAAGTAGTACAATTGAAGTTTTAGTTGTCGATTATTCACTTTTTAGCCGGCTTTGGTGGCTTGGACATGACCTAGGACCATAGGATTTTGCATGAAAGGAGGACTAACAGCCGCGTTGCATGGGAGAATGTGAAAAGTGTTCATATGTAGTAAAAACCTGAGAAATCCGTCCGTTTTCGTCCTTTGTTATCGAATCGACTTAAAGCCAGATCGTCACATTGGCCGCTTTTCTCTCTGGGACGGTTACATTTATCGTCTGCAAAGCTATGTCGCGTGCTGCGGTATGCGGAGACACTAAAAGCACCATAGTAGAACACAGAAGAAACTTTAAAGTTGAATCAATAGCCAGTAAGAAGTAGTACAATTGAAGTTTTATTTGTCGATTATTCACTTTTTAGCCGGCTTTGGTGGCTTGGATATGACCTAGGACCATAAGATTTTGCATGAAAGGAGGAATAGCAGACGCGTTGCACGGGAGAATGTGAAAAGTGTTCATATGTAGTAAAAACCTTAGAAATCCGTCCGTTTTCGTCATTTGTTATCGAATCGACTTAAAGCCACATAGTCACATTAGCCGCTCTACTCTCTGAAACGGTTACATTTATCGTCTGCAAAGCTATGTCGCTGCTGCAGTATGCGGAAACACTAAAAGCACCATAGTAGAACACAGAAGAAGCTTCTAAGTTGAAGTAATAGCCAGTAAGAAGTATTTCAATTCAAATTTAGATGTCGATTATTCACTATTTAGCCGGCTTTGGTGGCTTGGACATGACCTAGGATCTTAAGATTTTGCATGAAAGGAGGACTAGCAGCCGCGTTGCACGGGAGAATGTGAAAAGTGTTCATATGTAGTAAAAACCTGAGAAATCCGTCCGTTTTCGTCATTTGTTATCGAATCGACTTAAAGTCAGATCGTCACATTGGCCCCTCTTCTCTCTGAAACGGTTACATTTATCGTTCTACAAAGCTATGTCGCGTGCTGCGGTATGCGGAAACACTAAAAGCACCATAGTAGAACACAGAAGAAGCTTCTAAGTTAAAGTAATAGCCAGTAAGAAGTAGTACAATTCATGTTTTAGTTGTCGATTATTCACTTTTTAGCCGGCTTTGGTGGCTTGGACATGACCTAGGACCATAAGATTTTGCATGAAAGGAGGACTAACAGCCGCGTTTCACGGGAGAATGTGAAATGTGTTCATATGTAGTAAAAACCTGAGAAATCCGTCCGTTTTCGTCATTTGTTATCGAATCGACTTAAAGCCAGATCGTCACATTTGCCGCTCTTCTTTCTGAAACGGTTACATTTATCGTCTGCAAAGCTATGTCGCGTGCTGCGATCTGCGGAGACACTAAAAGCACCATAGGAGAACACAGAAGAAGCTTCTAAGTTGAAGTAATAGCCAGTAAGAAGTAGTACAATTGAAGTTTTAGTTGTCGATTATTCACTTTTTAGCCGGCTTTGGTGGCTTGGACATGACAAGGGACCTTAAGATTTTACATGAAAGGAGGACTGGCAGCCGCGTTGCACGGGAGAATGTGAAAAGTGTTCATATGTAGTAAAAACCTGATAAATCCGTCCGTTATCGTCATTTGTTATCGAATCGACTTAAAGCCAGATCGTCACATTGGCCGCTTTTCTCTCTGGGACGGTTACATTTATCGTCTGCAAAGCTATGTCGCGTGCTGCGGTATGCGGAGACACTAAAAGCACCATAGTATAACACAGAAGAAACTTCAAAGTTGAAGTAATTGCCAGTAAGAAGTAGTACAATTCAAGTTTTAGTTGTCGATTATTCACTTTTTAGCCGGCTTTGGTGGCTTGGATATGACCTAGGACCATAAGATTTTGCATGAAAGGAGGACTAGCAGACGCGTTGCACGGGAGAATGTGAAAAGTGTTCATATGTAGTAAAAACCTGAGAAATCCGTCCGTTTTCGTCTTTTGTTATCGAATCGACTTAAAGCCACATAGTCACAATGGCCGCTCTACTCTCTGAAACGGTTACATTTATCGTCTGCAAAGCTATGTCGCGTGCTGCAGTATGCGGAAACACTAAAAGCACCATAGTAGAATACTGAAGAAGCTTCTAAGTTGAAGTAATAGCCAGTAAGAAGTATTTCAATTCAAATTTAGTTGTCGATTATTCACTATTTAGCCGGCTTTGGTGGCTTGGACATGACCTAGTACCTTAAGATTTTGCATGAAAGGAGGACTAGCAGACGCGTTGCACGGGAGAATGTGAAAAGTGTTCATATGTAGTAAAAACCTGAGAAATCCGTCCGTTTTCGTCATTTGTTATCGAATCGACTTAAAGCCACATAGTCACATTGGCCGCTCTACTCTCTGAAACGGTTACATTTATCGTCTGCAAAGGTATGTCGCGTGCTGCAGTATGCGGAAACACTAAAAGCACCATAGTAGAACACTGAAGAAGCTTCTATGTTGAAGTAATAGCCAGTAAGAAGTAGTGCAATTGAACTTTTAGTTGTCGATTATTCACTTTTTAGCCGGCTTTGGTGGCTTGGACATGAGGTGGAACCATAAAATTATGCATGAAAGGAAGACTAGCAGCCACGTTGCACCGGAGAATGTGAAAAGTGTTCATATGTAGTACAAACCTGAGAAATCCATCGTTTTCGTCATTTTGGTCTTAAAGCCAGATCGTCACATTGGCTGCTTTTCTCTCTGAGACGGTTACATTTATCGTCTGCAAATCTATGTCGCCTGCTGCGGTATGCGGAGACACTAAAAGCACCATAGTAGAACACTGAAGAAGCTTCTAAGTTGAAGCAACAGCCAGTAAGAAGTAGTACAATTGAAGTTTTAGTTGTCGATTATTCACTTTTTAGCCGGCTTTGGTGGCTTGTACATGACCTAGGACCATAAGATTTTGCATGAAAGGAGGACTAACAGCCGCGTTGCACGGGAGAATGTGAAAAGTGTTCATATGTAGTAAAAATCTGAGAAATCCGTCCGTTTTCGTCATTTGTTATCGAATCGTCTTAAAGCCAGATCGTCACATTGGCCGCTTTTCTCTCTGAGACGGTTACATTTATCGTCTGCAAAGCTATGTCGCGTGATGCGGTATGCGGAGACACTAAAAGCACCATAGTAGAACACTGAAGAAGCTTCTAAGTTGAAGCAATAGCCAGAAAGAAGTAGTACAATTGAAGTTTTAGTTGTCGATTATTCACTTTTTAGCCGGCTTTGGTGGCTTGGACATGACCTAGGACCATAAGATTTTGCATGAAAGGAGGACTAACAGCCGCGTTGCACGGGAGAATGTGAAAAGTGTTCATATGTAGTAAAAACCTGAGAAATCCGTCCGTTTTCGTCATTTGTTATCGAATCGACTTAAAGCCAGATCGTCACATTGGCCGCTTTTCTCTCTGGGACGGTTACATTTATCGTCTGCAAAGCTATGTCGCGTGCTGCAGTATGCGGAGACACTAAAAGCACCATAGTAGAACACAGAAGAAACTTCAAAGTTGAATCAATAGCCAGTAAGAAGTAGTACAATTGAAGTTTTAGTTGTCGATTATTCACTTTTTAGCCGGCTTTGGTGGCTTGGATATGACCTAGGACCATAAGATTTTGCTTGAAAGGAGGACTAGCAGACGCGTTGCACGGGAGAATGTGAAAAGTGTTCATATGTAGTAAAAACCTTAGAAATCCGTCCGTTTTCGTCATTTGTTATCGAATCGACTTAAAGCCAGATCGTCACATTTGCCGCTCTTCTCTCTGAAACGGTTACATTTATCGTCTGCAAAGCTATGTCGCGTGCTGCGATCTGCGGAGACACTAAAAGCACCATAGGAGAACACAGAAGAAGCTTCTAAGTTGAAGTAATAGCCAGTAAGAAGTAGTACAATTGAAGTTTTAGTTGTCGATTATTCACTCTTTAGCCGGCTTTGGTGGCTTGGACATGACCTGGGACCTTACGATTTTGCATGAAAGGCGGACTAGCAGCCGCGTTGCATGGGAGAATGTGAAAAGTGTTCATGTGTAGTAAAAACCTGAGAAATTGGTCCGTTTTCGTCATTTGTTATCGAATCGACTTAAAGCCAGATCGTCACATTTGCCGCCTTTCTCTCTGAGAAGGTTACACTCATTGTCTGCAAAGCTATGTCGCGTGCTGCAGTATGCGGAGACACTAAAAGCACCATAGAAGAACACAGAATATGCTTCTAAGTTGAAGTAATAGCCAGTAAGATGTAGTACAATTGAAGTTTTAGTTGTCGATTATTCACTTTTTAGCCGGCTTTGGTGGCTTGGACATGACAAAGGACCTTAAGATTTTACATGAAAGGAGGACTGGCAGCCGCGTTGCACGGGAGAATGTGAAAAGTGTTCATATGTGGTAAAAACCTGAGAAATCCGTCCGTTTTCGTCATTTGTTATCGAATCGACTTAAAGGCAGATCGTCACATTGGCCGCTTTTCTCTCTGAGACGGTTACATTTATCGTCTGCTTCGCTATGTCACGTGCTGCGGTATGCGGAGACACTAAAAGCACCACAGTAGAACACAGAAGAAGCTTCTAAGTTGAAGTAATAGCCAGTAAGAAGTAATACAATTCAAGTTTTAGTTGTCGATTATTCACTTTTTAGCCGGCTTTGGTGGCTTGGACATGACCTAGGACCTTAAGATTTCGCATGAAAGGAGGACTAGCAGCCGCGTTGCACGGGAGAATGTGAAAAGTGTTCATATGTAGTAAAAATCTGAGAAATCCATCGTTTTCGTCATTTGTTATCAAATCGTCTTAAAGCCAGATCGTCACATTGGCTGCTTTTCTCTCTGAGACGGTTACATTTATCGTCTGCAAATCTATGTCGCCTGCTGCGGTATGCGGAGACACTAAAAGCACCATAGTAGAACACTGAAGAAGCTTCTAAGTTGAAGTAACAGCCAGTAAGAAGTATTTCAATTCAAATTTAGTTGTCGATTATTCACTATTTAGCCGGCTTTGGTGGCTTGGACATGACCTAGGACCTTAAGATTTTGCATGAAAGGAGGACTAGTAGACGCGTTGCACGGGAGAATGTGAAAACTGTTCATATGTAGTAAAAACCTGAGAAATCCGTCCGTTTTCGTCATTTGTTATCGAATCGACTTAAAGCCAGATCGTCACTTTTTCCGCTCTACTCTCTGAAACGGTTACATTTATCGTCTGCAAAGCTATGTCGCGTGCTGCAGTATGCGGAAACACTAAAAGCACCATAGTAGAACACTGAAGAAGCTTCTATGTTGAAGTAATAGCCAGTAAGAAGTAGTGCAATTGAAGTTTTAGTTGTCGGTTATTCATATTTTAGCCGTCTTTGGTGGCCTGGACATGAGGTGGAACCATAAAATTTTGCATGAAAGGAACACTAGCAGCCACGTGGCACCGGAGAATGTGAAAAGTGTTCATATGTAGTAAAAACCTGAGAAATAAATCGTTTTCTTCATTTGTTATCAAATCGTCTTAAAGCCAGATCGTCACATTGGCTGCTTTTCTCTCTGAGACGGTTACATTTATCGTCTGCAAATCTATGTCGCCTGCTGCGGTATGCGGAGACACTAAAAGCACCATAGTAGAACACTGAAGAAGCTTCTAAGTTGAAGCAATAGCCAGTAAGAAGTAGTACAATTGAAGTTTTAGTTGTCGATTATTCACTTTTTAGCCGGCTTTGGTGGCTTGGACATGACCTAGGACCATAAGATTTTGCATGAAAGGAGGACTAACAGCCGCGTTGCACGGGAGAATGTGAAAAGTGTTCATATGTAGTAAAAACCTGAGAAATCCGTCCGTTTTCGTCATTTGTTATCAAATCGTCTTAAAGCCAGATCGTCACATTGGCTGCTTTTCTCTCTGAGACGGTTACATTTATCGTCTGCAAAGCTATGTCGCGTGCTGCGGTATGCGGACACACTAAAAGCACCATAGTAGAACACTGAAGAAGCTTCTAAGTTGAAGCAATAGCCAGAAAGAAGTAGTACAATTGAAGTTTTAGTTGTCGATTATTCACTTTTTAGCCGGCTTTGGTGGCTTGGACATGACCTAGGACCATAAGATTTTGCATGAAAGGAGGACTAACAGCCGCGTTGCACGGGAGAATGTGAAAAGTGTTCATATGTAGTAAAAACCTGAGAAATCCGTCCGTTTTCGTCATTTGTTATCGAATCGACTTAAAGCCAGATCGTCACATTGGCCGCTCTACTCTCTGAAACGGTTACATTTATCGTCTGCAAAGCTATGTCGCGTGCTGCAGTATGCGGAAACACTAAGAGCACCATAGTAGAACACAGAAGAAGCTTCTAAGTTGAAGTAATAGCCAGTAAGAAGTATTTCAATTCAAATTTAGTTGTCGATTATTCACTATTTAGCCGGCTTTGGTGGCTTGGACATGACCTAGGACCTTAAGATTTTGCATGAAAGGAGGACCAGCAGCCGCGTTGCACGGGAGAATGTGAAAAGTGTTCATATGTAGTAAAAACCAGAGAAATCCGTCCGTTTTCGTCATTTGTTATCGAATCGACTTAAAGTCAGATCGTCACATTGGCCCCTCTTCTCTCTGAAACGTCTACATTTATCGTCTACAAAGCTATGTCGCGTGCTGCGGTATGCGGAAACACTAAAAGCACCATAGTAGAACACAGAAGAAGCTTCTAAGTTGAAGTAATAGCCAGTAAGAAGTAGTACAATTCATGTTTTAGTTGTCGATTATTCACTTTTTAGCCGACTTTGGTGGCTTGGAGATGACCTAGGACCATAAGATTTTGCATGAAAGGAGGACTAACAGCCGCGTTGCACGGGAGAATGTGAAAAGTGTTCATATGTAGTAAAAACCTGAGAAATCCGTCCGTTTTCGTCATTTGTTATCGAATCGACTTAAAGCCAGATCGTCACATTTGCCGCTCTTCTCTCTGAAACGGTTACATTTATCGTCTGCAAAGCTATGTCGCGTGCTGCGATCTGCGGAGACACTAAAAGCACCATAGGAGAACACAGAAGAAGCTTCTAAGTTGAAGTAATAGCCAGTAAGAAGTAGTACAATTGAAGTTTTAGTTGTCGATTATTCACTTTTTAGCCGGCTTTGGTGGCTTGGACATGACCTGGGACCTTACGATTTTGCATGAAAAGAGGACTAGCAGCCGCGTTGCATGAGAGAATGTGAAAAGTGTTCATGTGTAGTAAAAACCTGAGAAATCCGTCCGTTTTCGTCATTTGTTATCGAATCGACTTAAAGCCAGATCGTCACATTTGCCGCCTTTCTCTCTGAGAAGGTTACACGTATTGTCTGCAAAGCTATGTCGCGTGCTGCAGTATGCGGAGACACTAAAAGCACCATAGAAGAACACAGAAGATGCTTCTAAGTTGAAGTAATAGCCAGTAAGAAGTAGTACAATTGAAGTTTTAGTTGTCGATTATTCACTTTTTAGCCGGCTTTGGTGGCTTGGACATGACAAGGGACCTTAAGATTTTACATGAAAGGAGGACTGGCAGCCGCGTTGCACGGGAGAATGTGAAAAGTGTTCATATGTGGTAAAAACCTGATAAATCCGTCCGTTTTCGTCATTTGTTAACGAATCGACTTAAAGGCAGAACGTCACATTGGCCGCTTTTCTCTCTGAGACGGTTACATTTATCGTCTGCAACGCTATGTCGCGTGCTGCGGTATGCGGAGACACTAAAAGCACCATAGTAGAACACAGAAGAAGCTTCTAAGTTGAAGTAATAGCCAGTAAGAAGTAATACAGTTCAAGTTTTAGTTGTCGATTATTCACATTTTAGCCGGCTTTGGTGGCTTGGACATGACCTAGGACCTTAAGATTTTGCATGAAAGGAGGACTAGCAGCCGCGTTGCACGGGAGAATGTGAAAAGTGTTCATATGTAGTAAAAACCTGAGAAATTCGTCCGTTTTCGTCATTTGTTATCGAATCGACTTAAAGCCAGATCGTCACATTGGCCGCTCTTCTCTCTGAAACGGTTACATTTATCGTCTGCAAAGCTATGTCGCGTGCTGCGGTATGCGGAGACACTAAAAGCACCATAGTAGAACACAGAAGAAGCTTCTAAATTGAAGTAATAGCCAGTAAGAAGTAATACAATTCAAGTTGTAGTTGTCGATTATTCACATTTTAGCCGGCTTTGGTGGCTTGGACATGACCTAGGACCTTAAGATTTTGCATGAAAGGAGGACTAGCAGCCGCGTTGCACGGGAGAATGTGAAAAGTGTTCATATGTAGTAAAAACCTGAGAAATCCGTCCGTTTTCGTCATTTGTTATCGAATCGACTTAAAGCCAGATCGTCACATTGGCCGCTCTTCTCTCTGAAACGGTTACATTTATCGTCTGCAAAGCTATGTCGCGTGCTGCGGTATGCGGAGACACTAAAAGCACCATAGTAGAACACAGAAGAAGCTTCTAAATTGAAGTAATAGCCAGTAAGAAGTAATACAATTCAAGTTGTAGTTGTCGATTATTCACATTTTAGCCGGCTTTGGTGGCTTGGACATGACCTAGGACCTTAAGATTTTGCATGAAAGGAGGACTAGCAGCCGCGTTGCACGGGAGAATGTGAAAAGTGTTCATATGTAGTAAAAACCTGAGAAATCCGTCCGTTTTCGTCATTTGTTATCGAATCGACTTAAAGCCAGATCGTCACATTGGCCGCTCTTCTCTCTGAAACGGTTACATTTATCGTCTACAAAGCTATGTCGCGTGCTGCGTTATGCGGAAACACTAAAAGCACCGTAGTAGAACACAGAAGAAGCTTCTATGTTGAAGTAATAGCCAGTAAGAAGTAGTACAAATGAAGTTTTAGTTGTCGATTATTCACTTTTTAGCCGGCTTTGGTTGCTTGGACATGAGGTGGAACCATAAAATTTTGCATGAAAGGAAGACTAGCAGCCACGTTGCACCGGAGAATGCGAAAAGTGTTCATATGTAGTAAAAACCTGAGAAATCCGTCCGTTTTTGTCATTTGTTATCGAATCGTCTTAAAGCCAGATCATCACATTGGCTGCTTTTCTTTCTGAGACGGTTACATTTATCGTCTGCAAATCTATGTCGCGTGCTGCGGTATGCGGAGACACTAAAAGCACCATAGTAGACCACTGAAGAAGCTTCTAAGTTGAAGCAATAGCCAGTAAGAAGTAGTACAATTGAAGTTTTAGTTGTCGATTATTCACATTTTAGCGGGCTTTGGTGGCTTGGACATGACCTAGGACCATAAGATTATGCATGAAAGGAGGACTAACAGCCGCGTTGCACGGGAGAATGTGAAAAGTGTTCATATGTAGTAAAAACCTGAGAAATCCGTCCGTTTTCGTCATTTGTTATCGAATCGTCTTAAAGCCAGATCATCACATTGGCCGCTTTTCTCTCTGAGACGGTTACATTTATCGTCTGCAAAGCTATGTCGCGTGCTGCGGTATGCGGAGACACTAAAAGCACCATAGTAGAACACTGAAGAAGCTTCTAAGTTGAAGCAATAGCCAGTAAGAAGTAGTACAAATTAAAGTTTTAGTTGTCGATTATTCTCTTTTTAGCCGGCTTTGGTGGCTTGGACATGACCTAGGACCATACGATTTTGCATGAAAGGAGGACTAACAGCCGCGTTGCACGGGAGAATGTGAAAAGTGTTCATATGTAGTAAAAACCTGAGAAATCCGTCCGTTTTCGTCATTTGTTATCGAATCGACTTAAAGCCAGATCGTCACATTGGCCGCTTTTCTCTCTGAGACGGTTACATTTATCGTCTGCAAAGCTATGTCGCGTGCTGCGGTATGCGGAGACACTAAAAACACCATAGTAGAACACAGAAGAAACTTCAAAGTTTAAGTAATAGCCAGTAAAAAGTAGTACAATTCAAGTTTTAGTTGTCGATTATTCACTTTTTAGCCGGCTTTGGTGGCTTGGACATGACCTAGGACCATAAGATTTTGCATGAAAGGAGGACTAGCAGACGCGTTGCACGGGAGAATGTGAAAAGTGTTCATATGTAGTAAAAACCTGAGAAATCCATCCGTTTTCGTCATTTGTTATCGAATCGACTTTAAGCCACATAGTCACATTGGCCGCTCTACTCTCTGAAACGGTTACATTTATCGTCTGCAAAGCTATGTCGCGTGCTGCAGTATGCGGAAACACTAAAAGCACCATAGTAGAACACAGAAGAAGCTTCTAAGTTGAAGTAATAGCCAGTAAGAAGTAGTACAATTGAAGTTTTAGTTGTCGATTATTCACTTTTTAGCCGGCTTTGGTGGCTTGGACATGAGGTGGAACCATAAAATTTTGCATGAAAGGAAGACTAGCAGCCACGTTGCACCGGAGAATGTGAAAAGTGTTCATATGTAGTAAAAACCTGAGAAATCCGTCCGTTTTCGTCATTTGTTATCGAATCGTCTTAAAGCCAGATCGTCACATTGGCCGCATTTCTCTCTGAGACGGTTACATTTATCGTCTGCAAAGCTATGTCGCGTGCTGCGGGATGCGGAGACACTAAAAGCACCATAGTAGAACACAGAAGAAGCTTCTAAGTTGAAGTAATAGCCAGTAAGAAGTAGTACAATTCATGTTTATTTGTCGATTATTCACTTTTTAGCCGGCTTTGGTGGCTTGGACATGACCTAGGACCATAAGATTTTGCATGAAAGGAGGACTAACAGCCGCGTTGCACGGGAGAATGTGAAAAGTGTTCATATGTAGTAAAAACCTGAGAAATCCGTCCGTTTTCGTCATTTGTTATCGAATCGACTTAAAGCCAGATCGTCACATTTGCCGCCTTTCTCTCTGAGAAGGATACACTTATTGTCTGCAAAGCTATGTCGCGTGCTGCAGTATGCGGAGACACTAAAAGCACCATAGAAGAACACAGAAGATGCTTCTAAGTTGAAGTAATAGCCAGTAAGAAGTAGTACAATTGAAGTTTTAGTTGGCGATTATTCACTTTTTAGCCGGCTTTGGTGGCTTGGACATGACAAGGGACCTTAAGATTTTACATGAAAGGAGGACTGGCAGCCGCGTTGCACGGGAGAATGTGGAAAGTGTTCATATGTGGTAAAAACCTGATAAATCCGTCCGTTTTCGTCATTTGTTAACGAATCGACTTAAAGGCAGAACGTCACATTGGCCGCTTTTCTCTCTGAGACGGTTACATTTATCGTCTGCAACGCTATGTCGCGTGCTGCGGTATGCGGAGACACTAAAAGCACCATAGTAGAACACAGAAGAAGCTTCTAAGTTGAAGTAATAGCCAGTAAGAAGTAATACAATTCAAGTTTTAGTTGTCGATTATTCACATTTTATCCGGCTTTGGCTGCTTGGACATGACCTAGGACCTTAAGATTTTGCATGAAAGGAGGACTAGCAGCCGCGTTGCACGGGAGAATGTGAAAAGTGTTCATATGTAGTAAAAACCTGAGAAATCCGTCCGTTTTCGTCATTTGTTATCGAATCGACTTAAAGCCAGATCGTCACATTGGCCGCTCTTCTCTCTGAAACGGTTACATTTATCGTCTGCAAAGCTATGTCGCGTGCTGCGGTATGCGGAGACACTAAAAGCACCATAGTAGAACACAGAAGAAGCTTCTAAGTTGAAGCAATAGCCAGTAAGAAGTAGTACAATTCAAGTTTTAGTTGTCGATTATTCACTTATTAGCCGGCTTTGGTGGCTTGGACATGAGGTGGAACCATAAAATTTTGCAAGAAAGGAAGACTAGCAGCCACGTTGCACCGGAGAATGTGAAAAGTGTTCATATGTAGTAAAAACCTGAGAAATCCGTCCGTTTTCGTCATTTGTTATCGAATCGACTTAAAGGCAGATAGTCACATTGGCCGCTTTTCTCTCTGATACGGTTACATTTATCGTCTGCAACGCTATGTCGCGTGCTGCGGTATGCGGAGACACTAAAAGCACCATAGTAGAACACTGAAGAAGCTTCTAAGTTGAAGCAATATCCAGTAAGAAGTAGTACAATTGAAGTTTTAGTTGTCGATTACTCACTTTTTAGCTGGCTTTGGTGGCTTGGACATGACCTAGGACCATAAGATTATGCATGAAAGGAGGACTAACAGTCGCGTTGCACGGGAGAATGTGAAAAGTGTTCATATGTATTAAAAACCTGAGAAATCCGTCCGTTTTCGTCATTTGTTATCGAATCGTCTTAAAGCCAGATCATCACATTGGCCGCTTTTCTCTCTGAGACGGTTACATTTATCGTCTGCAAAGCTATGTCGCGTGCTGCGGTATGCGGAGACACTAAAAGCACCATAGTAGAACACAGAAGAAACTTCAAAGTTGAAGTAATAGCCAGTAAGAAGTAGTACAATTCAAGTTTTAGTTGTCGATTATTCACTTTTTAGCCGGCTTTGGTGGCTTGGACATGACCTAGGACCATAAGATTTTGCATGAAAGGAGGACTAGCAGACGCGTTGCACGGGAGAATGTGAAAAGTGTTCATATGTAGTAAAAACCTGAGAAATCCGTCCGTTTTCGTCATTTGTTATCGAATCGACTTTAAGCCACATAGTCACATTGGCCGCTCTACTCTCTGAAACGGTTACATTTATCGTCTGCAAAGCTATGTCGCGTGCTGCAGTATGCGGAAACACTAAAAGCACCATAGTAGAACACAGAAGAAGCTTCTAAGTTGAAGTAATAGCCAGTAAGAAGTAGTACAATTGAAGTTTTAGTTGTCGATTATTCGCTTTTTAGCCGGCTTTGTTGGCTTGGACATGAGGTGGAACCATAAAATTTTGCATGAAAGGAAGACTAGCAGCCACGTTGCACCGGAGAATGTGAAAAGTGTTCATATGTAGTAAAAACCTGAGAAATCCGTCCGTTTTCGTCATTTGTTATCGAATCGTCTTAAAGCCAGATCGTCACATTGGCCGCATTTCTCTCTGAGACGGTTACATTTATCGTCTGCAAAGCTATGTCGCGTGCTGCGGGATGCGGAGACACTAAAAGCACCATAGTAGAACACTGAAGAAGCTTCTAAGTTGAAGCAATAGCCAGTAAGAAGTAGTACAATTGAAGTTTTAGTTGTCGATTATTCACTTTTTAGCCGGCTTTGGTGGCTTGGACATGACCTAGGACCATACGATTTTGCATGAAAGGAGGACTAACAGCCGCGTTGCACGGGAGAATGTGAAAAGTGTTCATATGTAGTAAAAACCTGAGAAATCCGTCCGTTTTCGTCATTTGTTATCGAATCGTCTTAAAGGCAGATCGTCACATTGGCCACATTTCTCTCTGAAACGGTTACATTTATCGTCTGCAAAGCTATGTCGCGTGCTGCGGGATGCGGAGACACTAAAAGCACCATAATAGAACACAGAAGATGCTTCAAAATTGAAGTAATAGCCAGTAAGAAGTAATACAATTCAAGTTGTAGTTGTCGATTATTCAAATTTTAGCCGGCTTTGGTGGCTTGGACATGACCTAGGACCTTAAGATTTTGCATGAAAGGAGGACTAGCAGCCGCGTTGCACGGGAGAATGCGAAAAGTGTTCATATGTAGTAAAAACCTGAGAAATCCGTCCGTTTTCGTCATTTGTTATCGAATCGACTTAAAGCCAGATCGTCACATTGGCCGCTCTTCTCTCTGAAACGGTTACATTTATCGTCTACAAAGCTATGTCGCGTGCTGCGTTATGCGGAAACACTAAAAGCACCATAGTAGAACACTGAAGAAGCTTCTATGTTGAAGTAATAGCCAGTAAGAAGTAGTACAAATGAAGTTTTAGTTGTCGATTATTCACTTTTTAGCCGGCTTTGGTTGCTTGGACATGAGGTGGAACCATAAAATTTTGCATGAAAGGAAGACTAGCAGCCACGTTGCACCGGAGAATGCGAAAAGTGTTCATAAGTAGTAAGAACCTGAGAAATCCGTCCGTTTTCGTCATTTGTTATCGAATCGTCTTAAAGCCAGATCGTCACATTGGCTGCTTTTCTTTCTGAGACGGTTACATTTATCGTCTGCAAATCTATGTCACGTGCTGCGGTATGCGGAGACACTAAAAGCACCAGAGTAGAACACTGAAGAAGCTTCTAAGTTGAAGCAATAGCCAGTAAGAAGTAGTACAATTGAAGTTTTAGTTGTCGATTATTCACTTTTTAGCCGGCTTTGGTGGCTTGGACATGACCTAGGACCATAAGATTATGCATGAAAGGAGGACTAACAGCCGCGTTGCACGGGAGAATGTGAAAAGTGTTCATATGTAGTAAAAAACCTGAGAAATCCGTCCGTTTTCGTCATTTGTTATCGAATCGTCTTAAAGCCAGATCATCACATTGGCCGCTTTTCTTTCTGAGACGGTTACATTTATCGTCTGCAAAGCTATGTCGCGTGCTGCGGTATGCGGAGACACTAAAAGCACCATAGTAGAACACTGAAGAAGCTTCTAAGTTGAAGCAATAGCCAGTAAGAAGTAGTACAATTGAAGTTTTAGTTGTCGATTATTCACTTTTTAGCCGCCTTTGGTGCCTTGGACATGACCTAGGACCATACGATTTTGCATGAAAGGAGGACTAACAGCCGCGTTGCACGGGATAATGTGAAAAGTGTTCATATGTATTAAAAACCTGAGAAATCCGTCCGTTTTCGTCATTTGTTATCGAATCGTCTTAAAGCCAGATCGTCACATTGGCCGCTTTTCTCTCTGAGACGGTTACATTTATCGTCTCCAAAGCTATGTCGCGTGCTGCGGTATGCGGAGACACTAAAAGCACCATAGTAGAACACTGAAGAAGCTTCTAAGTTGAAGCAATAGCCAGTAAGAAGTAGTACAATTGAAGTTTTAGTTGTCGATTATTCACTTTTTAGCCGGCTTTGTTGGCTTGGACATGACCTAGGACCATAAGATTTTGCATGAAAGGAGGACTAACAGCCGCGTTGCACGGGAGAATGTGAAAAGTGTTCATATGTAGTAAAAACCTGAGAAATCCGTCCGTTTTCGTCATTTGTTATCGAATCGACTTAAAGCCAGATCGTCACATTGGCCGCTTTTCTCTCTGAGACGGTTACATTTATCGTCTGCAAAGCTATGTCGCGTGCTGCGGTATGCGGAGACACTAAAAGCACCATAGTAGAACACAGAAGAAACTTCAAAGTTAAAGTAATAGCCAGTAAGAAGTAGTACAATTCAAGTTTTAGTTGTCGATTATTCACTTTTTAGCCGGCTTTGGTGGCTTGGACATGACCTAGGACCATAAGATTTTGCATGAAAGGAGGACTAGCAGACGCGTTGCACGGGAGAATGTGAAAAGTGTTCATATGTAGTAAAAACCTGAGAAATCCGTCCGTTTTCGTCATTTGTTATCGAATCGACTTTAAGCTACATAGTCACATTGGCCGCTCTACTCTCTGAAACGGTTACATTTATCGTCTGCAAAGCTATGTCGCGTGCTGCAGTATGCGGAAACACTAAAAGCACCATAGTAGAACGCAGAAGAAGCTTCTAAGTTGAAGTAATAGCCAGTAAGAGGTAGTACAATTGAAGTTTTAGTTGTCGATTATTCACTTTTTAGCCGGCTTTGGTGGCTTGGACATGAGGTGGAACCATAAAATTTTGCATGAAAGGAAGACTAGCAGCCACGTTGCAGCGGAGAATGTGAAAAGTGTTCATATGTAGTAAAAACCTGAGAAATCCGTCCGTTTTCGTCATTTGTTATCGAATCGTCTTAGAGCCAGATCGTCACATTGGCCGCATTTCTCTCTGAGACGGTTACATTTATCGTCTGCAAAGCTATGTCGCGTGCTGCGGGATGCGGAGACACTAAAAGCACCATAGTAGAACACTGAAGAAGCTTCTAAGTTGAAGCAATAGCCAGTAAGAAGTAGTACAATTGAAGTTTTAGTTGTCGATTATTCACTTTTTAGCCGGCTTTGTTGGCTTGGACATGACCTAGGACCATAAGATTTTGCATGAAAGGAGGACTAACAGCCGCGTTGCACGGGAGAATGTGAAAAGTGTTCATATGTAGTAAAAACCTGAGAAATCCGTCCGTTTTCGTCATTTGTTATCGAATCGACTTAAAGCCAGATCGTCACATTGGCCGCTTTTCTCTCTGAGACGGTTACATTTATCGTCTGCAAAGCTATGTCGCGTGCTGCGGTATGCGGAGACACTAAAAGCACCATAGTAGAACACAGAAGAAACTTCAAAGTTGAAGTAATAGCCAGTAAGAAGTAGTACAATTCAAGTTTTAGTTGTCGATTATTCACTTTTTAGCCGGCTTTGGTGGCTTGGACATGACCTAGGACCATAAGATTTTGCATGAAAGGAGGACGAGCAGACGCGTTGCACGGGAGAATGTGAAAAGTGTTCATATGTAGTAAAAACCTGAGAAATCCGTCCGTTTTCGTCATTTGTTATCGAATCGACTTTAAGCCACATAGTCACTTTGGCCGCTCTACTCTCTGAAATGGTTACATTTATCGTCTGCAAAGCTATGTCGCGTGCTGCAGTATGCGGAAACACTAAAAGCACCATAGTAGAACACAGAAGAAGCTTCTAAGTTGAAGTAATAGCCAGTAAGAAGTAGTACAATTGAAGTTTTAGTTGTCGATTATTCACTTTTTAGCCGGCTTTGGTGGCTTGGACATGAGGTGGAACCATAAAATTTTGCATGAAAGGAAGACTAGCAGCCACGTTGCAGCGGAGAATGTGAAAAGTGTTCATATGTTGTAAAAACCTGAGAAATCCGTCCGTTTTCGTCATTTGTTATGGAATCGTCTTAAAGCCTGATCGTCACATTGGCCGCATTTCTCTCTGAGACGGTTACATTTATCGTCTGCAAAGCTATGTCGCGTGCTGCGGGATGCGGAGACACTAAAAGCACCATAGTAGAACACAGAAGAAGCTTCTAAGTTGAAGTAATAGCCAGTAAGAAGTAGTACAATTCATGTTTATTTGTCGATTATTCACTTTTTAGCCGGCTTTGGTGGCTTGGACATGACCTAGGACCATAAGATTTTGCATGAAAGGAGGACTAACAGCCGCGTTGCACGGGAGAATGTGAAAAGTGTTCATATGTAGTAAAAACCTGAGAAATCCGTCCGTTTTCGTCATTTGTTATCGAATCGACTTAAAGCCAGATCGTCACATTTGCCGCCTTTCTCTCTGAGAAGGATACACTTATTGTCTGCAAAGCTATGTCGCGTGCTGCAGTATGCGGAGACACTAAAAGCACCATAGAAGAACACAGAAGATGCTTCTAAGTTGAAGTAATAGCCAGTAAGAAGTAGTACAATTGAAGTTTTAGTTGGCGATTATTCACTTTTTAGCCGGCTTTGGTGGCTTGGACATGACAAGGGACCTTAAGATTTTACATGAAAGGAGGACTGGCAGCCGCGTTGCACGGGAGAATGTGAAAAGTGTTCATATGTGGTAAAAACCTGATAAATCCGTCCGTTTTCGTCATTTGTTAACGAATCGACTTAAAGGCAGAACGTCACATTGGCCGCTTTTCTCTCTGAGACGGTTACATTTATCGTCTGCAACGCTATGTCGCGTGCTGCGGTATGCGGAGACACTAAAAGCACCAAAGTAGAACACAGAAGAAGCTTCTAAGTTGAAGTAATAGCCAGTAAGAAGTAATACAATTCAAGTTTTAGTTGTCGATTATTCACATTTTATCCGGCTTTGGCTGCTTGGACATGACCTAGGACCTTAAGATTTTGCATGAAAGGAGGACTAGCAGCCGCGTTGCACGGGAGAATGTGAAAAGTGTTCATATGTAGTAAAAACCTGAGAAATCCGTCCGTTTTCGTCATTTGTTATCGAATCGACTTAAAGCCAGATCGTCACATTGGCCGCTCTTCTCTCTGAAACGGTTACATTTATCGTCTGCAAAGCTATGTCGCGTGCTGCGGTATGCGGAGACACTAAAAGCACCATAGTAGAACACAGAAGAAGCTTCTAAGTTGAAGCAATAGCCAGTAAGAAGTAGTACAATTCAAGTTTTAGTTGTCGATTATTCACTTATTAGCCGGCTTTGGTGGCTTGGACATGAGGTGGAACCATAAAATTTTGCATGAAAGGAAGACTAGCAGCCACGTTGCACCGGAGAATGTGAAAAGTGTTCATATGTAGTAAAAACCTGAGAAATCCGTCCGTTTTCGTCATTTGTTATCGAATCGACTTAAAGGCAGATAGTCACATTGGCCGCTTTTCTCTCTGATACGGTTACATTTATCGTCTGCAACGCTATGTCGCGTGCTGCGGTATGCGGAGACACTAAAAGCACCATAGTAGAACACTGAAGAAGCTTCTAAGTTGAAGCAATATCCAGTAAGAAGTAGTACAATTGAAGTTTTAGTTGTCGATTACTCACTTTTTAGCTGGCTTTGGTGGCTTGGACATGACCTAGGACCATAAGATTATGCATGAAAGGAGGACTAACAGTCGCGTTGCACGGGAGAATGTGAAAAGTGTTCATATGTATTAAAAACCTGAGAAATCCGTCCGTTTTCGTCATTTGTTATCGAATCGTCTTAAAGCCAGATCATCACATTGGCCGCTTTTCTCTCTGAGACGGTTACATTTATCGTCTGCAAAGCTATGTCGCGTGCTGCGGTATGCGGAGACACTAAAAGCACCATAGTAGAACACAGAAGAAACTTCAAAGTTGAAGTAATAGCCAGTAAGAAGTAGTACAATTCAAGTTTTAGTTGTCGATTATTCACTTTTTAGCCGGCTTTGGTGGCTTGGACATGACCTAGGACCATAAGATTTTGCATGAAAGGAGGACTAGCAGACGCGTTGCACGGGAGAATGTGAAAAGTGTTCATATGTAGTAAAAACCTGAGAAATCCGTCCGTTTTCGTCATTTGTTATCGAATCGACTTTAAGCCACATAGTCACATTGGCCGCTCTACTCTCTGAAACGGTTACATTTATCGTCTGCAAAGCTATGTCGCGTGCTGCAGTATGCGGAAACACTAAAAGCACCATAGTAGAACACAGAAGAAGCTTCTAAGTTGAAGTAATAGCCAGTAAGAAGTAGTACAATTGAAGTTTTAGTTGTCGATTATTCGCTTTTTAGCCGGCTTTGTTGGCTTGGACATGAGGTGGAACCATAAAATTTTGCATGAAAGGAAGACTAGCAGCCACGTTGCACCGGAGAATGTGAAAAGTGTTCATATGTAGTAAAAACCTGAGAAATCCGTCCGTTTTCGTCATTTGTTATCGAATCGTCTTAAAGCCAGATCGTCACATTGGCCGCATTTCTCTCTGAGACGGTTACATTTATCGTCTGCAAAGCTATGTCGCGTGCTGCGGGATGCGGAGACACTAAAAGCACCATAGTAGAACACTGAAGAAGCTTCTAAGTTGAAGCAATAGCCAGTAAGAAGTAGTACAATTGAAGTTTTAGTTGTCGATTATTCACTTTTTAGCCGGCTTTGGTGGCTTGGACATGACCTAGGACCATACGATTTTGCATGAAAGGAGGACTAACAGCCGCGTTGCACGGGAGAATGTGAAAAGTGTTCATATGTAGTAAAAACCTGAGAAATCCGTCCGTTTTCGTCATTTGTTATCGAATCGTCTTAAAGGCAGATCGTCACATTGGCCACATTTCTCTCTGAAACGGTTACATTTATCGTCTGCAAAGCTATGTCGCGTGCTGCGGGATGCGGAGACACTAAAAGCACCATAATAGAACACAGAAGATGCTTCAAAATTGAAGTAATAGCCAGTAAGAAATAATACAATTCAAGTTGTAGTTGTCGATTATTCAAATTTTAGCCGGCTTTGGTGGCTTGGACATGACCTAGGACCTTAAGATTTTGCATGAAAGGAGGACTAGCAGCCGCGTTGCACGGGAGAATGCGAAAAGTGTTCATATGTAGTAAAAACCTGAGAAATCCGTCCGTTTTCGTCATTTGTTATCGAATCGACTTAAAGCCAGATCGTCACATTGGCCGCTCTTCTCTCTGAAACGGTTACATTTATCGTCTACAAAGCTATGTCGCGTGCTGCGTTATGCGGAAACACTAAAAGCACCATAGTAGAACACTGAAGAAGCTTCTATGTTGAAGTAATAGCCAGTAAGAAGTAGTACAAATGAAGTTTTAGTTGTCGATTATTCACTTTTTAGCCGGCTTTGGTTGCTTGGACATGAGGTGGAACCATAAAATTTTGCATGAAAGGAAGACTAGCAGCCACGTTGCACCGGAGAATGCGAAAAGTGTTCATAAGTAGTAAGAACCTGAGAAATCCGTCCGTTTTCGTCATTTGTTATCGAATCGTCTTAAAGCCAGATCGTCACATTGGCTGCTTTTCTTTCTGAGACGGTTACATTTATCGTCTGCAAATCTATGTCACGTGCTGCGGTATGCGGAGACACTAAAAGCACCAGAGTAGAACACTGAAGAAGCTTCTAAGTTGAAGCAATAGCCAGTAAGAAGTAGTACAATTGAAGTTTTAGTTGTCGATTATTCACTTTTTAGCCGGCTTTGGTGGCTTGGACATGACCTAGGACCATAAGATTATGCATGAAAGGAGGACTAACAGCCGCGTTGCACGGGAGAATGTGAAAAGTGTTCATATGTAGTAAAAAACCTGAGAAATCCGTCCGTTTTCGTCATTTGTTATCGAATCGTCTTAAAGCCAGATCATCACATTGGCCGCTTTTCTTTCTGAGACGGTTACATTTATCGTCTGCAAAGCTATGTCGCGTGCTGCGGTATGCGGAGACACTAAAAGCACCATAGTAGAACACTGAAGAAGCTTCTAAGTTGAAGCAATAGCCAGTAAGAAGTAGTACAATTGAAGTTTTAGTTGTCGATTATTCACTTTTTAGCCGCCTTTGGTGCCTTGGACATGACCTAGGACCATACGATTTTGCATGAAAGGAGGACTAACAGCCGCGTTGCACGGGATAATGTGAAAAGTGTTCATATGTATTAAAAAACCTGAGAAATCCGTCCGTTTACGTCATTTGTTATCGAATCGTCTTAAAGCCAGATCGTCACATTGGCCGCTTTTCTCTCTGAGACGGTTACATTTATCGTCTCCAAAGCTATGTCGCGTGCTGCGGTATGCGGAGACACTAAAAGCACCATAGTAGAACACTGAAGAAGCTTCTAAGTTGAAGCAATAGCCAGTAAGAAGTAGTACAATTGAAGTTTTAGTTGTCGATTATTCACTTTTAGCCGGCTTTGTTGGCTTGGACATGACCTAGGACCATAAGATTTTGCATGAAAGGAGGACTAACAGCCGCGTTGCACGGAGGAATGTGAAAAGTGTTCATATGTAGTAAAAACCTGAGAAATCCGTCCGTTTTCGTCATTTGTTATCGAATCGACTTAAAGCCAGATCGTCACATTGGCCGCTTTTCTCTCTGAGACGGTTACATTTATCGTCTGCAAAGCTATGTCGCGTGCTGCGGTATGCGGAGACACTAAAAGCACCATAGTAGAACACAGAAGAAACTTCAAAGTTAAAGTAATAGCCAGTAAGAAGTAGTACAATTCAAGTTTTAGTTGTCGATTATTCACTTTTTAGCCGGCTTTGGTGGCTTGGACATGACCTAGGACCATAAGATTTTTGCATGAAAGGAGGACTAGCAGACGCGTTGCACGGGAGAATGTGAAAAGTGTTCATATGTAGTAAAAACCTGAGAAATCCGTCCGTTTTCGTCATTTGTTATCGAATCGACTTTAAGCTACATAGTCACATTGGCGCTCTACTCTCTGAAACGGTTACATTTATCGTCTGCAAAGCTATGTCGCGTGCTGCAGTATGCGGAAACACTAAAAGCACCATAGTAGAACGCAGAAGAAGCTTCTAAGTTGAAGTAATAGCCAGTAAGAGGTAGTACAATTGAAGTTTTAGTTGTCGATTATTCACTTTTTAGCCGGCTTTGGTGGCTTGGACATGAGGTGGAACCATAAAATTTTGCATGAAAGGAAGACTAGCAGCCACGTTGCAGCGGAGAATGTGAAAAGTGTTCATATGTAGTAAAAACCTGAGAAATCCGTCCGTTTTCGTCATTTGTTATCGAATCGTCTTAGAGCCAGATCGTCACATTGGCCGCATTTCTCTCTGAGACGGTTACATTTATCGTCTGCAAAGCTATGTCGCGTGCTGCGGGATGCGGAGACACTAAAAGCACCATAGTAGAACACTGAAGAAGCTTCTAAGTTGAAGCAATAGCCAGTAAGAAGTAGTACAATTGAAGTTTTAGTTGTCGATTATTCACTTTTTAGCCGGCTTTGTTGGCTTGGACATGACCTAGGACCATAAGATTTTGCATGAAAGGAGGACTAACAGCCGCGTTGCACGGGAGAATGTGAAAAGTGTTCATATGTAGTAAAAACCTGAGAAATCCGTCCGTTTTCGTCATTTGTTATCGAATCGACTTAAAGCCAGATCGTCACATTGGCCGCTTTTCTCTCTGAGACGGTTACATTTATCGTCTGCAAAGCTATGTCGCGTGCTGCGGTATGCGGAGACACTAAAAGCACCATAGTAGAACACAGAAGAAACTTCAAAGTTGAAGTAATAGCCAGTAAGAAGTAGTACAATTCAAGTTTTAGTTGTCGATTATTCACTTTTTAGCGGCTTAACACGCGATCTAGTGTACCTAGGACCATAAGATTTTGCATGAAAGGAGGACGAGCAGACGCGTTGCACGGGAGAATGTGAAAAGTGTTCATATGTAGTAAAAACCTGAGAAATCCGTCCGTTTTCGTCATTTGTTATCGAATCGACTTTAAGCCACATAGTCACTTTGGCCGCTCTACTCTCTGAAACGGTTACATTTATCGTCTGCAAAGCTATGTCGCGTGCTGCAGTATGCGGAAACACTAAAAGCACCATAGTAGAACACAGAAGAAGCTTCTAAGTTGAAGTAATAGCCAGTAAGAAGTAGTACAATTGAAGTTTTAGTTGTCGATTATTCACTTTTTAGCCGGCTTTGGTGGCTTGGACATGAGGTGGAACCATAAAATTTTGCATGAAAGGAAGACTAGCAGCCACGTTGCAGCGGAGAATGTGAAAAGTGTTCATATGTTGTAAAAACCTGAGAAATCCGTCCGTTTTCGTCATTTGTTATGGAATCGTCTTAAAGCCTGATCGTCACATTGGCCGCATTTCTCTCTGAGACGGTTACATTTATCGTCTGCAAAGCTATGTCGCGTGCTGCGGGATGCGGAGACACTAAAAGCACCATAGTAGAACACTGAAGAAGCTTCTAAGTTGAAGCAATAGCCAGTAAGAAGTAGTACAATTTAAGTTTTAGTTGTCGATTATTCACTTTTTAGCCGGCTTTGGTGGCTTGGACATGACCTAGGACCATAAGATTTTGCATGAAAGGAGGACTAACAGCCGCGTTGCACGGGAGAATGTGAAAAGTGTTCATATGTAGTAAAAACCTGAGAAATCCGTCCGTTTTCGTCATTTGTTATCGAATCGTCTTAAAGCCAGATCGTCACATTGGCCGCATTTCTCTCTGAGACGGTTACATTTATCGTCTACAAAGCTATGACGCGTGCTGCGGGATGCGGAGACACTAAAAGCACCATAGTAGAACACTGAAGAAGCTTCTAAGTTGAAGCAATAGCCAGTAAGAAGTAGTACAATTGAAGTTTGAGTTGTCGATTATTCAATTTTTAGCCGGCTTTGGTGGCTTGGACATGACCTAGGACCATACGATTTTGCATGAAAGGAGGACTAACAGCCGCGTTGCACGGGAGAATGTGAAAAGTGTTCATATGTAGTAAAAACCTGAGAAATCCGTCCGTTTTCGTCATTTGTTATCGAATCGTCTTAAAGCCAGATCGTCACATTGGCCGCATTACTCTCTGAGACGGTTACATTTATCGTCTGCAAAGCTATGTCGCGTGCTGCGGGATGCGGAGACACTAAAAGCACCATAGTAGAACACAGAAGAAGCTTCTAAATTGAAGTAATAGCCAGTAAGAAGTAATACAATTCAAGTTGTAGTTGTCGATTATTCACATTTTAGCCGGCTTTGGTGGCTTGGACATGACCCAGGACCTTAAGATTTTGCATGAAAGGAGGACTAGCAGCCGCGTTGCACGGGAGAATGTGAAAAGTGTTCATATGTAGTAAAAACCTGGGAAATCCGTCCGTTTTCGTCATTTGTTATCGAATCGACTTAAAGCCAGATCGTCACATTGGCCGCTCTTCTCTCTGAAACGGTTACATTTATCGTCTACAAAGCTATGTCGCGTGCTGCGTTATGCGGAAACACTAAAAGCACCATAGTAGAACACTGAAGAAGCATCTATGTTGAAGTAATAGCCAGTAAGAAGTAGTACAAATGATGTTTTAGTTGTCGATTATTCACTTTTTAGCCGGCTTTGGTTGCTTGGACATGAGGTGGAACCATAAAATTTTGCATGAAAGGAAGACTAGCAGCCACGTTGCACCGGAGAATGCGAAAAGTGTTCATATGGAGTAAAAACCTGAGAAATCCGTCCGTTTTCGTCATTTGTTATCGAATCGTCTTAAAGCCAGATCGTCACATTGGCCGCTTTTCTGTCTGAAACGGTTACATTTATCGTCTGCAAATCTATGTCGCTTGCTGCGGTATGCTTAGACGCAAAAAGCACCATAGTAGAACACAGAAGAAGCTTCTAAGTTGAACTAATAGCCAGTAAGATGTAGTAAAATTCAAGTTTTAGTTGTCGATTATTCACTTTTTAGCCGGCTTTGGTGGCTTGGACATGACCTAGGTATTTAAGATGTTGCATGAAAGGAGGACTAGCAGCCGCGTTGCACGGGAGAATGTGAAAAGTGTTCATATGTAGTAAAAACCTATGAAATCCGTCCGTTTTCGTCATTTGTTATCGAATCTACTTTAAGCCACATAGTCACATTGACCGCTCTACTCTCTGAAACGGTTACATTTATCGTCTGCAAAGCTATGTCGCGTGCTGCAGTATGCGGAAACACTAAAAGCACCATAGTAGAACACAGAAGAAGCTTCTAAGTTGAAGTAATAGCCAGTAAGAAGTAGTACAATTGAAGTTTTAGTTGTCGATTATTCACTTTTTTGCCGGCTTTGGTGGCTTGGACATGAGGTGGAACCATAAAATTTTGCATGAAAGGAAGACTAGCAGCCACGTTGCAGCGGAGAATGTGAAAAGTGTTCATATGTAGTAAAAACCTGAGAAATCCGTCCGTTTTCGTCATTTGTTATCGAATCGTCTTAAAGCCAGATCGTCACATTGGCCGCATTTCTCTCTGAGACGGTTACATTTATCGTCTACAAAGCTATGACGCGTGCTGCGGGATGCGGAGACACTAAAAGCACCATAGTAGAACACTGAAGAAGCTTCTAAGTTGAAGCAATAGCCAGTAAGAAGTAGTACAATTGAAGTTTGAGTTGTCGATTATTCAATTTTTAGCCGGCTTTGGTGGCTTGGACATGACCTAGGACCATACGATTTTGCATGAAAGGAGGACTAACAGCCGCGTTGCACGGGAGAATGTGAAAAGTGTTCATATGTAGTAAAAACCTGAGAAATCCGTCCGTTTTCGTCATTTGTTATCGAATCGTCTTAAAGCCAGATCGTCACATTGGCCGCATTACTCTCTGAGACGGTTACATTTATCGTCTGCAAAGCTATGTCGCGTGCTGCGGGATGCGGAGACACTAAAAGCACCATAGTAGAACACAGAAGAAGCTTCTAAATTGAAGTAATAGCCAGTAAGAAGTAATACAATTCAAGTTGTAGTTGTCGATTATTCACATTTTAGCCGGCTTTGGTGGCTTGGACATGACCCAGGACCTTAAGATTTTGCATGAAAGGAGGACTAGCAGCCGCGTTGCACGGGAGAATGTGAAAAGTGTTCATATGTAGTAAAAACCTGGGAAATCCGTCCGTTTTCGTCATTTGTTATCGAATCGACTTAAAGCCAGATCGTCACATTGGCCGCTCTTCTCTCTGAAACGGTTACATTTATCGTCTACAAAGCTATGTCGCGTGCTGCGTTATGCGGAAACACTAAAAGCACCATAGTAGAACACTGAAGAAGCATCTATGTTGAAGTAATAGCCAGTAAGAAGTAGTACAAATGATGTTTTAGTTGTCGATTATTCACTTTTTAGCCGGCTTTGGTTGCTTGGACATGAGGTGGAACCATAAAATTTTGCATGAAAGGAAGACTAGCAGCCACGTTGCACCGGAGAATGCGAAAAGTGTTCATATGGAGTAAAAACCTGAGAAATCCGTCCGTTTTCGTCATTTGTTATCGAATCGTCTTAAAGCCAGATCGTCACATTGGCCGCTTTTCTGTCTGAAACGGTTACATTTATCGTCTGCAAATCTATGTCGCTTGCTGCGGTATGCTTAGACGCAAAAAGCACCATAGTAGAACACAGAAGAAGCTTCTAAGTTGAACTAATAGCCAGTAAGATGTAGTAAAATTCAAGTTTTAGTTGTCGATTATTCACTTTTTAGCCGGCTTTGGTGGCTTGGACATGACCTAGGTATTTAAGATGTTGCATGAAAGGAGGACTAGCAGCCGCGTTGCACGGGAGAATGTGAAAAGTGTTCATATGTAGTAAAAACCTATGAAATCCGTCCGTTTTCGTCATTTGTTATCGAATCTACTTTAAGCCACATAGTCACATTGACCGCTCTACTCTCTGAAACGGTTACATTTATCGTCTGCAAAGCTATGTCGCGTGCTGCAGTATGCGGAAACACTAAAAGCACCATAGTAGAACACAGAAGAAGCTTCTAAGTTGAAGTAATAGCCAGTAAGAAGTAGTACAATTGAAGTTTTAGTTGTCGATTATTCACTTTTTTGCCGGCTTTGGTGGCTTGGACATGAGGTGGAACCATAAAATTTTGCATGAAAGGAAGACTAGCAGCCACGTTGCAGCGGAGAATGTGAAAAGTGTTCATATGTAGTAAAAACCTGAGAAATCCGTCCGTTTTCGTCATTTGTTATCGAATCGTCTTAAAGCCAGATCGTCACATTGGCCGCATTTCTCTCTGAGACGGTTACATTTATCGTCTGCAAAGCTATGTCGCGTGCTGCGGGATGCGGAGACACTAAAAGCACCATAGTAGAACACTGAAGAAGCTTCTAAGTTGAAGCAATAGCCAGTAAGAAGTAGTACAATTGAAGTTTTAGTTGTCGATTATTCACTTTTTAGTCGGCTTTGGTGGCTTGGACATGACCTAGGACCATAAGATTATGCATGAAAGGAGGACTTACAGCCGCGTTGCACGGGAGAATGTGAAAAGGGTTCATATGTAGTAAAAACCTGAGAAATCCGTCCGTTTTCGTCATTTGTTATCGAATCGTCTTAAAGCCAGATCATCACATTGGCCGCTTTTCTCTCTGAGACGGTTACATTTATAGTCTGCAAAGCTATGTCGCGTGCTGCGGTATGCGGAGACACTAAAAGCACCATAGTAGAAGACTGAAGAAGCTTCTAAGTTGAAGCAATAGCCAGTAAGAAGTAGTACAATTGAAGTTTTAGTTGTCGATTATTCACTTTTTAGCCGGCTTTGGTGGCTTGGACATGACCTAGGACCATACGATTTTGCATGAAAGGAGGACTAACAGCCGCGTTGCACGGGATAATGTGAAGAGTGTTCATATGTATTAAAAACCTGAGATATCCGTCCGTTTTCGTCATTTGTTATCGAATCGTCTTAAAGCCAGATCGTCACATTGGCCGCATTTCTCTCTGAGACGGTTACATTTATCGTCTGCAAAGCTATGTCGCGTGCTGCGGGATGCGGAGACACTAAAAGCACCATAGTAGAACACTGAAGAAGCTTCTAAGTTGAAGCAATAGCCAGTAAGAAGTAGTACAATTGAAGTTTTAGTTGTCGATTATTCACTTTTTAGTCGGCTTTGGTGGCTTGGACATGACCTAGGACCGTAAGATTTTGCATGAAAGGAGGACTAGCAGACGCGTTGCACGGGAGAATGTGAAAAGTGTTCATATGTAGTAAAAACCTATGAAATCCGTCCGTTTTCGTCATTTGTTATCGAATCTACTTTAAGCCACATAGTCACATTGACCGCTCTACTCTCTGAAACGGTTACATTTATCGTCTGCAAAGCTATGTCGCGTGCTGCAGTATGCGGAAACACTAAAAGCACCATAGTAGAACACAGAAGAAGCTTCTAAGTTGAAGTAATAGCCAGTAAGAAGTAGTACAATTGAAGTTTTAGTTGTCGATTATTCACTTTTTTGCCGGCTTTGGTGGCTTGGACATGAGGTGGAACCATAAAATTTTGCATGAAAGGAAGACTAGCAGCCACGTTGCAGCGGAGAATGTGAAAAGTGTTCATATGTAGTAAAAACCTGAGAAATCCGTCCGTTTTCGTCATTTGTTATCGAATCGTCTTAAAGCCAGATCGTCACATTGGCCGCATTTCTCTCTGAGACGGTTACATTTATCGTCTGCAAAGCTATGTCGCGTGCTGCGGGATGCGGAGACACTAAAAGCACCATAGTAGAACACTGAAGAAGCTTCTAAGTTGAAGCAATAGCCAGTAAGAAGTAGTACAATTGAAGTTTTAGTTGTCGATTATTCACTTTTTAGTCGGCTTTGGTGGCTTGGACATGACCTAGGACCATAAGATTATGCATGAAAGGAGGACTTACAGCCGCGTTGCACGGGAGAATGTGAAAAGGGTTCATATGTAGTAAAAACCTGAGAAATCCGTCCGTTTTCGTCATTTGTTATCGAATCGTCTTAAAGCCAGATCATCACATTGGCCGCTTTTCTCTCTGAGACGGTTACATTTATAGTCTGCAAAGCTATGTCGCGTGCTGCGGTATGCGGAGACACTAAAAGCACCATAGTAGAAGACTGAAGAAGCTTCTAAGTTGAAGCAATAGCCAGTAAGAAGTAGTACAATTGAAGTTTTAGTTGTCGATTATTCACTTTTTAGCCGGCTTTGGTGGCTTGGACATGACCTAGGACCATACGATTTTGCATGAAAGGAGGACTAACAGCCGCGTTGCACGGGATAATGTGAAGAGTGTTCATATGTATTAAAAACCTGAGATATCCGTCCGTTTTCGTCATTTGTTATCGAATCGTCTTAAAGCCAGATCGTCACATTGGCCGCTTTTCTCTCTGAGACGGTTACATTTATCGTCTCCAAAGCTATGTCGCGTGCTGCGGTATGCGGAGACACTAAAAGCACCATAGTAGAACACTGAAGAAGCTTCTAAGTTGAAGCAATAGCCAGTAAGAAGTAGTACAATTGAAGTTTTAGTTGTCGATTATTCACTTTTTAGCCGGCTTTGTTGGCTTGGACATGACCTAGGACCATAAGATTTTGCATGAAAGGAGGACTAACAGCCGCGTTGCACGGGAGAATGTGAAAAGTGTTCATATGTAGTAAAAACCTGAGAAATCCGTCCGTTTTCGTCATTTGTTATCGAATCGACTTAAAGCCAGATCGTCACATTGGCCGCTTTTCTCTCTGAGACGGTTACATTTATCGTCTGCAAAGCTATGTCGCGTGCTGCGGTATGCGGAGACACTAAAAGCACCATAGTAGAACACAGAAGAAGCTTCTAAGTTGAAGTAATAGCCAGTAAGAAGTAGTACAATTCAAGTTTTAGTTGTCGATTATTCACTTTTTAGCCGGCTTTGGTGGCTTGGACATGACCTAGGACCATAAGATTTTGCATGAAAGGAGGACTAGCAGACGCGTTGCACGGGAGAATGTGAAAAGTGTTCATATGTAGTAAAAACCTGAGAAATCCGTCCGTTTTCGTCATTTGTTATCGAATCGACTTTAAGCCACATAGTAACATTGGCCGTTCTACTCTCTGAAACGGTTACATTTATCGTCTACAAAGCTATGTCGCGTGCTGCGTTATGCGGAAACACTAAAAGCACCATAGTAGAACACTGAAGAAGCTTCTATGTTGAAGTAATAGCCAGTAAGAAGTAGTACAAATGAAGTTTTAGTTGTCGATTATTCACTTTTTAGCCGGCTTTGGTTGCTTGGACATGAGGTGGAACCATAAAATTTTGCATGAAAGGAAGACTAGCAGCCACGTTGCACCGGAGAATGCGAAAAGTGTTCATATGTAGTAAAAACCTGAGAAATCCGTCCGTTTTCGTCATTTGTTATCGAATCGTCTTAAAGCCAGATCGTCACATTGGCTGCTTTTCTTTCTGAGACGGTTACATTTATCGTCTGCAAATCTATGTCGCGTGCTGCGGGATGCGGAGACACTAAAAGCACCATAGTAGAACACTGAAGAAGCTTCTAAGTTGAAGCAATAGCCAGTAAGAAGTAGTACAATTGAAGTTTTAGTTGTCGATTATTCACTTTTTAGCCGGCTTTGGTGGCTTGGACATGACCTAGGACCATACGATTTTGCATGAAAGGAGGACTAACAGCCGCGTTGCACGGGATAATGTGAAGAGTGTTCATATGTATTAAAAACCTGAGATATCCGTCCGTTTTCGTCATTTGTTATCGAATCGTCTTAAAGCCAGATCGTCACATTGGCCGCTTTTCTCTCTGAGACGGTTACATTTATCGTCTCCAAAGCTATGTCGCGTGCTGCGGTATGCGGAGACACTAAAAGCACCATAGTAGAACACTGAAGAAGCTTCTAAGTTGAAGCAATAGCCAGTAAGAAGTAGTACAATTGAAGTTTTAGTTGTCGATTATTCACTTTTTAGCCGGCTTTGTTGGCTTGGACATGACCTAGGACCATAAGATTTTGCATGAAAGGAGGACTAACAGCCGCGTTGCACGGGAGAATGTGAAAAGTGTTCATATGTAGTAAAAACCTGAGAAATCCGTCCGTTTTCGTCATTTGTTATCGAATCGACTTAAAGCCAGATCGTCACATTGGCCGCTTTTCTCTCTGAGACGGTTACATTTATCGTCTGCAAAGCTATGTCGCGTGCTGCGGTATGCGGAGACACTAAAAGCACCATAGTAGAACACAGAAGAAACTTCAAAGTTGAAATAATAGCCAGTAAGAAGTAGTACAATTGAAGTTTTAGTTGTCGATTATTCACTTTTTAGCCGGCTTTGGTGGCTTGGACATGACCTAGGACCATAAGATTTTGCATGAAAGGAGGACTAGCAGACGCGTTGCACGGGAGAATGTGAAAAGTGTTCATATGTAGTAAAAACTTGAGAAATCCGTCCGTTTTCGTCATTTGTTATCGAATCGACTTTATGCCACATAGTCACATTGGCCGCTCTACCCTCTGAAACGGTTACATTTATCGTCTGCAAAGCTATGTCGCGTGCTGCAGTATGCGGAAACACTAAAAGCACCATAGTAGAACACAGATGAAGCTTCTAAGTTGAAGTAATAGCCAGTAAGCAGTAGTACAATTGAAGTTTTAGTTGTCGATTATTCACTTTTTTGCCGGCTTTGGTGGCTTGGACATGAGGTGGAACCATAAAATGTTGCATGAAAGGAAGACTAGCAGCCACGTTGCAGCGGAGAATGTGAAAAGTGTTCATATGTAGTAAAAACCTGAGAAATCCGTCCGTTTTCGTCATTTGTTATCGAATCGACTTAAAGCCAGATCGTCACATTGGCCGCTTTTCTCTCTGAGACGGTTACATTTATCGTCTACAAAGCTATGTCGCGTGCTGCGGTATGCGGAGACACTAAAAGCACCTTAGTAGAACACTGAAGAAGCTTCTAAGTTGAAGCAATAGCCAGTAAGAAGTAGTACAATTGAAGTTTTAGTTGTCGATTATTCACTTTTTAGCCGGCTTTGGTGGCTTGGACATAAGTTGGAACCATAAAATTTTGCATGAAAGGAAGACTAGCAGCCACGTTGCACCGGAGAATGCGAAAAGTGTTCATATGTAGTAAAAACCTGAGAAATCCGTCCGTTTTCGTCATTTGTTATCGAATCGTCTTAAAGCCAGATCGTCACATTGGCTGCTTTTCTTTCTGAGACGGTTACATTTATCGTCTGCAAATCTATGTCGCGTGCTGCGGGATGCGGAGACACTAAAAGCACCATAGTAGAAGACTGAAGAAGCTTCTAAGTTGAAGCAATAGCCAGTAAGAAGTAGTACAATTGAAGTTTTAGTTGTCGATTATTCACTTTTTAGCCGGCTTTGGTGGCTTTGACATGACCTAGGACCATAAGATTATGCATGAAAGGAGGACTAACAGCCGCGTTGCACGGGAGAATGTGAAAAGTGTTCATATGTAGTAAAAACCTGAGAAATCCGTCCGTTTTCGTCATTTGTTATCGAATCGTCTTAAAGGCAGATCATCACATTGGCCGCTTTTCTCTCTGAGACGGTTACATTTATCGTCTGCAAAGCTATGTCGCGTGCTGCGGTATGCGGAGACACTAAAAGCACCATAGTAGAACACAGAAGAAGCTTCTAAGTTGAAGCAATAGCCAGTAAGAAGTAGTACAATTGAAGTTTTAGTTGTCGATTATTCACTTTTTAGCCGGCTTTGGTGGCTTGGACATGACCTAGGACCATACGATTTTGCATGAAAGGAGGACTAACAGCCGCGTTGCACGGGATAATGTGAAGAGTGTTCATATGTATTAAAAACCTGAGAAATCCGTCCGTTTTCGTCATTTGTTATCGAATCGTCTTAAAGCCAGATCGTCACATTGGCCGCTTTTCTCTCTGAGACGGTTACATTTATCGTCTCCAAAGCTATGTCGCGTGCTGCGGTATGCGGAGACACTAAAAGCACCATAGTAGAACACAGAAGAAACTTCAAAGTTGAAGTAATAGCCAGTAAGAAGTAGTACAATTGAAGTTTTAGTTGTCGATTATTCACTTTTTAGCCGGCTTTGGTGGCTTGGACATGACCTAGGACCATAAGATTTTGCATGAAAGGAGGACTAGCAGACGCGTTGCACGGGACAATGTGAAAAGTGTTCATATGTAGTAAAAACTTGAGAAATCCGTCCGTTTTCGTCATTTGTTATCGAATCGACTTTATGCCACATAGTCACATTGGCCGCTCTACCCTCTGAAACGGTTACATTTATCGTCTGCAAAGCTATGTCGCGTGCTGCAGTATGCGGAAACACTAAAAGCACCATAGTAGAACACAGATGAAGCTTCTAAGTTGAAGTAATAGCCAGTAAGCAGTAGTACAATTGAAGTTTTAGTTGTCGATTATTCACTTTTTTGCCGGCTTTGGTGGCTTGGACATGAGGTGGAACCATAAAATTTTGCATGAAAGGAAGACTAGCAGCCACGTTGCAGCGGAGAATGTGAAAAGTGTTCATATGTAGTAAAAACCTGAGAAATCCGTCCGTTTTCGTCATTTGTTATCGAATCGACTTAAAGCCAGATCGTCACATTGGCCGCTTTTCTCTCTGAGACGGTTACATTTATCGTCTACAAAGCTATGTCGCGTGCTGCTGTATGCGGAGACACTAAAAGCACCTTAGTAGAACACTGAAGAAGCTTCTAAGTTGAAGCAATAGCCAGTAAGAAGTAGTACAATTGAAGTTTTAGTTGTCGATTATTCACTTTTTAGCCGGCTTTGGTGGCTTGGACATGAGGTGGAACCATAAAATTTTGCATGAAAGGAAGACTAGCAGCCACGTTGCACCGGAGAATGCGAAAAGTGTTCATATGTAGTAAAAACCTGAGAAATCCGTCCGTTTTCGTCATTTGTTATCGAATCGTCTTAAAGCCAGATCGTCACATTGGCTGCTTTTCTTTCTGAGACGGTTACATTTATCGTCTGCAAATCTATGTCGCGTGCTGCGGGATGCGGAGACACTAAAAGCACCATAGTAGAAGACTGAAGAAGCTTCTAAGTTGAAGCAATAGCCAGTAAGAAGTAGTACAATTGAAGTTTTAGTTGTCGATTATTCACTTTTTAGCCGGCTTTGGTGGCTTTGACATGACCTAGGACCATCAGATTATGCATGAAAGGAGGACTAACAGCCGCGTTGCACGGGAGAATGTGAAAAGTGTTCATATGTAGTAAAAACCTGAGAAATCCGTCCGTTTTCGTCATTTGTTATCGAATCGTCTTAAAGGCAGATCATCACATTGGCCGCTTTTCTCTCTGAGACGGTTACATTTATCGTCTGCAAAGCTATGTCGCGTGCTGCGGTATGCGGAGACACTAAAAGCACCATAGTAGAACACAGAAGAAGCTTCTAAGTTGAAGCAATAGCCAGTAAGAAGTAGTACAATTGAAGTTTTAGTTGTCGATTATTCACTTTTTAGCCGGCTTTGGTGGCTTGGACATGACCTAGGACCATACGATTTTGCATGAAAGGAGGACTAACAGCCGCGTTGCACGGGAAAATGTGAAGAGTGTTCATATGTATTAAAAACCTGAGAAATCCGTCCGTTTTCGTCATTTGTTATCGAATCGTCTTAAAGCCAGATCGTCACATTGGCCGCTTTTCTCTCTGAGACGGTTACATTTATCGTCTCCAAAGCTATGTTGCGTGCTGCGGTATGCGGAGACACTAAAAGCACCATAGTAGAACACTGAAGAAGCTTCTAAGTTGAAGCAATAGCCAGTAAGAAGTAGTACAATTGAAGTTTTAGTTGTCGATTATTCACTTTTTAGCCGGCTTTGTTGGCTTGGACATGACCTAGGACCATAAGATTTTGCATGAAAGGAGGACTAACAGCCGCGTTGCACGGGAGAATGTGAAAAGTGTTCATATGTAGTAAAAACCTGTGAAATCCGTCCGTTTTCGTCATTTGTTATCGAATCGACTTAAAGCCAGATCGTCACATTGGCCGCTTTTCTCTCTGAGACGGTTACATTTATCGTCTGCAAAGCTATGTCGCGTGCTGCGGTATGCGGAGACACTAAAAGCACCATAGTAGAACACAGAAGAAACTTCAAAGTTGAAATAATAGCCAGTAAGAAGTAGTACAATTCAAGTTTTAGTTGTCGATTATTCCCTTTTTAGCCGGCTTTGGTGGTTTGGACATGACCTAGGACCATAAGATTTTGCATGAAAGGAGGACTAGCAGACGCGTTGTACGGGAGAATGTGAAAAGTGTTCATATGTAGTAAAAACTTGAGAAATCCGTCCGTTTTCGTCATTTGTTAGCGAATCGACTTTATGCCACATAGTCACATTGGCCGCTCTACCCTCTGAAACGGTTACATTTATCGTCTACAAAGCTATGTCGCGTGCTGCAGTATGCGGAAACACTAAAAGCACCATAGTAGAACACAGAAGAAGCTTCTAAGTTGAAGTAATAGCCAGTAAGCAGTAGTACAATTGAAGTTTTAGTTGTCGATTATTCACTTTTTTGCCGGCTTTGGTGGCTTGGACATGAGGTGGAACCATAAAATTTTGCATGAAAGGAAGACTAGCAGCCACGTTGCAGCGGAGAATGTGAAAAGTGTTCATATGTATTAAAAACCTGAGAAATCCGTCCGTTTTCGTCATTTGTTATCCAATCGTCTTAAAGCCAGATCGTCACATTGGCCGCATTTCTCTCTGAGACGGTTACATTTATCGTCTGCAAAGCTATGTCGCGGGCTGCGGGATGCGGAGACACTAAAAGCACCATAGTAGAACACTGAAGAAGCTTCTAAGTTGAAGCAATAGCCAGTAAGAAGTAGTACAATTGAAGTTTTAGTTGTCGATTATTCACTTTTTAGCCGGCTTTGGTGGCTTGGACATGACCTAGGACCTTAAGATTTTGCATGAAAGGAGGACTAGCAGCCGCTTTGCACGCGGGATGTGAAAAGTGTTCATATGCAGTAAAAACCTGAGAAATCCGTCCGTTTTCGTCATTTGTTATCGAATCGACTTAAAGCCAGATCGTCACATTGGCCGCTCTTCTCACTGAAACGGTTACATTTATCGTCTGCAAAGCTATGTCACGTGCTGCGGTATGCGGAAACACTAAAAGCACCATAGTAGAAGACAGAAGAAGCTTCTATGTTGAAGTAATAGACAGTAAGAAGTAGTACAATTCAAGTTTTAGTTGTCCATTATTCACTTTTTAGCCGGCTTTGGTGGATTGGACATGACCTAGGACTTTAAGATGTTGCATGAAAGGAGGACTAGCAGCCGCGTTGCATGGGAGAATGTGAAAAGTGTTCATATGTAGTAAAAACCTTAGAAATCCGTCCGTTTTCGTCATTTGTTATCGAATCGTCTTAAAGCCAGATCGTCACATTGGCCGCATTTCTCTCTGAGACGGTTACATTTATCGTCTGCAAAGCTAAGTCGCGTGCTGCGGGATGCGGAGACACTAAAAGCACCATAGTAGAACACTGAAGAAGCTTCTAAGTTGAAGCAATAGCCAGTAAGAAGTAGTACAATTGAAGTTTTAGTTGTCGATTATTCACTTTTTAGCCGGCTTTGTTGGCTTGGACATGACCTAGGACCATAAGATTTTGCATGAAAGGAGGACTAACAGCCGCGTTGCACGGGAGAATGTGAAAAGTGTTCATATGTAGTAAAAACCTGAGAAATCCGTCCGTTTTCGTCATTTGTTATCGAATCGACTTAAAGCCACATAGTCACATTGGCCGCTCTACTCTCTGAAACGGTTACATTTATCGTCTGCAAAGCTATGTCGCGTGCTGCAGTATGCGGAAACACTAAAAGCACCATAGTAGAACACAGAAGAAGCTTCTAAGTTGAAGTAATAGCCAGTAAGAAGTAGTACAATTGAAATTTTAGTTGTCGATTATTCACTTTTTAGCCGTCTTTGGTGGCTTGGACATGACTTGGGACCATAAGATTTTACATGAAAGGAGGACTGGCAGCCGCGTTGCACGGGAGAATGTGAAAAGTGTTCATATGTAGTAAAAACCTGATAAATCCGTCCGTTGTCGTCATTTGTTATCGAATCGACTTAAAGGCAGATCGTCACATTGGCCGCTTTTCACTCTGAGACGGTTACATTTATCGTCTGCAACGCTATGTCGCGTGCTGCGGTATGCGGAGACACTAAAAGCACCATAGTAGAACACAGAAGAAGCTTCTAAGTTGAAGTAATAGCCAGTAAGAACTAATACAATTCAAGTTTTAGTTGTCGATTATTCGCATTTTAGCCGGCTTTGGTGGCTTGGACATGACCTAGGACCATAAGATTTTGCATGAAAGGAGGACTAACAGCCGCGTTGCACGGGAGAATGTGAAAAGTGTTCATATGTAGTAAAAACCTGAGAAATCCGTCCGTTTTCGTCATTTGTTATCGAATCGACTTAAAGCCAGATCGTCACATTGGCCGCTTTTCTCTCTGAGACGGTTACATTTATCGTCTCCAAAGCTATGTCGCGTGCTGCGGTATGCGGAGACACTAAAAGCACCTTAGTAGAACACTGAAGAAGCTTCTAAGTTGAAGCAATAGCCAGTAAGAAGTAGTACAATTGAAGTTTTAGTTGTCGATTATTCACTTTTTAGCCGGCTTTGGTGGCTTGGACATGAGGTGGAACCATAAAATTTTGCATGAAAGGAAGACTAGCAGCCACGTTGCAGCGGAGAATGTGAAAAGTGTTCATATGTAGTAAAAACCTGAGAAATCCGTCCGTTTTCGTCATTTGTTATCCAATCGTCTTAAAGCCAGATCGTCACATTGGCCGCATTTCTCTCTGAGACGGTTACATTTATCGTCTGCAAAGCTATGTCGCGTGCTGCGGGATGCGGAGACACTAAAAGCACCATAGTAGAACACTGAAGAAGCTTCTAAGTTGAAGCAATAGCCAGTAAGAAGTAGTACAATTCAAGTTTTAGTTGTCGATTATTCACTTTTTAGCCGGCTTTGGTGGCTTAGACATGACCTAGGACCATAAGATTTTGCATGAAAGGAGGACTAACAGCCGCGTTGCACGGGAGAATGTGAAAAGTGTTCATATGTAGTAAAAACCTGAGGAATCCGTCCGTTTTCGTCATTTGTTATCGAATCGTCTTAAAGCCAGATCGTCACATTGGCCGCATTTCTCTCTGAGACGGTTACATTTATCGTCTGCAAAGCTATGTCGCGTGCTGCGGGTTGCGGAGACACTAAAAGCACCATAGTAGAACACTGAAGAAGCTTCTAAGTTGAAGCAATAGCCAGTAAGAAGTAGTACAATTCAAGTTTTAGTTGTCCATTATTCACTTTTTAGCCGGCTTTGTTGGCTTGGACATGACCTAGGACCATAAGATTTTGCATGAAAGGAGGACTAACAGCCGCGTTGCACGGGAGAATGTGAAAAGTGTTCATATGTAGTAAAAACCTGAGAAATCCGTCCGTTTTCGTCATTTGTTATCGAATCGACTTAAAGCCACATAGTCACATTGGCCGCTCTACTCTCTGAAACGGTTACATTTATCGTCTGCAAAGCTATGTCGCGTGCTGCAGTATGCGGAAACACTAAAAGCACCATAGTAGAACACAGAAGAAGCTTCTAAGTTGAAGTAATAGCCAGTAAGAAGTAGTACAATTGAAATTTTAGTTGTCGATTATTCACTTTTTAGCCGTCTTTGGTGGCTTGGACATGACTTGGGACCATAAGATTTTACATGAAAGGAGGACTGGCAGCCGCGTTGCACGGGAGAATGTGAAAAGTGTTCATATGTAGTAAAAACCTGATAAATCCGTCCGTTGTCGTCATTTGTTATCGAATCGACTTAAAGGCAGATCGTCACATTGGCCGCTTTTCACTCTGAGACGGTTACATTTATCGTCTGCAACGCTATGTCGCGTGCTGCGGTATGCGGAGACACTAAAAGCACCATAGTAGAACACAGAAGAAGCTTCTAAGTTGAAGTAATAGCCAGTAAGAACTAATACAATTCAAGTTTTAGTTGTCGATTATTCCCATTTTAGCCGGCTTTGGTGGCTTGGACATGACCTAGGACCATAAGATTTTTCATGAAAGGAGGACTAACAGCCGCGTTGCACGGGAGAATGTGAAAAGTGTTCATATGTAGTAAAAACCTGAGAAATCCGTCCGTTTTCGTCATTTGTTATCGAATCGACTTAAAGCCAGATCGTCACATTGGCCGCTTTTCTCTCTGAGACGGTTACATTTATCGTCTCCAAAGCTATGTCGCGTGCTGCGGTATGCGGAGACACTAAAAGCACCTTAGTAGAACACTGAAGAAGCTTCTAAGTTGAAGCAATAGCCAGTAAGAAGTAGTACAATTGAAGTTTTAGTTGTCGATTATTCACTTTTTAGCCGGCTTTGGTGGCTTGGACATGAGGTGGAACCATAAAATTTTGCATGAAAGGAAGACTAGCAGCCACGTTGCAGCGGAGAATGTGAAAAGTGTTCATATGTAGTAAAAACCTGAGAAATCCGTCCGTTTTCGTCATTTGTTATCCAATCGTCTTAAAGCCAGATCGTCACATTGGCCGCATTTCTCTCTGAGACGGTTACATTTATCGTCTGCAAAGCTATGTCGCGTGCTGCGGGATGCGGAGACACTAAAAGCACCATAGTAGAAGACTGAAGAAGCTTCTAAGTTGAAGCAATAGCCAGTAAGAAGTAGTACAATTCAAGTTTTAGTTGTCGATTATTCACTTTTTAGCCGGCTTTGGTGGCTTAGACATGACCTAGGACCATAAGATTTTGCATGAAAGGAGGACTAACAGCCGCGTTGCACGGGAGAATGTGAAAAGTGTTCATATGTAGTAAAAACCTGAGGAATCCGTCCGTTTTCGTCATTTGTTATCGAATCGTCTTAAAGCCAGATCGTCACATTGGCCGCATTTCTCTCTGAGACGGTTACATTTATCGTCTGCAAAGCTATGTCGCGTGCTGCGGGTTGCGGAGACACTAAAAGCACCATAGTAGAACACTGAAGAAGCTTCTAAGTTGAAGCAGTAGCCAGTAAGAAGTAGTACAATTGAAGTTTTAGCTGTCGATTATTCACTTTTTAGCCGGCTTTGGTGGCTTGGACATGACCTAGGACCATACGATTTTGCATGAAAGGAGGACTAACAGCCGCGTTGCACGGGAGAATGTGAAAAGTGTTCATATGTATTAAAAACCTGAGAAATCCGTCCGTTTTCGTCATTTGTTATCGAATCGTCTTAAAGCCATATCGTCACATTGGCCGCTTTTCTCTCTGAGACGGTTACATTTATCGTCTGCAAAGCTATGTCGCGTGCTGCGGTATGCGGAGACACTAAAAGCACCATAGTAGAACACTGAAGAAGCTTCTAAGTTGAAGCAATAGCCAGTAAGAAGTAGTACAATTGAAGTTTTAGTTGTCGATTATTCACTTTTTAGCCGGCTTTGTTGGCTCGGACATGACCTAGGACCATAAGATTTTGCATGAAAGGAGGACTAACAGCCGCGTTGCACGGGAGAATGTGAAAAGTGTTCATATGTAGTAAAAACCTGAGAAATCCGTCCGTTTTCGTCATTTGTTATTGAATCGACTTAAAGCCACATAGTCACATTGGCCGCTCTACTCTCTGAAACGGTTACACTTATCGTCTGCAAAGCTATGTCGCGTGCTGCAGTATGCGGAAACACTAAAAGCACCATAGTAGAACACAGAAGAAGCTTCTAATTTGAAGTAATAGCCAGTAAGAAGTAGTACAATTGAAATTTTAGTTGTCGATTATTCACTTTTTAGCCGTCTTTGGTGGCTTGGACATGACCTGGGACCATAAGATTTTACATGAAAGGAGGACTGGCAGCCGCGTTGCACGGGAGAATGTGAAAAGTGTTCATATGTAGTAAAAACCTGATAAATCTGTCCGTTGTCGTCATTTGTTATCGAATCGACTTAAAGGCAGATCGTCACATTGGCCGCTTTTCACTCTGAGACGGTTACATTTATCGTCTGCAACGCTATGTCGCGTGCTGCGGTATGCGGAGACACTAAAAGCACCATAGTAGAACACAGAAGAAGCTTCTAAGTTGAAGTAATAGCCAGTAAGAACTAATACAATTCAAGTTTTAGTTGTCGATTATTCACATTTTAGCCGGCTTTGGTGGCTTGGACATGACCTAGGACCATAAGATTTTGCATGAAAGGAGGACCTACAGCCGCGTTACACGGGAGAATGTGAAAAGTGTTCATATGTAGTAAAAACCTGAGAAATCCGTCCGTTTTCGTCATTTGTTATCGAATCGACTTAAAGCCAGATCGTCACATTGGCCGCTTTTCTCTCTGAGACGGTTACATTTATCGTCTCCAAAGCTATGTCGCGTGCTGCGGTATGCGGAGACACTAAAAGCACCTTAGTAGAACACTGAAGAAGCTTCTAAGTTGAAGCAATAGCCAGTAAGAAGTAGTACAATTGAAGTATTAGTTGTCGATTATTCACTTTTTAGCCGGCTTTGGTGGCTTGGACATGAGGTGGAACCATAAAATTTTGCATGAAAGGAAGACTAGCAGCCACGTTGCAGCGGAGAATGTGAAAAGTGTTCATATGTAGTAAAAACCTGAGAAATCCGTCCGTTTTCGTCATTTGTTATCCAATCGTCTTAAAGCCAGATCGTCACATTGGCCGCATTTTCTCTGAGACGGTTACATTTATCGTCTGCAAAGCTATGTCGCGTGCTGCGGGATGCGGAGACACTAAAAGCACCATAGTAGAACACTGAAGAAGCTTCTAAGTTGAAGTAATAGCCAGTAAGAAGTAGTACAATTCAAGTTTTAGTTGTCGATTATTCACTTTTTAGCCGGCTTTGGTGGCTTAGACATGACCTAGGACCATAAGATTTTGCATGAAAGGAGGACTAACAGCCGCGTTGCACGGGAGAATGTGAAAAGTGTTCATATGTAGTAAAAACCTGAGAAATCCGTCCGTTTTCGTCATTTGTTATCGAATCGTCTTAAAGCCAGATCGTCACATTGGCCGCATGTCTCTCTGAGACGGTTACATTTATCGTCTGCAAAGCTATGTCGCGTGCTGCGGGTTGCGGAGACACTAAAAGCACCATAGTAGAACACTGAAGAAGCTTCTAAGTTGAAGCAGTAGCCAGTAAGAAGTAGTACAATTGAAGTTTTAGCTGTCGATTATTCACTTTTTAGCCGGCTTTGGTGGCTTGGACATGACCTAGGACCATACGATTTTGCATGAAAGGAGGACTAACAGCCGCGTTGCACGGGAGAATGTGAAAAGTGTTCATATGTATTAAAAACCTGAGAAATCCGTCCGTTTTCGTCATTTGTTATCGAATCGTCTTAAAGCCATATCGTCACATTGGCCGCTTTTCTCTCTGAGACGGTTACATTTATCGTCTGCAAAGCTATGTCGCGTGCTGCGGTATGCGGAGACACTAAAAGCACCATAGTAGAACACTGAAGAAGCTTCTAAGTTGAAGCAATAGCCAGTAAGAAGTAGTACAATTGAAGTTTTAGTTGTCGATTATTCACTTTTTAGCCGGCTTTGTTGGCTTGGACATGACCTAGGACCATAAGATTTTGCATGAAAGGAGGACTAACAGCCGCGTTGCACGGGAGAATGTGAAAAGTGTTCATATGTAGTAAAAACCTGAGAAATCCGTCCGTTTTCGTCATTTGTTATCGAAACGACTTAAAGCCACATAGTCACATTGGCCGCTCTACTCTCTGAAACGTTTACATTTATCGTCTGCAAAGCTATGTCGCGTGCTGCAGTATGCGGAGACACTAAAAGCACCATAGTAGAACACAGAAGAAGCTTCCAAGTTGAAGTAATAGCCAGTAAGAAGTAATACAATTCAAGTTTTAGTTGTCGATTATTCACATTTTAGCCGGCTTTGGTGGCTTGGACATGACCTAGGACCTTAAGATTTTGCATGAAAGGAGGACTAGCAGCCGCGTTGCACGGGAGAATGTGAAAAGTGTTCATATGTAGTAAAAACCTGAGGAATCCGTCCGTTTTCGTCATTTGTTATCGAATCGACTTAAAGGCAGATCGTCACATTGGCCGCTTTTCTCTCTGAGACGGTTACATTTATCGTCTGCAACGCTATGTCGCATGCTGCGGTATGCGGAGACATTAAAAGCACCATAGTAGAACACAGAAGAAGCTTCTAAGTTGAAGTAATAGCCAGTAAGAAGTAATACAATTCAAGTTTTAGTTGTCGATTATTCACATTTTAGCCGGCTTTGGTGGCTTGGACATGACCTAGGACCTTAAGATTTTGCATGAATGGAGGACTAGCAGCCGCGTTGCACGGGAGAATGTGAAAAGTGTTCATATGTAGTAAAAACCTGAGAAATCCGTCCGTTTTCGTCATTTGTTATCGAATCGACTTAAAGCTGATCGTCACATTGGCCGCTCTTCTCGCTGAAACGTTTACATTTATCGTCTATAAAGCTATGTCGCGTGCTGCGTTATGCGGAAACACTAAAACCACCATACTAGAACACTGAAGAAGCTTCTATGTTGAAGTAATAGCCAGTAAGAAGTAGTACAAATGAAGTTTTAGTTGTCGATTATTCACTTTTTAGCCGGCATTGGTTGCTTGGACATGAGGTGGAACCATAAAATTTTGCATGAAAGGAAGACTAGCAGCCACGTTGCACCGGAGAATGTGAAAAGTGTTCATATGTAGTAAAAACCTGAGAAATCCGTCCGTTTTCGTCATTTGTTATCGAATCGTCTTAAAGCCAGATCGTCACATTGGCCACTTTTCTCTCTGAGACGGTTACATTTATCGTCTGCAACGCTATGTCGCGTGCTGCGGTATGCGGAGACACTAAAAGCACCATAGTAGAACACAGAAGAAGCTTCTAAGTTGAAGTAATAGCCAATAAGAAGTAATACAATTCAAGTTTTAGTTGTCGATTATTCACATTTTAGCCGGCTTTGGTGGCTTGGACATGACCTAGGACCTTAAGATTTTGCATGAAAGGAGGACTAGCAGCCGCGTTGCACGGGAGAATGTGAAAAGTGTTCATATGTAGTAAAAACCTGAGAAATCCGTCCGTTTTCGTCATTTGTTATCGAATCGACTTAAAGCCAGATCGTCACATTGGCCGCTCTTCTCTCTGAAACGGTTACATTTATCGTCTACAACGCTATGTCGCGTGCTGCGATAAGTGGAAACACTAAAAGCACCATAGTAGAACACTGAAGAAGCTTCTATGTTGAAGTAATAGCCAGTAAGAATTAGTACAATTGAAGTTTTAGTTGTCGATTATTCACTTTTTAGCCGGCTTTGGTGGCTTGGACATGAGGTGGAACCATAAAATTTTGCATGAAAGGAAGACTAGCAGCCACGTTGCACCGGAGAATGTGAAAAGTGTTCATATGTAGTAAAAACCTGAGAAATCCGTCCGTTTTCGTCATTTGTTATCGAATCGACTTAAAGCCACATAGTCACATTGGCCGCTCTACTCTCTGAAACGTTTACATTTATCGTCTGCAAAGCTATGTCGCGTGCTGCAGTATGCGGAGACACTAAAAGCACTATAGTAGAACACTGAAGAAGCTTCTAAGTTGAAGCAATAGCCAGTAAGAAGTAGTACAATTGAAGTTTTAGTTGTCGATTATTCACTTTTTAGCCGGCTTTGGTGGCTTGGACATGACCTAGGACCATAAGATTTTGCATGCAAGGAGGACTAACAGCCGCGTTGCACGGGAGAATGTGAAAAGTGTTCATATGTAGTAAAAACCTGAGAAATCCGTCCGTTTTCGTCATTTGTTATCGAATCGTCTTAAAGCCAGATCGTCACATTGGCCGCTTTTCTCTCTGAGACGGTTACATTTATCGTCTACAAAGCTATGTCGCGTGCTGCGGTATGCGGAGACACTAAAAGCACCATAGTAGAACACTGAAGAAGCTTCTAAGTTGAAGCAGTAGCCAGTAAGAAGTAGTACAATTGAAGTTTTAGTTGTCGATTATTCACTTTTTAGCCGGCTTTGGTGGCTTGGACATGACCTAGGACCATACGATTTTTCATGAAAGGAGGACTAACAGCCGCGTTGCACGGGAGAATGTGAAAAGTGTTCATATGTATTAAAAACCTGAGAAATCCGTCCGTTTTCGTCATTTGTTATCGAATCGTCTTAAAGCCAGATCGTCACATTGGCCGCTTTTC